>NW_021634304.1:0-529200 GCF_004799145.2 Neltuma alba | reverse complement strand
ATGGGCAATAATGGCATGAGAAGCAAGGAGAAGAAAGTGGAGAATTATTGATATCAATGAATGATATTATTATTCATTGTGTAATTCTCTTATTATGTAATTTATGTTATGGATGCATATGATGCCATGTATTTAATTATAATGCTTATGGCATGTATAGAAATGTATGAGTATGAATGGTAAAGAGTAAGGTCATGTTATGTATGCCAAAGAAATAAAAAGAATTAAAGTAAAGAGATATTAAGAGATAAAACGTAGGTCCTAGAGCAGTGAGTTTGTAGCTCCAGTTTGACCTATCAAATGAATGACTTAAGTCACAAGATTTGCCAGAATCATAGTACACATCCCAAGCTTTAAAATGAGAGGTAGATCACCTCAATTGGATGTGTACACAAGGAGATGCAAATTTCTAAAGTTGAGGCACAGAATCTGAAAGTTCCAGATTTTTTGAAATAAACAGTAACATTTATTGATTAAACTGTATGAATTGGTCAAGGATAAGTCCAACTGGATATTTTTCCCTTAAAGATCATCAAAACAACTTTTTCGTCACCCCAATATGATTTTTATGGAATTAGTTATGAATTTTTGAAGTTGGCCCTGTAATCTGTAAATTAAACAATGAATAGTAACCCGAGTAATTGTGTTGAAATTTTAAATCTACGGGCTTATGCCATGATCTGCTTGAACCATAACGCTTACGAATGTGTGCTTTGAGGGGTTAAATGTAGGATGTTTCAGTTCTAATTTTTACTTGAAGCTTGCTAAGATTTCTTTAGGGAAGAAATATTCACTAGACTTAATTCCATTCATAATAACACCAAAAAATTTGACATATTGTACTATTCATATGATCAATTTTTAAATTTCCAATATTTTAGCCCGACTTTGAAAAGACGTAACTCTTAGCGTAAAACTCCAAATTTGATGGTTTACCACTTGATTTAAAGCTAAAAATGAGATCTAATTGCTCAAAAATCTTAGGTCCAGATTCCATCATTTGTTTATTATTTTATGTGTCACTATTTTGTCCCTAACTTAGGCAATTTCATCCCCTAATAACCTCTTTCTTAAATTTGATTTTCCTCTTTCTTTTTTCATATCCTTTAAGCATTCCACCATTCTATATTTCAACATTAGAGCATGTCAAAAAGTCTAATTTTCATTATATCATCATCCATAATTCATTACAACTTAACATAAAGTTCATTAAAACATTATATAACATGACATAGTGATATAATTTCCATTACGCTCTTCTATCCCAATACTAATTCCTTGCCTTGATCCATGAATGAGCCACTCCCTATTTGAGACATAATTTAACGTAGGGGGAATGAGATTTTATAAAAGTCCCAGTAGCAATTGAACTATAATTATCATGTAAATCAAGCAAGTTATAATGTGACATTTTATCACACCTCAAGGCATAATCAAACCACATAAAATCATAGTTAACACCATGCTAGGAGAGGAATACCCATACTTCCACAATAACATGATTCGATGCATTTGGCTAATATTTGGCCAAAGCATAACCCAAAGCCATCTAATCAACCAAGATCACAACGTAATTCCTCAATCCAAGCAAATAACATAATCACATTAAACAAACAAGATAAACAATCAAACTATAATTCAATGCTACCTTTTATCACTTGGAAATTTTAGTCTCCTCAAAAGGTTATGTTTCTCCTTGATTCCTCCTCACAAAGCCTATTAATTCAAGTATAAATATAAGCTATATTAATAACTAAACAATTTAAACATAACCCTTTATTTTTAACTTAACATCTCTCGCCTTTTTCTTTGATTTTTTAACAAAATAATTCCTCTATTAGAATCAATGATCTATTGGCTCAATCCTACACAATTTTTCATGAGGAATCCAAATATCCAATCATCTTTTCAAAACTCACACTCCTTCCCCTATGAAACTGGTTTGGCTGAATAGGGTATATAATCTTCCAAAAATTTTATTTTTTGATTCCAATGATTTCAAACACTTCCTAATAGTATATCCCTACACAAAAACATGTTTTAAGCCCATTGGAATCATCAAAACAATGCAAAACAATTTCCTGCACCATGAACCGTACCTGGCCGAATTGAACATATAATACCCTAAGTTGATTTTCTTTTAAAAATCAATCTATACACCACTTAAACATGCTTATTCCACTTGATATCTGAGGTTTCTATCCTTCCCTAAACATCACATGACCAGGCCAAAATTTGAGCAACATCACCTCTTGATTTTCCAATCAAAACCCTACTAAACTAGTTCAAAACTTAGGGATAAGAAGGCTCAAGCATACCTTGATGTTTTCTAGCTATAAAATGAATGATTCCTTACTTAAAACCCTCTCAAATTTAGTCTCCCTTGGTTTGGACACAAAGTGGCTGCACCTCCCCTTATTTTTCTAATTTTTCAACATTTTTCTTATATTTTAGGAGGGTGTATTTATAGACAAATGGACCTGCTATTTTCCCTCTAATTTGGATGCCCAAAATGATAGAAAATGGGGTGAGTTGGTAGCCATCAAGTGCATCATAAGTTCAGATTTAACCATGTGTCCAAACTTTAGATTTTTCTAAGTTTTATCCCTTAATTTTGTAATTTATTTAATTACTAGTGAGTTCAAAAGATGTTTTTGTGTATGAATATACTAAAGGGAAGTGTTAGAAATCACTAGAATAAAAAATAGAATTTTTGAAAAATATGGACTCGTATTCGGCCAAGCTTAAATGAAAAGGAAGGAATGTGATTTTGTAAATCTAAGTGGATATTTAGATCCTACATGAAGAATCATGTAGGAATGGCCTAAGAGATTGATTGAAACAAAAAGGAATAATTAGGTCAAAAATCTAAGAAAAAGAGGTTTAATGTTCAAGTATTATGTAATATGTCTGAATGGTTGGTAAATGATTAGCATTGATGTTAGTTTGCGAGGTATTTTACCAAACCATCAAGGAGGCACCCTCAACTTAAAGGAGACAAGTCACTAAGTACACAAGAGGTAGCATTGAATTATGATTAAAGTGCTTTCTTGCTTACATTTATGTGTATGTGCTATGAATACCATGATGTGACTAAGCTATGCTGCTGAATTATGATTGCAATGTTTATGTTAAGCATGCTTTGGCATTATGTTTCATGAATATGAATGAACTGGCTTACTTTTCATGGCATTTTATTATGCATGAGCAATAAAGTTATGTGCACAAAAGCATATCACATTATGTTTGCTTGATTGTATGATAATTATGATTCTCTGCTACTGGGATATCTTTGAAGTCTCATTCCCCCTATGTTTAAAATAATCCTAGGAGGAGGATCAAGCAAGACCAAGAGTTAGGAAGTGGTGACTGAAAGCATGTAAATGCTTAGTGACATTGCTAATGGATATTATGTTATGTTATGTAATATTTTGAATATTTTGTGTTTGTTGGATAATAGCTCCTTTATGGAGATGAACATGTATGGATATGTATAAGTATACTAGAATATACGTACAAGTATATCGTAAATTCTAAATGATGTCTGAACATGTATGAATAGTGTACGGACATGTATGAACAGTATATGAACGTGTATGAACAGTGTACAGACAACACGTAAATGCAAAATGTTGACCTTGAAATTTTTCATTCTTAAGCTATGGGAAATGCATTATAATGGTTCCAAATGATGTCTAATATGATAAATAAAGGAAGGTGTGACATTTTTGGTATTAGAGCAAAGGTTCTGGCTCTGTCTAAGTTGCATTGTATTGATTGAATTGTGCTGTGACATATGGCTAGCTATTGAATAATGATTATGAATCATGATTGGTTATTGGCAATAATCTGCTTCTCTTTTAGGGTATTTAGGATAATTCTCAAGTGCGTCTCATGCTCTTCAGGGGACTTAGAGTATACCAGAATGTCATCAATCAACACCACTATGAATAAATAAGGGCAAAAGATCTTGTTCATGTAGTTTATAAATATCGCAGGTGTATTTGTCAATCCAAATGGCATCACTAAGAACTCATAGTGTCCATAACGAGTTCTAAACACAGTCTTAGGGACATCATCAGGCTTAATCCTGAGTTGGTGGTAGCCAGATCTCAAATAAATCTTAGAGAACACACTAGCACCAACTAGCTGGTCTAGCAAATCATCTATCCTAGGGAGCGGATATTTGTTATTAACTGTGGCTTTATTCAACTCCCTGTAGTCTATGCATAGTCTTAGACTATCATCCTTCTTCTTAACGAATAACACTAGAACACCCCATAGCAAAATGCTCAGTCTAATAACACCTTTCTCAAGTAATTCCTCTATCTGCTTCTTTAATTCTGCCATTTCGTTTAGAGCCATTCTATATGGGGCCTTAGAAATCAGTCCTATTCCAGGCACTATATCAATCGTGAATTCTATTTCTCTGTCTGGAGGTAGTCCTGCGACCTTTATCGGAAACACTTTTGGAAACTCCTTAACAACTGGGATTTCTCCTATCCCTTCCTTAACCTCTATTTGCATTGAGAAGAAAACGAGAAATCCTTGGCAACCTTTCTGCAGGCACTTGCCTGCTTGGGCTTTTGTGATGAAGTTTAATTTAAGTTTAGGATTCAACTCTATTTCTCTTAGGGGTAGGATCAGGGTTTTGTTCTTACAGTCCAGTAAGATGTTATAGGATGACAACCAACTCAATCTAATCGCCACATCAATTTTATGGAAGGGCATACATATCAAGTCTAAGTTAGTACAATAGTGCTTATAACAAACTATACAGTTTAAGCATACATCAGATGTAATTACCCTAGCATGCATTGGTGTGGACACATGTATGTCATAAGGCAATATGTTCATAATCAAGCCAAGTCTTTTAGCATAGGCATACTAGATAAAAGAATCAGTAGCACCTGAATCAAATATTACAATCCCTAGGAAGTTGTTAATCATGATCGTACCTTGGATCATTTCCAGAGACTTTCAGGCTTCTTCCCTTGGGAGGGCAAATACTCGTCTTTGGGTACGGGGTCTTGACTTCTTTGTATTCTAAGGGCAAATACTTGAGCTTGTCGCAAGTATAGCAAATGTTTTGTCCAGCCCTGCACAATCTATCACCGTGATTCTTACCACAAGTTAGACATTCCTGGGCCTTCGGTGGCTTACCTCCCTTCTTATTCTTTCCGTTATCCCATGGCCTTTCCTCTTCTTGTTAGCATTAGAAGAGGTGCCATCCTGGCCTCCCTTCTTCAGCTTAGGAGTAGACTTAACCATCATATGATGGTTCAGGCTATTTTCTGTGATTCTGCAAGCCTTAACTACCTTGTTGAAGTACTCAAACTGCCTAAGAGTAATCATCTCCCTTAGAGACTAGTTCAGTCCACAAACCATCTTTTCTGTCATCCACCTCTCATCATCTCTGTAACAAAGGTAGCTGGAGTAGTGAGAGAGACGGATAAACTTAGCTGGGTAGTCATCAAATGGCTTGTTATCCTTCTACTTCAAGGTTAGGAATTTTGCTTCCCTCTCATCCTTGACTGACCTCGGGAAGTACTTTTCATGTCACCCTTGTGTTATGAGCATCAAGAATAAGTTTGGTGTTCTTCCACTAATGGTCGGTGTCCTTCTTTAGCTTGTAGATCGCCATTTGGACTTTCCGCTCAGTTAGACAATCCAAAACCTTAAAAAATTTCACCAAGCAATTAATTTAGTCCTCTACCACTTGAACATTAAACACTCCATCAAATGATGATGGGTTGTGTTTGCATAAACAAGTCATCCACTGCTGGATGCTATCAAGGTCTACTGCTGGCATTATCGATCTAGGCAACTGTTCTGATGCTTAAGCTGTGGAGGTTTCTTCTTCTGGCTGCGTCCTATTGAGGTTAGCCATTGCCGCTACTACCGCTGCAGCTATCATGGCATCTCTTTCTTGTTCCTAGTGAGCTTATGCCGTCCTCATATCTTCGATGGTCTTTTGTTGCTGTTCTAGACGATCCAAAATTAACTGTAGTGGATTAAGGGGGACCCTAGCATCATGAATTGCGGATCTATCTAGCAAAGGGCTTCTTCGGGTTCTAACCATCGTGCTAACTAAACAGATAGTATAACAAAAGAACAAGAAGTAAACATCATGCTTGAATTTCACTTACAAAATATGCATACATCAAATAGCATTCAAACATCAACCAATAACAATATAGTTCACAACATACATAATACCAAGCAACGTCAATCTAACCTACTATGGTTAGTTGTACCAAAATACATCCTATGTCAGTGATAGGAAGGTCCTAGCCATCTAGAGGAAATAAACAATAACAAAGCCCTCAAGGCTCCAGATCTAATCCTCCACATTGTCTCTGAGTATGTGGTATAAGCGGACGATCTCGTGTGTCCAGAAGGGTGTGTTAGGTAGGACATCTACCATCTCTTACAGCCAATCATAGTGCTCCGAATAAGGGTTACCCAGTTTATGGGCTCGGTACAGTTCTCTCACACCCTGGAGATAATTTAGGCCTACTCTCAGGTTTGCGTCCATATTCCTCCTGATATGACACCCTAGAAACCTCAGTCTATCACTTAGCTGACCCACATTGTGGATCTTATATTCAGGTGGAGCTGGGACAGGTGTAACTAGTACTGCAGGTACTGGGGGCACCGTCGATTCGGTAACTTAATCAGTTGGGCGTATGACTATGTCTGAGGGGTCATGCTTCCTATGCTCAGGAATACTATAGTCTCTAGGTGGTTGAATCAGGCCAGTTTTAGGGTCCACCAGATCTCCGATCCAGGAAGGTTCAGTAACTCCTCCAGAGGAATCCTTGATATCTCAGCTCAGTACTCAGTGTAAGTACTAGAGCTTACTAAACGAATAGCCTAGGCTAGCATCCCGTATGACCCATTTCACTGGATCCTCTTCCTCAACCACCTCAATACAGTCAATATCTCCTTGGTTGACCGGCCTTTCAGACTTAGCATCCCAATCCATGGTATTCTCCATCTTAAATCCCTACAAAATGGGCAATTCTACCTTAACAACCCTATTATCTAATGAACACACTAAGCCATGGCAGTCTCGGATAGAAAGTTTAAGGGATCATACACTATTTTGGATCTTCACAGACAAGCCATGGTAGTGCTAGAAAGAGAAGTATCTCAAAGGTTTGATTACATGGAGAAAGAGCTTAAAGAGCTCAAAGGGTTGGTCATCTCACTCTGTACCAATTTCTTGGCCCCTAGTACGTCATTTAGTTTTGAGGATCTTCTTTCCCATCTACCTTCTCCTCCTCACACTGATCCTACACCTTTATCTGTCCCTATTGTTCCTATTTCCACATCTTCTATTTCACCTTCAGTTCTACCTACTGTCCTACCTTTTACACCTACTATTCCTCCTTCTACTACACTAGCCCTCATTCTTGTTCCTTAGGTTACTCCTTCTACTACACTACCACCTATCCCTCAAGCCCTCTCTCCTATTTCTCAACTACCTCCTCTCCCTATCCCTTTAAGCTTACCTATATTTACTTCTCCTCCCACTTCCTCCTCTGATACTGACAAAAATGGAGAGAAGAATAGTTCTAACTTGATTTATGTTTTTATGATTTATGATTTATGATTTATGTTTTATGTTTTGTCTCTATATGTTTCGGTTTTAAATGCTTATGTATTCTAACATCCTATTGATTCTATGACTTTATTGGACTTTTCTATATTGCACTGTGTTGTAAACATTTTGATGTTTTTATCAGTTTTTGACTTATGAGTTTCTACCCAACTCTTACTGTCAGTTTATATTTGTTGATTTCTCATCTGATGAATGATGATGTTTATTATCACTTTTGCCCTTATGTTTTGTCATCATCAAAAAGGGGGAGAATGTTAGATTAAAGGTTTAGATGATAACAATTTAAGTTTTTTGTTTCTCTATAAATTTGTTAAGTTAATCGACCAAGTAATCGATCAATGGTTAATTGATCAGTCGTTAGATAACTGCTACTTCTATCTTAATCACTTAACATTGAACTTAATCGATAATGTGTTAGATATTTCTAGTTTTATGTATTGATCGATTAACTAATCGATCATTGATAACACTAGTTAATATAAAATGTTGCAATAAATTATCGATCAATTGATCGATAATCTATTGTTTGATTAACTGTTAGGAAAAAGTCATAAAACCTCTATGAGTATAACACAGCTTTTATCGATCATCTGATCGATTAAGTGTTAATCGATGTGAACTTAGATAACTGGTAAAGTCTCCCTGACTTATTTATTATTGAATATTTCTCTCATTATCAATCACTTAATCGATCATTGTTTTATTGATAATATGTTTGATCATTCTGTATAAAAACATTTCTAGATATTTGATAATATGTTCTATCAAGGTATCCTATGTTATTTTGTAAAATAAGGTTTTTCCATAGTCCATGATCGATCACTCTTTTATCGATAACATGATCGATCTTCATGGTCTCTACTTTATCTTTTCATATCACATGATTGATCAAAGCCTTACTCTGGGATTTTTCTAAAAATATCATTTAACGGTCATTCATCAATAACTTCATGATCAATCATTGTTCAATCATTTAATCAATCATCAGCTCTTCTTTTTATATCACTGTCACAGTTTCCTTTGAACCTCTTTTCGATCAATTGTTCGATCAAGCATTTATCAAAGAAGTGTTCGATCATCATATTTTGAAAATGGATTTCACTTGTGTTTAGCTTAATTGATGAGATGATCGATCAATCATTTTTCAATCATCTGTTCAGTCAATGCTCATTTCTTTTCTGGAATAGTTCTTCACGTGTTTTTTTGATAAAGCCTATCTTCATTTTATCTTCAAGTTTTTCTCAACTTTCCTCTATGACATAATTCTCTTTGAAAAGGATACAAGGGTTGCAAATTTGTAAAAACTAAGCTTTGCACAGTACTTCAAATTTACTTTACTAACAAAGATCGTTATATTTATATTTAATCGTTTATCAATCATTTGCTCGATCATCATATTATCAATAATCTACTCGATAAATGCATGTATCTACTATATCTATTCTTCCTATAATTAATCGATAACTTGATTGATCAAAGGTTTATCGATCAAGACATCGATCAAGTAAGTTCAATTTACTTTCTAAATATCTAGTGATTGATTCCATGTTTTTCAACCGTTGCATCAATATCTGATTGATCACCTTCTGTATTACTCATTCCTATTTTATGGAAGAAGGAAACTTACTTATGCCAAGAAACTTCTACTAATTACGAAGCGCAACGCTTATTTTATAGCCTTTAATCTACTATGTCAGAAGCATTAATGGTGAACAACCATTGTAACTGCCAAACATACGTAAGCGATCTTCCAAAGACCAGAAGCTCTTCAGTCTAACGGATAATTGAAATACTCTAACTATAAAAGGTGCGAAGTGCATTGAATGAAGTATTGAATATGCGAGCTACGGTTTGTTAAAAATTTACTGTTGCATTCAATACTCTATTTTACCGAACTTCAGTGTTTATCATTCATATACTCTGTGAGAGAGTTTAATATATCCTTTTTTTATTGATTTCTGAGAGTAACTGAAGAGTGTGGACTCTTGAGGGGATTGTAATCTTACGAATAGTAAGGGAAAGTGATTAAGGGATTCAATTGCTGTATTGAGGCACCAAGAGCCCATTTAATCTTGGGGATATAGTGGAAATCTCAGAGGTGTTCTGAGGACTGGACGTAGGTCAAGTGGTTGAGACCGAACCAGTATAAACTCTGTGTCTTCATTCTTCAGTGAAACCTTCCTAACTCATCTCCTCTGTCTTATTTGCCTAATTATTTTATTAAGTTAAATTTTTATACCTCACCAAATTCACCCCCTCTTGGGTGAAGCTACCACTAATAGCTTGGTCCAATCTCTAGTTAGTGAATAATTTGAATATAAAGGAATGAGATTTATAGAAAATCTCAGTAGTAATAAATTACAATTATCATGCTAATCATACTGTGTAAAAATGTAACATGTTACCATGCAACTAGAATTATCATGTAACATTTTATATAGGAAACCCCTTTTTCCTTGATTTGTAACATTATTGTTTTCTCTTTGTTTCAATCAATCTCTTGGACCATTCCTACATAATTTTTCATGTAGAATCCAAATATCAATTCATATTTAACAAAATCACGCTCCTTCCCACTTAACTCAAGTTGGCCAAATAGGTTGTTTTAGGGGTCCTCAGTTTCCATTTTTGATTCCTATGATTTTAAACACTTTTCCTTAGTGTTTCCCTACACAAAATCACCTTTTAAACTCATTGGAATTATCAAATCACATTGAAACAATTTCTAACTTCAAGAACCAAGGTTGGCCGAATGGTCTCCTTAATGTCATAACTTAGGATATCTTCCAAAATTCAATCCAAACATCAATCAAACATGCCATTGCAAGTTCATATTCAAAGGTTTCTATCCTTCCCTAATCCTTTTTTAGTGTGACCAAAATTTTGGCAGCATAGTAGCCTAGGATTTTGTCATGAAAGTTTAGCCAAAACAATCCTTAAACCTAACCAAAATTAAGCTTCAACATACCTTAATGAATCCTTGATTGAAGCTTGATGATTTTTCTTTCCCTTGCATGGTTTTTGGCCCTATTTTTGGTTGAGTTTTTGGTGTGGCAGAGTTTCCCCTTGTTGTTCCCTAACTTGGCTGAAATGTTGATCTTGTGAGGGGGTATTTATAGAGCTCTTAGGTTGGCTAAATCCCCTCTTAAATGGCCTAAAATTCTCCCACCTCAAGGGATATGTGTCCCTTCTCACAACCCTTCAATTTTAGGTCATGCTAAGTGTCCTTGAGTTGTGATTTTTCTTGGTTTTCTTGGGCTTATTTTGGGCTTGAACTCTTCTTACATGAGGGACCATGGGCTGTGTAACACCTTCACTTTTTACCAAATTGCCATCCAGTCAAAGGTAAATGGAATCCCATTTGATGGCCAAAAGTTTGAAAAAATAGTCTTTGAAAAATTTTGCTCACGGGTTACCATTTATAGCAACCCATAAATTGGCCAAACTTTGAAAATTTCTAACTAATTTTTAAAAAAAATCAAAATTGAGTGATTTCAAGTTCTATTGGAAGCTTTTTAGAATGTTTTTCGAGAAAAAAATAAGCCCTAGATTAATTGTCTTCAAATTCAAGCCCATATTTAATTTCAAAAAGTATTGTTCATTTGGTCATTTTCCAGTTTTTTCAGTATTTTTGCCTTATTTTGGATAAGGATAACTTCTTGCACGATTATCTGTTTAAGGCATATTACCACTCATTTTAAAGGGAAAAATAAGATCTATTGATCTGGAAAGTATCATGAATTAACTCCTTCAATTGCTCATATTCATGTTGGTCAAACCTTCCTCTCAAATGGTTGACTTTTATCGCTATCTATCAATTCTTTCCATAATTAAACCTCTAACTTGGCATACCAATTAATCAACCACATAGTTGATTTTTAACAACATACTTAGCATATAATTGCATAAGGTAGTCATGCAAAGTCATCACAAAATATTCAATTACATTCTTCCTCAAAATGCATGAAATGATTAAAGATCATAAAGTGCCATTGCAACTATATTTTCTTCACACATGGACCATCTCCTTGCCCTTTCCTTGTAATGTTGAAAGCCCTAAGTTTTTGTTAAACATGGGGTGTAAGATCCATAGGAATCTTAGTAGCATAGCACCACATTCACAATGTCACACAAGCAAAGCATTTTATGCTAAATGAACTTGCTAATACATACTTTCACTTAATGCACATGCCATTAAAAGGACATAACATACTTCTCATTCATAATACTCAATATAGCATAAACCAATGTATTACATGCATGGAGTTACACATCACATAACATCATAATCTCATCCACATCATGGCATAGCAACATAGCATAACATAAAGCAATAGATATAATGCAAGGCAACATTAAAATGATAATTGCTAGCTACCTTTTTCAAGCTTTTCCTTTCCTTCAAGTTCTTTCTCCTTTAGGCATCCCTTCTTTTCTTTTGATGCTAAGCCTACTGATAGCACAATAAGGCATCACAAATTATTATTCCATCTAAAATATTAATCAAATAACCCTTAAATCCCTTTTCTTTGATTTTTGGGTTATTACTTACAACTTTGATTCTTTAAATATTTTGGGCTATTTCTATATAATTTTTCATGTAGAATTCAAATATCTACTTAGATTTATAAAAATCCAATTCCTTCCTATAGATCTTATTTTGGCCGAACAGGGTGTTTTTGGAAATCAAAATTTTCATTCTCAATTTTAATGCTTCCAAGCTTCCTTTCTTGGTGTCTCCCTACATCATTTCATCATTTAAGCACATTGGAATCATCAACTTAAATCAAATCCAACTCTAACCCCATTTTCTCTCTTTGGCCGAATCGAATCATTAACATAGGGGTTGCATTTTCTTTCCAAAACTCAATCAAAACTAATCAAATCGCATCATTTTTAAGTATTTAATCTATGTTTCAAACCCTTGATCAATTCCTTTCAATATTTTTGAACTTTTGGCAGCGTATCCCTTTAGAAAATGACCATCCAAATCAACATACAATCACATAAAACCAACTCACAATAAATAACAAAAAGCTTAGGAGCTTACCTTAGCAATTCCTTGAATTTAGGTGGACTTTCTCTCTCTAAGAATAGTTTTTTCTCTCTCTAAACTTAAGAGCAACATAGCCTCCCTTAGTGTTCTTGCTTTGGCCAAAAGGTGAGGGGGTGAATGGCTATTTATAAGCCAAGCCTTAATCATTTGCCATCTAAGGTCATCTTAATTGCCATGCTTAAGTGTTAACTTCTTATGCAATCTTACATAATTTTCACTTTGAAAATAAATCCAATTGAAATTGAATTTTCTAAAGTCAAAATCCTCTCCATTCTTGGCTTGACAAGTGGCACTAAATCCTCTCCATTCATAGCTTGACAAGTGGCATCTTCTTAGCCAAGTAAAAATCAAGAAGCTTATTCCTTTTCTTTCTCTTTTTTTTTCCTTCTTCTAGAAACTATTTTCTTTTTTTGTCTATTTAATTATTTTGCCACTATTTTGGGCCGATTAGGTGTGAATTATGGGCCTAATGGGCTGGGGACTTTTGCCAAAATTTTCACTTTCCTGATTATTCTTAAATTATACTAAGTCCTGGTGTAGTGCTGGATGAATTTTTTTTTTATATCTTGTCAATTTTACTGTCTCAAAAAATTCATTTCAATGAACCGTTATCCTTCTCTTAGGATAGGGAAATTTCATGATTTTTCTCAAAATTTAATTCCCTCAAGAAATTTCTAAATTCCATTTTTTCCAAAATCGGCTCTTTACCAATGATAATTATGCTTTAAATATATTAAAGCTAACCTCCTCATCAAATGAAGTCCGGAGTAATTTTATAAATTATTATAATCGTCCAAGATAATTTTTCATTTTTTTCAGAATTATTGAGGTCTCTAAATAGTTTTCATAATTAACTTTTGGCCACTCTTACTTGGTGTAACAAAAAATTCTTGTAAATACAGAAAATTCTATATTTATTTATTTTCCTTCCAATAATTCCTCTAGGCCTTAAATACAATTCCTTGACCCTTATTTCTATCTTTCATCATTTTCTGGGAAATTTTGAGAATTTCTAACTTAAATTCTTAATTAAATATTTCTTTAGCTGATATTTAAAATATCAGTCTAGTCCTTATCCAAATTTCAAAATTCATTCCGGTGCTAGCTATAATTTTCTCTATCTTAACTGGCCCTTGATCTATTTAATTTCCTTAATCTCAGGGTTAAAATTTTCAAGATGTTACAGGATGCATGAATTTTTTGTATTTTCTTGGCCCAAAATGAGTCCAAAACTGGTTGGAAAGGAAGGGGGAATATGGCCCAATAAAAAATTATCAATTTCAAGTCAAAACTCACTATATCGGTTACTATTTTTAATAATAGTTCTAGGCCTCTAAAAATTTATTTTTATTGATCAAAAATTATGTTTTAATATAAAAAGGTCTTACGAATTTTTCTGGAATTTATTTCCACCTCTAACCTCCTATATTGAATTTTCTCCGAAATGGGGTTTTACCGATAAAGTTTTATCACTAATTATCTAAAAATAGTTTTCTTCACATCCTGAGGCTAGAGATAATTTTAAAATTCATAATAATATGATAAATAATTTTTTTCATATTTTTTCAAATTTATTGAGGCCTTGGGGTAGCTCAAATAATTAATTACAACCAAAAATCCTTGTCCGATCATAAAATACTGATAAATCTTGGAAATTTTGTAATAATTTATTTTCACCCCTTTTGCACCTCTGGGATCTCATATACTATTCTAAATACTCAATTCTCCATTTTCCCTATTTTTGGGGAATTTTTTAATTTTTCTGACACCCACTTGTAGTCTATCCTACTTATATTGGATATTATGAAAATATTAGTTAGAATCCTGTCTGAATTTTATGTCATATATGGCTTCGCCAAACAATCCACTTTTCCCATTGGCCCTTGACTTAATTTTTTATTCCCATTATCAGGATTAAAATTTGTAAAATGTGACATATTGCATTAACTTTATCTCAAAATATAACAATTTTTTTATTTTACCCCTATTTAATATGTTTTGAAAAAATCTACATTGAAATAAATGCAAAACAAAATATATATTATATTTATACTAAAAATTTAATGATGCGATTTATAAATATTACAAAAAAAATGTTTTATTTTTGCCTTATAATTAGACCCAGAGGAGTAGCATAGGGTGGTTTTATTCTTCCTATGAGTACTTGAATAGCCTTCTGTTGGTTGAGCGTCCAAGGGTTTAATTTGAGTGGGTATTGATGATGAAGGGAATTGAAAGACGACGCGCAGCGGAAATCAACTTAAAAATTTAAAACTTTCAACCCCTTGCCCGGATCTACCGATCGCGTTTAAGTTAGGTAGTAAGAAGCATTACCTTCGGTGTTCGATTTCCAGGTGGCTCGGTGATTCCGCCATTTAGGATGCCTCTGCTCGCCTCCTTTGTCGTTCGAAGTCGACAACTCCGGTCAGCTTCCTCTACCGGTATCCACACGAGTAGCCCTCAATCTCGAACAACGTGCTAGCATTTATGTTTGTCTAGGGTTTTCAAAAATCCGTCCTCTCTTTTCACTTTTGGCCGTCCCCTATCTGCTTAGTGCTTTCGCTCTCCCTCTTAAAACCCTAGCTCCTCATATCAAATATATAGGATGCTATAGGTTTAATGAATGATTTTTAATTTCGAAATTAATCCTAAATTAATTCCAAAATTAATATAATATCAAATATTGCCTAATCAGATAAGAGAATAATTAAATAAATATGGTTTATATTAAATCCGTCTCACAGATTTAATTCACCTATTTATTTAATTCAAAAATAAAGATATGACGGAATTAATTTACATAGATCTAATTTATCCTTATAAATTAAATCTAACAATTAATATCTCATATATTTATATAATATATATATACGAATATATATATATACATGTCCACCCTATATTATTCATTGAATCTGGACATATCTTAGATTCAATGAATCTGGACATCATAACTCGCGTTGGGCTATTTTGTGTGTGATCCTGTAGGCCCATATGAAGTTGGCAGTGGGCCATTAACTATAATGACTCACAAGTCGTAAGCGGTCTCTAGCAAGACATTACGACTACCCAAATCATATGAGGATCGTTGAACGATGTAACCTTTCATACAACCATATCACGTCCCTTTTGTCACACGACATTTTGGTCATGGATGAGGCATGGAGAACGTCATCCTCCTATTCATGACCGTTACTTTCTCGATCCCTGAGTAGTCTGAGTATAGAAACGGAACTACCTTTCCATTATAGTATGGCCATACATTTCTCAGACTCACTCATCGAGGGGCCTAGTAATATCTCTCTACGAATGTGAGGGACAAATTCCATCTTGACCATTCACATTCCTCCGCATGAAAAACCACTAAGCCTGAACATAGTCTTTATGATCACTCGGTCAAAAGTGACTTTTGACTAGGTCAAAGCTAAGCGTTTCTCATGTAGGAATCCATGATGATCTCAGATCAAAGGGCACAGTGACATGGTTTGTATATGAGAGAGGCTTATGACTTAACCCATGCAGCTCTCTCATAGCGGGTCAGTCCAACACCTTGTACTCTTACATGTGCCTATGACTTTAATTTATATCTCTATATATCTTTAAAGTCATATTGGTCTTATTTCATCTCTGCTCCCACATAGATGACCGACCAGGGACATTTAGGATAAACCATGAGTTATCCAAGAATAGTCATCACAGTAAACATGCAAATAATATGATAACGTAATTAATAAATTCATAAATTAACAATGTTCAAAACATAATGATTGGCCCCTAGGGCACAATTTCCAACAGATGAATCCCATTTTTTGTTCAAGGCCATGACTCAATTACATCATTTAGTAGTCTCAATAGAAGAGATTGACTTTTAGTATTCAATTACACAAGCATTTAAAACTAATATCGACAAATGATTGCTCTATTTTTTGGCTTTTCTTATTTCTTCGATTACTGAATAATTTCAACAAGCACAAATGACACTTTTTCTAAGCTTATGATACTTGCCCATATTTTCAACTTTAGGAGATGAGTAGAAACATTTTTTGGCCATTTGATAGGTAGGAATATTAGGTAAGTTAAAGATTAATCACTAAGAAATTTTCTGAGATAGATTTGTTATTAACTAATTTAATTGTGGTATGAATAGATACGTTAATGAATTTTTTTGAGGAGGGTTTTAGGAGGCTTCAAAGATTAAGTATAAGCCAGCCTTGATGAAAAGGGGATGGAAAATTTGGTTTCAATCATGGTAGTGTGTGGAATTTGATATTGAAAAGAAAGTTGAAATGTAATATTCTTATACTTATGTCAATATGATCGTGTTAATAATAAAATATATTTTATTATATTTTATACGTTTTATATAATTTACTTTTAGGATTATTATGTCATGAAACTATATTTAAAGTTAAAATATACAAATAGATGATACTTTAAATAAATTGAATAGTAATAAGTGATATGTTTTTGGGGGACATCAATGAAAGTTTCTATAGGGGTTTAAAGACTTTATAATTTTTTTACTCGTGGAGAGAAAAAAATTTAAAATCTACAACATGGACTATAGTAACAAGCATATACTCCTTCCAGTGCATAATATGAGTCGTTTCTGGTTTGATTCAAAATATAAATCACTTTTTTGAATAATAACTACCTTTTCTTTGTTCTAATTTTTTTTTTTAGCAAACCTTTGCTTGGTTCTAATGAATTAGTTAAAGTAACATATATTATGAATCGAAAGAAATATGTGTTTTTGTAATTCATGCGTTTATTAAATAATGGTGACAATATAGTTCTTTCAAGACATAATTATCTTATAGTAATGTACGATGTTATATGTCAACATCACATATGATTATACTAAACATAAATTTATTACATATGTATTATCACATTGTCATTCATATTTCATGATCCATCAATCCAAAACCTAAACATAACTAGTGTAGTTTTTTATACTACTGGTAATGAAGACAATAAATATCAATATACCTATTTTGAAGTGACGCAGAGATTTATAACTATAATTATTGATCAAGTATTTTCACAATTTTGCATGTTTGACATATTTTAGAAAAAACGCTTAATATGTGTTTTCGAATTCAAACTTTAGTAATTAAACTATTCGATTAGTTAACCCGTGCAGCGCATGAGATGAGATGAGACGTCTAGTTAAACAAGTAATATTAAAACCTCCCAAAGACCGACCCTGCCCTTCCATCCCTGCCCTACCTTCCGCTCAGACCAAATAGGTGGACGGAAGTCGGCTGAACCCGAAACTCTGATCCCTAGGCTCTTCGGCCTTGGCATCGAACATTGGAACTTCATTGCTGCAGGCCTCGTCTCCTCGCCGTCGCTGTCGTTCTCCTCAGTCCGGTGAGTGAATTTAAGGAGTTCTCAATCCACTTTCTTGGTAGTTGGATTAATTCTTACAGCAATTGGATTTAAATCTTGTGATGTTCTTTAAGAAGATCAACGGATATTCATCGGTTAAATGCTCTTGCTAAAGGTCAAAACTTGTGAATTTTACTGTTTAAGGAACGCTTACTCTTGTCAAGTGTTCCATTCTATTCTAAATCTTTGCTCGAAAACTTTTGATTCCCATTTGTATGGGTTCTTGAGCAGTTGATAAGTGACTGATCCCAATGATATTATATTCCTGTGCACTAACTATAAAATGGATTCTAGTACTCGCTAAAAATATTTCCATGTTGTAAATCACTACAATGAGCTTGTGAGTTCGCGCTTTTCTGTATAAAAAACAAGGATACGAAGTTAATGAGGTGAAAATTGATTTAGTTGTGCTATGTGGAATTCACGTGCTTTGTAAGCTGGCACTCATAAGAACTAACACGAAATCATATTTTCTCAACCCATTATGGCATATTGTTGAGGATTTTCTGAATATTAAGATGACTGAGCTCAATTAGTGGCAAGTTGTCTTAGTAAGCCTAAATGAAATAATGGAGAAGTGCGCGTGCGCGCACACACAGAGTATCTGTGATTTCCCCCGTTGACAGGCAAGCAGCTTCTGAATCTCTATGTGCAAACTGATTATACATATATGTAGTGCATCCTCTTCAGCTTTCACGTATGAATCTCTAGCACACATTGCATCTTTTGTGATCCACGCTCATTGCATTTTATCATGCTTCTGTTTGCGTTGGAAATTGGAATTAAGTTCTGTTAGTAAAAAGTTTTTGGTTCAATGAGCAAGACTTTCCATCCTTAGAATTCTGTTTTTAGCTGATTGTTTTGCGCAGAGAGCTAGGTGACAAGTAAAAGGAGATAGAGTGTTGAACACAGGGTAAGTTACCTCCACCCTTATCCTGAATCATGATAGCCACTATAGTACACAATATGATGGCTTTTTCGAGTGGAATTTTATGTGAAAAGGTGCTACTGCTGTATGCTTTCCTTAGGGATTAAGAAAAAGTTGTTGAATAATGAAAGATTGCTAGAATGCTAGCAAGTTGATAGGAAAAAAATTAACAGTTTGGTACTAAGATTGCATGACGCAAGAGATTTCTTAGAGATGATTGTGCTGCATTTTGAAACTTTGATGGTTGAAAAATCTCTTATAAAAATATTTCATAAGCTGCACTTTCATAAATTATTAACAGCATGACTCCTTCTTCCTTAGATTTCACATATGTAGGGGAAATGTGTCTAGCTCTAAAGAAAAAATAATTGAACAATGTTAACTGAACAACCAAAACAAATTAATTATGCTTTAGATTAATTTACTCTATTTTTTCTTAGTTCGATAAAGCTTTTTGCAAATACTGAAACATTGATTTTGACATCTTCTATCTCTTTCCGTAGTCAGTGTCAGATACTGTTGCTGCAGCCTAGAACCCTAGACTAGAGTATTGGGTGGGGAAGAAAGAAGCCATGAATGCCCCAGATCGTTATGAGCGTTTCGTTGTTCCTGAAGGCACAAAAAAGTAACTTTGTTGACTACCTTCTGCTCTTTCTTTTTCATCCAATTTGATTATTTTTCCAATCACCAGAGATGATTTGATTATTTTTCCTTTCTCATATTTATATATTCAGGGTCTCTTATGAGCGGGACACCAAGATCATCAATGCAGCATCCTTCACTGTTGAGAGAGAGGACCACACAATAGGCAACGTTCTTCGCATGTATTAATTCTACTCATACTTTTTATCTCTGAGTCTCTATTTACATTGCTATCTGTTAATATGATTAATATAAAGCCTAACCCTGTTTGGCCCCCCCCCCCCCAAAAAAAAAAAAGCCTAACCCTGTTTGTATTTCGGTGAGCATAGGCAGCTGCACAGGGACCCTAATGTGTTGTTCGCTGGCTACAAGCTTCCTCACCCTCTTCAGTATAAAATTATTGTCAGGGTCAGTATCTCTTGCATTCATTCTCTTGTTAATCTGATGACTGATGACATCTACAGTTGTTTTATAATGGGCAATTGTTATTTGTAAACAGTGCAAAATGTTTGTTGATGAAACTCAAATGCTGTGTCTATCGAACTGTGATCTTTGCATCCAGAGAATATTGACGTTTGTCTTTAATCTTTTAGTGGAAGTCTACAAAAATTCATTTCTCTGTAAGTGAACAGAGATATTATGAAAATTAATTATTTTATTGATCTATTTTCAGATACACACCACTAGTCAGTCTTCGCCAATGCAGGCGTATAATCAGGCCATTAATGATCTTGACAAGGAACTGGATCATCTGAAAAATGCCTTTGAGGTTTGGTGAATATTTTTGTTATTCTGTCGACAACCCTGCCTCTAAGCTCAATGAGATCTTAAATGTTTTTTTTCCCATGGGTTCCTTTTTTGTATTTCTTCTTACATTACTTGAAATTTGCTGGTTGAACATCTTGTATCCACTTGTACTTGTGGGGGAATGTTGATCAAATGAGACTCAATCTACATAACATTCTACATAAAGAAGCAAACTCCTAGGCACAATTTTGGCCTGTCCTGCTTTATAGCTGTGAGCTTTGTTATTAGAAACATAATTGATCTTGTTATCTGCATTTTTTGTTATGGCAGTTACAGTATTTCTCATTATGGACATTAAAATAATGTGTTATGGATTAAATCTACGTTTTGTGAGGGCTTGCAACTTTTCTTTTCTTTTGCTTGATTAAGTGATGATTCCCGGAGTAATGATAGGTGATTCTGGAGTTTTTATGCAGTTCTCTGGAATGTACATCGTATACTAGTCTTAATAGCATTATTGGTGAATAATCATGCCATGTTGGGTGATTTCATGTATTACAGAAAGTATGTGATGTAGTCACAGCTCTGAAATAGTATTATTCAATGGTAGAAAACCCCCCCACAGAGTATAGGTCTCGTGGAGATACACCCTAAACAAAAGGAAATAACACTACCCTATGCATTCGAGGCACAAGAACTCTCCCACTTCACTCACCACCTTAACCAGACCCCTGTTATATAGCCCCTCTCTCAACTGTCAAATGAAATACCACAAATACCCACACTCACATGGTTCGCACCCCATATGTCAATATGACCCTAATACTAAACAGTATGGTATTTTGAATTATTATGACTGATCCATTAAAAAAAGTGCTATTATAACTGAATGCTTGGACATTTGAAATGTGATTGTAGTACAAGATATTTTTAAGGATAGGTAGATTTATCTGAAGATTCTTAAATACTAAGCCCGTTTTCTTGAGTACCATAACTGTTCAAACACATTCATAATTTTTATTGCAGGCGGAGATGCTGAAGTTTTCAAGGGATTATTGATGGACATTCCGGGTGCACATGACATTAGGGTGTAAACAAGATGGTATGAGCGTTGTACGAGACTTGTCGAAGTCTGATGGTGTTGTACTTTGGAACTTATCATCGTAATGTTGAAAAGGGAAGTCTCAACTGAAATATTGCAGTTAATACTCGTAACGCTACTTCTGGTTTCTTTTTGGTTACTTACTTTCCTCCTGCCTTATCTTCCTCCAATTAAGTTCTCTCAATTGAAATTTAATTAAGGGCTTGTAGCAGTGATAACTTCTGAAACGCAATCAAACAGATGTACGCAAGAACAAAGGATACATGTGATAATTTCAAGTACTGTATTATGCTATAGTCGTCACAGTACAGCCACAGATGGAAATAGCAATCACAATGGATGAAGGAAAAAGTCTTATAGTATCATAGAAAATGTAAGAAAATCACGGGGAAGAGAAAAAATGACAGAGGGAAAGGTTCTTACAAACTTCTGCATGAGCAATCAAAAGGAACCCTGGCACCTCGCTTACTCGTACTCATGCGCTTTCTACATGCTCTGATGTGCACGGTTGCTCCTTCTCGCAAGCACATGAGATATTTGCTTTGGCACTATCACCTCATCTAAGTTTTTGTCATGCGGGCTGCTATCTGAGCCTATCATAGTGTTGATAATATTATCTCTCCCAGTGAGCCGGACCTTGTGAAGGTCAAAATCAGGGTAATCATTGATAAAAATTTCTGTATCCTCCTAGGATGCAGGAATGGCATCATCCCATTGACCTGGCAACTGAGCGGAGGGATGTTCTCAACGTGGCACCTAGTGAGTCTCAGGGATCTTTAGTGGTTGGAACAATGGTCTTGACTTGGTACTTTGCCATGGTAATGGTAGGTATCATGCAGTAGGAGTTCCTTCACATTTGGTAAGGAAAGAAACATGAAAAAGGTGTGTGTGGACCTGACTAGATCGGGTTAGGTGTCAAGTCAGGATCTGGTTGGGTTAGGACCTCCGGCTAAGCAAGGCAGCCTAAGGTCTGGTTCAACGTAGTACCAACCTGAGGTCGGATTGGATTAGACTTGGTTCATTGGACGGCTTTGACTAATCCAGACAATCTAGGAACTTATGTTTTTTCTTTTTTGGGCTTTTTTGAATTGATTTGTATCCACCTATTCAAGTACAAAATTTGACATTTAAAAATATGCAATTAACAATTCAGTACCTTCTTAGCCTATTGTTTTTTTAGCCAACTAGAAATTCCATTAAAACTAATAATGCAATCAATAATCTAAAAACTTATATCTAAACAATATCTAAATAAAAGTCTCATTTCAACAATTAATTTAATTGTTCATGTGGCTACACAACTGAATCATTTGGGTAAAAATACCTAACACCATTCAACAACAATAAAAATCCATGTTATAATCCATGACAACATCAAGTCTATAACATTACATGTGGCAAAACTAAATGAACAACAAACGATTGAAATCTAATTTTCATAATATTGAGTATCAATTGTCTTTAGAGGTGGAAATCAGGGCTGACCCGGCCCTCCAGGAAAGGGCTAGCGGGCTTAAAAGGGATGGCTTTTCATGGTCGAAATTTCAAAAATACCTCAATTTACTAGGTCCGGCCCTTAAGCTAATGGGCTTAGAATTGGCCTACGGGCTTTTGGCCCGTTTAAAAAAAATAGTACTTTTTATATTTGTCATATTTTTTTTATCAAAAAATGAAAATAAACCAATAAAATTATTAATAAAAGACATAAATATGAATAAAATTAAGTCACAAATACAAAATATCATCATATCCATCAACATCCAAGAATATCTAAAACATTTACTAACAAGATAACAACATCCAAAAGTTTTATCTATAGTGCAATTGTGCAATAAATAAACACTATCATTAATCTTTTAAAACTTCATCATCACTATAATCAATTACTCTTCTTCATAAGTATGCTTTTCTTTCGTAACAAAAATATCAAGTTTTTCTTCTTTATAGGAATTTTACTTTTAAATTTTACAATCTAGTTATTATTTTACTTTAATGTGAGAAGCATTGTTGTTGAAACTCATAAATTTTTAATTCAAATTATAGAATCACAAGTTATATAAGTATAAAAATACTCTATTATCAAATATATATATAGTTTAAAAATATCAACGCATATAATATAAATCAAATCATTATTAAAGTTCAAATTAACCCATGTTTTAAAAATTTAATTGGATAAATTATTGTCTAAAACTAAATAAATCAAATCATTATGTAAAATTTAATTTTTAAATGATAATAATAACTAAATATTTGAAATATTATTAACAATGTAAAAAATTAATAATATTAGAATTACATAAAAAATTTAAAAAAACAAAAAAATTATAAAAGGGCCTAAACGGGCCGGCCCTTGACCCTCCAAGGCCAGCCCTCGGCCCTCCAAGGCCAGCCCTCTAGGGCTTGTTTCCTATTTGAGGGGAAAAATTTCAAGCCTGGCCCTCATAACTTCAGGGCCTAAAAGGATCGGCTCAATAGGCTAGGCTCGTTTTCCCAGCTCTAATCGTCTTCATTCATTTTTCCCCTTTACTATCAATAATATTAGATCCATCTGACATATATATACATATAAGAAAGAGGTATTAGCAATAAATAATGACTTTTGCAATTTTGAATTTAGAAGTATATAATTCAAAATGTTATTTGGAATATTAACAATATTATCAGTCTCTTGAAAGTTGTCAAATCCAATCAGCATAGAGGCAAATTCTGAGAGAGATTGCCCAACAACTAGCCAAATTTTGAGCACAAATGAGCGATTCAATCATCTTAGGAGATATATAACTTCTATAATCATCAACATGTCTTTCAATGCTAAAAGCTGATTCAAAGGCCGTTGTAGATATTGGTATAGCTTATACATCACATGCAATCATAAAAAGCACTCTGTACATGGTAGAATTATTGATTCAACCCCTGTCCTTAGTCCCCTTGGGGTTGAGATCACAAATTTACCAAGAATTGCACTATAGTAGTACAACCTTGGGTTGTTTCACTTAAAGAGCCTTTATTTGAATCTAAAGTTAACTAAGTGACAAAAATGCAAGATTGATAAGGGTAAAATGTACATGTATGCAAGAAGTGAATAAAATATTTTTGGTCTTTTTGGTATGAAAATAGAATCGATGGATGGAAATAAATGAAATGTAATGGGATGGATCTCTTGAGGCTTGGTTAGGTGGCAAGGTTTAGTTTGTTTTTTTCATTAGGGGTTAGATGCAATTTGGATTGGATTAATGTATTTTTTTTAATTAAGTTTTGATTAATGGAATGCTCCTAACACTATCATGCTATGCACTTAAATTTCAATCACCTTAATTACTGAAACTACAATCAATGCACAACTCCAAGATAGCACAAATACATAATCAAACAACACAATCATGCTAAGAGACTCAATGTAATTTAGCTTAACTAAAATATGCATTAATAAAACAAAGTACTTAATTACAATAATCCAAATCCCATTATGATTAAATCTAATTCTATTATGTTATTTCATATCATTTTCATGGTTTTAACTTTGAGTTATTGGCTCTTTTGCAAGGAAGAGTGCTTGATTTGACACTATTCATAAGAAACAATTTATTGTCTCTTTTGCAAGGAAGAGGGGTATTGTTGTCAATTCCCTACTCCTTCTTGACACTTGGCAACTTTAAATACTTTCCATTAGAGGTTGACAAGTGCCAAATTGTGGGCCAAAGAAAGTGCAAGACTCTAGTCTTCACTTTATCGGTGCACTTTTACTCCGGATTTAACTTCTTTTCTATAAATACAGTACTCTGACCTCTGTAATTATTTTCTGTCAGATCCATAATTTATTCTCCTCATTTTTATTTTCTCAAAAGGCCCTCTTAACTCAATCTCAATTTTTCATTAATTAAATAAAAAGGAAAACTATTCTCCTTCTCATTAATGATTTTTTCCCACTTGTCCAAAGAATTAGGAAAAATCATGGATATTTAAGAGTCTCCTTTCAATCCCATAATCTCTTATAATTTCTTGAGACATCATAAGAATTTTCTTGGAATTTTATTCTCCTTAAAAATATTTATTTAGAATTTTCCAAATAAAAGGCCTCAAATTAGCCTAAATCAACCTTAAATTCCTTTGTAATTTTTCTAAGGGTAATTTGGTCATAAAACTAATTATACATCCTCATATAATTCTCAAGAAATATCATCCTTATTATTTCTTAATTTTCTGAGGCTTAGAAATATTTTTTCATAATTATTTTTGACCAATTTTTCTTAATTAGTCAAACTTTCATAATTGACTTAGAAAATCATAATAATTATTTTCCACCATAATTCTTCTATTTCTCCTTATCATTTTTGGCCCTTAAATGTTTAGGAATATCCTTATTCCTAATTACCATATTACTAGATATGACACCTTCCAAGTCATCAACGATGTGATTGCACCAGATAATGCAGTATAGGATGTAACCAATCGTTCTTCTAGAGGAGCGTTTTATTGGAAATCTAGTCTAGATTGGTGATAAGTCTCATTATTTGCATATATTTCTAGTCTTAAACTTATGCTTTTGCCATTTATAATTGCATATTTTGGGTATAATTAGCTTTTATTGTGCATAAGAGTTGATGAAGGGAGTTGTAAGGTTTTATTTGTGTTTTTGCATGATTTTATATGATTTTATTTGTGTGTACTTTTAATCCTTGTTTGGTGTGAGTTTCAGGGAGTTTCTTCAATGTTCTGGCTACTCTGTATAAGGCACCATGACACATCATTTTAGGAGTTGCAGCAGATTTGCAAAACTACTCTTAGTAATAGGCGCCACGGCGGATGATCAAAAGCACCACAATGGATGCAGTTCAATGAAGAACTCAGAATCACTAATTGAGATGACACTGTTTTGGCCAGGCGCTGTGGTGGATATGAGGAGGCACCGTGGCAGACAACAAAAAATTTCAGATTTAAATACAGAAGTCGCGTGCTCGTACAGGGATCGATTCATCCAGTCCTTCCATCTCCAGATCACCAGTTTCTTGTTCTCTCTGCCTTCTCTCAATTCTCTCTTCAAATTTCATCCAAAACCTTCATCTTCCACCAATCATCCATGGATCTTTCATTGATTCTTGCTAATTTTGCTGCAATGCAGAGCATAGTGGCTGAATTCTCGAGTTCTCCTAGCAATGAAGCTAACCTGAGTTCATGGAGCTGAACAGGGAGTCTTTTCAAATCTGATTTTCACTTTCTATTCTAAGATTTATTTGTATCAGTTGAATATTTGTGATTAGAATGAGAGTTGCGTGATTAGATTTATGTTTCTTGGAATTTAGAGCTGATTGAACATTTGGAAGTGAGTTTGTATCCTTTGATTTAGTTGAACAGAGGATTCTCTGATAACTTGTAGATCTAATTCAATTTGCTTGGACTGTTGTTCTGTAATTCTGAATTTGATTGAATGATTTTGATGATTCATAGTTGTAGTCATCCTTAGAGAATTGCAATTTTGCTTCTCAATTGTTCTTGTCAATTGATTTTCCTTCTTTACAGAGCAAGACAATATCTAGTAAGATGGTTGTTATTGACTTGTGGATTAGAGAGATTTGAGCAGTAGCTGAATCTATCCTTTTAATTGAGTCTAAGAGACTCTAAGTTATAAGATTGAACAAGGAAGGAAGGAAGAATTGCTAGGGGAACTATTATCTCTTATCTTAATCTCTTCTTCATTTTGAAACTTTGTTGTTACCTTTGTTTTAAATTTGTTTTCTGTCACACCTTACTATCGAATCTACTTCAGATTTAATTAAAACCATTTTAGACTACATTGGATGGTCTTGGGCTCAAAAAAATTCATGAAAAATGCTGATTTTCGGATTTTTACTGTTTATCAGGTAAAATTCAGTTTTCTGGCCCAGCTTCAAAAATTCATAACTTAATCTAGAAAAATAAAAATGAAGTGGTTTAAAATTATATAAAAAGATCTTTGAATCCTATTTCAAGGAAAAATAATATTATGAACCAATTCCATTTGAAAAAGTGTCAGGTTTTTGTGAAATTCACCTCTGTCTATTTGGCAAAAATCTTTTTTTCAGGTTCTAAACCTTAACTTTGAAAAATCATTAAAAATCGTATAGTTGGCCATTTTTAACGTGCTACCTATCAATTTGAAGCTCAGGACGTGAAATTTAAGTATACCAAATTTTGTGTAGGAATTCATTTAGTAACTAAATAAAACGTGGCTCTAAATTGACGTCCTGCTTAGAAATTACAGCACCAACCATTGATACTTGTACATAACCAAATGTCCACGAATTTTTATGGTGTGGCACCATAATTTAGCCTCCAATCTGCAACTTGCTCTTGGAAGTTTTAGGCTCTAAAATGTTAGATTATATTTAGGGGATGAGATTTTAAGAAATCCCAGTAGCAAGATCAATCAATCAAAACATTAACATGCATCAATTACAAGCATTTCAACCTTTTGCTATTAATAGGGAACTACTTTACCTCATACATGTAGCACTCTAACATGCAATAGCCAAGGCACATAAAGCAAGGAGTATAGCTACACAATCATCATCATCATTATCATTTAGTTCAACCATATAATAGCACATGAAATTGCATAGCAATCAATGCAACACTCAACATTAAGGTTAATTAAATCTTACTACCTTAATCCAATGCTCTTTGATTTTCTTGTTCTTCCTTTCTTGCTTCCACAAATGCCAAACCCTAACATGGCAATCCACAAAAAAGGCAGTAAGAATCATCAACCATTCCTCATAAAAATTAATAACATAATTCAAGTAACTCCTAAACCCCTTAAAGCTTCAATCTTTATTCTTGAATTTTTAGAGTTGGTTTCCATAAATTTCCTTCTTTCAGTTTCAGCTTGACCGAACCATTAGGGTTCCTTATCCAAAAATTTCAACTTTGATTCTATGGCTTCCAACACTTGTTCTTTAGGTTTACCCTACACTATTTTCCATTTTGAGCACAATGGAAGCCTCAAAACTTTGAAAAAATCATCCTAGGGTTCAGATCTTGCCTTGGCCGAAATGGGTCTCAAGCAAAACAACCAAGGAAACACTCCAAAATCAACCTACAACCACTTGTAACCACTAGGATCTACTATACTTTGAAGTGTTCTAGCAAGATTGAACCATGAAACTTCCTCCCCTACCCAATAAGCATTTTGGCCAGCTCCAAATGAAGAGGGAAAACCAGAAATTTCAACCATACAAAGCAATAAAACAAAGCAAGGAACATCTCAAGCCAACTTACCAAGCTTGGATCTTAGTTGGAAGATCAAATATGCTTGCTTTTTGCTTGATTTCCCTTCAAGCTCTCTCTTTTTCCCTCTCTTCATGCTTTGGACGAAATATGATTTGATTTAGGGGGAGGAAAAGCTCATTAATGTTCACAAAATATCCCACTAACCATCATTAATGATTTGCCAAGTGTCAAATGCTTACTTAGTCTTAATCCTCTCTCTTAATTAACTTAAATCATAATGTAATTAAATTCCAAAGTCAAGATCCTCTCCATTGGTGGCTTGACACTTGGAAAGCTTTAATTTCCATCCATTAAAGGCTTGACAAGTGGCAACTTGTGGGCCAAGTAAAGTGCAAGACTCTGCTTCTTGCTTTATTGGTGCACTTTTACTCTGGATTTAACTTCTTTTCTATAATTACAATGCTCTAGCCTCTGTAAATATTTTCTGTCAGATCCATAAATTATTTTCCTCATTTTTATCTTCCCAAAATGCCCTCTTTGTCTCAAATTTAATTTTCCAATGATTAAATAAAAAGGAAAACTATTTTCCTTCTCTTTAGTGATTTTTCCTCTTTTCAAAGGAATTGGGAAAAATCTTGGATACTTGAGGGTCTTCTTTTAATTTCATAATCTCTTATAATTCCTTAAGATATCATAGGAATTTTCTTGGGATTTTATTCTCCTTAAAAATATTTATTTGGAATTTTCCAAATAAAGGACCTTAAACTAGCTCAAATCACCCTTAAATTCCTTTGTAATTTCTCTAAGGGCAATTTGGTCATAAAACCAATTTTATAATCCTATATAATTCTCAAGGAACATTGTCCTTATTTTTTCTTAATTTTTTGAGACTTGGAAATATTTTTCCATAATCATTCTTGACCAATTTTCCTTAATTAGTCAAATTTTCATAATTGGCATGGAAAATTATAATAATTATTTTCCACCAAAATTCTTCTATTTCTCCTTGTCATTTTTGACCCTTAATTATTTAAGAATATCCCTATTCCTAAATGTCATATTACTGGATGTGACATTTTCTCACTTAGATTTTCCATTCTGAAACTCAATCTTTTGCCTTGGTAACTTGATAATTAAAGTGAATTGTTAAGAATTAAACTACAACTTAAGGCTCCTTAAGAAGAATGACCTAGGTATTGTCTCACCTGCTGCATTTTCCTAGTATAGTTTTGATTACCTAGTGACAGGGTTCATCAATTGGTTATGAAAAACATGTTAATTTGAGTAAAGAAAAAGGAGTTTAAATTGATAAAACAATGGTGTAAATAAGGTAAAATCAAAAGGAGTAAATTTTTGTGATCTTTTAAATAAATAAAGGAATGCTTTGGATTAAATAGGAAAGTATAATGAGATAGACTCTTGATGATGAAGACTTAGCTATCATTACTCTTAAATTGATATGGGAGTTTTAGGAATCTCTAAGTTTGATAAAAAAAGAAAACCCTAAGCAATCATTTGGGTCCAATGTTTTAATTAATGAAAACTTACTTTAATCAAATTTAATTAACCCTCTTAAAACATTATTAAAACCACTTAGAGTGTAAATGAATTGATGGTGCAAATGCTCTCAGATTGCCAATTAACAACCACAGAATCCCAAGTAAACAAATTATTAATCAATGATCACTGATAATCAACTGACCATAAGGATTTAGAATTGATATATTTATATCAATAATCAAATAGTCTAAACACAATCTAATTACATAAGTGTAAACACAAGATTTACGAATCAATAATCAAGTCTTACATAAGTGTAGAAATTTCTAAATCTAGAAATTTTCAACACAAATTTAAGCATAGATTTAGACTAAGAAAACTCCCTTATTATGTCCTCGAGCAAGATACCCTAATGATTTAGCCTCTCATGTCTTCAAACATGTTTTAATCGCTCTAGGTGTGTTTAGCCATGAGTAATGCTAAAAAAGAGGTTGGAAAAATAGAGAAGAAGATGGTGGGAGTGATTTAATTGGTTCAGAATCACAGAAAATGGTGGAGAAATAAAGAAAAATAGAAATTTGAGGTATGGGATTAATGGAATCTTAAGACAAAATAGTTGAGGCTTCTGTCCTTGCAAATCTGCAGAATGAAGGCTCCCTTCTTTGTGGCTGCTGCTTCCCTTAAGTCTAGTTGCAGAATAACCTATCCTAAAATGCACAGCTCCACTAAATGCATTCAGGTCATAACTTGGGAAAGTGAAGTCACGACCTAGGAGCATAGAGGCACTCAGTCTTAACCTAGCTCTAAAACACGCAGCCTCATCATAAAGCATCCAAGTCATGACCTAAGGACATAGAAACACTCCAGTCTTGTGTTTTGGCTCTTATGAATTTGTGGCTCCTTCAATGCTCTATCTTGGGTCTTAAATCCTTCTCTAAATACCTGAAAACAACAACAAAGAACTTTGTAAAGATTAAATTGATTGAAGATCAAGGCAATTGCAATTTGGATGAGATAAATGACCCTTTTTACCCTTAAACTAGCAGAATGCAATACATCGATCGATATAATCAAAAGGGTGTAAATGCATGCAAAATGAGGACAAAAGGTGTTACAAAACATCAAAAAACACCTAAGAAAACCGTGTAAAGATTAGGTTCTATCACTTCCCATACTTAAACCTTTGTACTCCTGAACAAAGACTTGAATCATTCCAAAGAAAGTATAGGCACAATCATGGGAACTAGCACGCTCAAAAATGATCTCAAGAACCAATTAATCAACATCCTTTAGGAAAACAAAAATGATAACATGAATAGTGCCAAGTAATTAGATACAAGGTGCAGTTGACTCTAAATGCATGAACATTAGAGATTTGCTCAAGGGGTGTAAGTGTTTAACTCACTCATCTCTCCTTATTGGGGTTCTTGTCACTCAAAATTCAAGTAGAAAATATCCTACCATAAGCTTGTAATAACTCTAAATCTCCACTACTATTTAGCATTTATGTAAAGAATCAAGAGGACTTTTAAGGTTGTAGTGATGAAAAGGCTAGATAGAATGGAAATATGGTGAAATTGAGTATTGAGAACTAAAATGATGTGAGTCAGATATCATCTATTATTAGACAAAGAAGTTCAGATCTTAACCTTCTACCACCAAGGGAATACTTTATTTAACTTTATTTTGTTGCTATAACTTATGTATGTATGTGTGTGTGTGTGTATTTTTTTTTTACTTTTCTTTTCTTTTTGTTTTTCTTTCTTTTTTTTTTTTGAATCAAAACTAAAATTTCCAATGAAAACCCACAAAGGTTAGGAAATCTCAATTATCAAAATAAAATCAACTCAATTAAAGTTGTAGCCCAAACACTCGAGATGGTAAATGAAATGAAAGAAGTGAAGGATCAAAAGGGTTAAACAATGTATACATGTTTGTGGATTGTGTTGGGGTAAAAGGGTATAGAACAGAATGCCTCTATCATATTCAAAATCATAAATGCACATGTAATTTTGACCAAGAGCCAAAACAAGTTCTAGAGAATGTAAACCGCATGAATAATCACTCAATTTAGGAATTAAGGCTCAAAATATATCCTTCTAACAAGGGTTTCATATCTCAATTACTTATGCACAAAGTTTCAATCAACATGCATTAGTCACAAGACATTAGGACACTTATCACAAAAGAGAACCTTAGAATGATGATTAAAAAGATCAAAATAATCACTTAAGAACATACTTGGATCTCAAAAGTACCCATAAAGTCTTAGAGGAATCATTTTCAAAATCCAGAATTCTTAAAAGCTCAAAGATGGGCATGGTTTTTGAGAAAACTGTTTGATGCAATGAGGTTAGATTAAAAAGGCAATGATTTTACTTAAAAAACATGCAAAGGTAGCTTAAAAAGTTCCTTCTATATAGTATTGCATAAAGCAAAGAGAAGGAAAAGAGATGCACAAAAAAGGGATCCAGGTCACGACTTGAAATCACAGAGAGCACCTAGTTTGCATGAGGGCTGAGTTCGCAACCTAAAATAAGTGAGATCACAAATTGAAGACATAAAGAGTCTTTCCTTGTTAAAAATCCATCTCAAGTCACGACCTGAAGTAGTGAGGTCGCAACTTAGCTTCATAGAATGCTACCAAAACAAAAATTTTCAAAGTGTAGCATATTATGACAAGTAAAATCTTTTCACTGAGCATCAACACAATCAAAATTGATCCAATTCACAACAATTTATCATCCAAAACCAAATTAAAACTAAAGATTGATGATGAATGATTGGGTTTAAAAAAAATTAAGCAAAATTTTTTTCCAAAAGATGAAGCAAACACCGGAGCAAATGCAGCAATTGACAAAAGCCCCTCACCCACACTTAAACGCAACAGTGTCCTTATTATTAAAGGGAAAGGGGAAAAGAACCATAGCAATCAAGGATAAGCAAAAAGAACACAACCCATTCATTAACAGAATGTCTCAACAAAACCACATAGTAACTTTAAGTGCAGTGTTTGTAGTAAAAAAGCAGAAACAAAAGAAATACATAGCAACACAAGACTCTTAACAGAAAGGCACTCAATCTTCCTCCTCCCTTCTTTCCTCTTCTGCTTCATCAGCTTCTCCTCCCCTTAACAGTAGCAGCTATCAGACTAGCCTTAGCACCAAAGGATTGCCCTGGATCCTCATAGAAGAATCTTGTAGCAGGAATGGAGTTCTACCAAAAAGTTAGCTTGTAACCTTGAGGAAGTGTGACATTCAGAGCTTTGGCCATTCCCAGCATCAAGGGATCTATAAACCTTTGCCTTATGTACTCATTGGACAAAGAAATAGCCCTTTGCTCCTGGAGTTCCTCACTCATATTAGTCATTCGTTGACTAAGAGTGGCAATCTACTCACTCAAGGAGGCGAGGGTGATATTAGAGCCACCCTTAGCTACCTCCTCCTTAGGCTTCTCCTCCACTAACCTTTTTCCTCTTTTTCTAGTTTTGTTGGTCTTTAAAGCAATGTAGCATCTAGTAGTGGTGGGCTCTAGGGTAAGATCAGTCTTGTGTGTTAGTATCCCTTCCACTATACATAAATTGGTGATTAAATGAAGGAATACTAAGAGGGTCTGGACGTTGTTAACACAATGTTTAATCTGGTCAAGGGCTATGATAGCAATATCAACCGGCTTCTTGGTCATGAAAAGATATAGTAGAAGGGTGCACTCTTGGGAGAGATCAAAGATATGGGCTGTTGACATCACACTGTAAGACATGAAGTTCAACTAAATCCTGGCCTTATCATTCATGTTCTTGCGATCAAAGCAGTACCTCCCATTTTCCTTAATAGTCCAGCCAGTTTGAAAGATCTCATTCCAAGGAACTTTATCAAGTCTGATCTTAAAATGTTGGAAATGGCAGTTGGGAACATCAAGCAACTTGTAGAAAGACTCAACCTTAGTCTGACTGATATAACACTCCCTTCCTTTTAAAGTTGATCCCCACACGCCTCTCTATAGTACAAGTGTAGAACTCCCTCATCAATATTAGATTGACCTTATTCTCTTTTTCATAAGCTCCCCAAAGCCTTGCTCAATAGTAAGCTTATAAAAGTTGTACTCATCGGTTTTCAAAAAATGCCTTTCTTGTACCACCCCCCAATTCACAAATATGCTTACTACTTTTGTCTTTAAGAGCTATGACTCATCACGGGAGTGATCCCTTCTAAGAGTATTTGGGTTCTTTGTGCGAGACATCTAAGCACAAAGCCAAACAACACACAATAAACAAATAAATGAACACAAAATCAAAAAGAAACAACCTAAAATAAAAGAAACCGATACCTAACACTAAACCTAGAAGACCTGTACTCCACCAAAGATTCCAAATGATCAGCTAAGCCCCGGACTCACCTTGGAAAAGCCTTAATGCTTGGAATTGAAAGAATTTTCATCTTAAAAACTATTGGGAAATCTTGTCAAAGTTTAAGTTTTCTAACTTTGTAGTTGCTCAAAAGTAATTTCTTTTAAATCCATTTCAGGTTAAAGTCAGAAATCATTAAGAAATTGCAGTAGGTAGACAAAAAGGGGTGGGTCAGTAGTTCAAAACCTTCTCTATGCACCCAAGTCGCAACCTGAAACAGTGAGGTCACGACCTGAATTCTAGAATTTTCAGAAACGCAGGTAATCCAGCATTCAAAATCCAGTATATTCAAGACCAGTTTCCTTCAACATTCATGGTCCAAAACAGTTTTAAAACTAGTTTAAGAGCAACCCAAGCAGTAATTCCATACTCTACTCAGTTAAAACCTAAGCCTAAACAAAAGAAATCCTATCTAAAACCTACAAAGTGTAGAAATTAAGAAACAAAACTACAGGAAACAAAGGGAAAACAAAAATATCTTAAAGAAAAAGAAATAACAGCTAGTGGGTACGGGAAAGAATGTGAAGAATGCAAATAACCACCTCCTTATTAGGCTAGAACTGGAAAGGAGTTCTCAGAGGAAGATTAGGGATCGGATTTGGGGAGATATTTTGAGTGTTTGGCTTGAGAAGGGAAGAAGAGAGCAAGTCGTAGAGATGCAGAGAGTGAGTCATGACTTTCTGGGAGAGAAAATAGAGAAAACATAGAATGAACAGAATGGGAAGGGGGAAGAGGGTTTAGTGCTCTAGAGTTGTAAATTTACCAAAGGGGTATTAGGGTTTTAGAGCCTTGAATGTATCTAGACGAGGCCCAAGGTAGGTTCAAGGGCTATGGTGGTAAATAGGCTTCAAAACTTAAGGGTAGATAGGTGATTTCATAGAAGAAATTTCTAACTTTTCTTATCAGGTCACAACTTGATGGTATCTAGATTGCGACTTCAGCAAACAGAGGGGATTTTAGGTCTTTAAACAGGCTCTAGGTCGTGACCTAAAACATTGAGGTCGCGACCTCAGTTTGTCACATCCAGTAATATGGCAATTGGGAATAAGGGTATTCCTAAATATTTAAAGGCCAAAAATGACGAGGAGAAATAGAAGAGTTTTGGTGGAAAATAATTATTATAGTTTTCCAAGCCAATTATGAAAAGTTTGACTAATTAAGGAAAATTGGTCAAGAATAATTATGGAAAAATATTTTCAAGCCTCAAAAAATTAAGGAAAAATAAGAAAAAGGTTCCTTGAGAATTATATGGGATTATAAAATTGATTTTATGACCAAACTGCCCCTAGAGAGATTACAAAGGAATTTAAGGGCAATTTAAGCCAATTTAAGGTCTTTATTTGGAAAATTCCAAATAAATATATTTAAGGGGGATAAAATTCCAAGAAAATTCCTATGATATCCCAAGGAATTATAAGAGATTATGAAATTAAAATAAGACCCTCAAGTATCCAAGATTTTTCCCAATTCCTCAAAAAAGTGGAAAAATCAATAAAGAGAAGGAAATTAGTTTTCCTTTTTATTTAATTATTGGAAAATTAAATTCAAGACCAAGAGGGAAATTTGGAAAGATAAAAATGAGGAGAATAATTTATAGATTTGACAGAAAATAATTACAGGGGCCAGAGTACTGTAATTATAGAAAAGAAGTTAAACCCGGAGTAAAAGTGCACTGATAAAGCAAGAAGTAGAGTCTTGCACTTTACTTGGCCTACAAGTTGCCACTTGTTAAGCCTTGAATGGATGGTAATTAGAGCTTTCCAAGTGTCAAGCTACCAATGGAGAGGATCTTGACTTTTGAAATTAATTTCAATTATCATTAAGTTAATTAAAAGGGAAAATGCAAGACTAAGTAGGTACTTGACACTTAGCTTCTCATTAATGTGGGTAGATGGGATATTTTGTGAGCATTAATGAGCTCATCCTCCCCATTTTTCTGATCAAAGTTTCGACCAAGGAGAGTTAGAGAGGAAAAAGGAAGAGCTTCAAAGGAAAACCAAGAGAAAGGCATCAACTTTGGTCATTCAACCAAGGATTCAAGGTGAGTTCTTAGTTTTAGATGTATTCTTGCCTTGTTTTCCTTCTCTTTTATGGTTGAAAAATCCATCCCCTCTCTCTCTAATGGTTGGCCGAACTGAATAATAAAAAGGGAAGGGAGTTTGGTTGTTAGATCTTGCTAAGACACAACAACACAAGTTAGATCCTAGTGTTTGCAAGTGATTATAGTTGGTTTTGAAGCATTTTTCATGGTTATTTCCTTGAGTGTTATTTCCGGCCAAAGCAAGATCTAAACCCTAGGATATGTTTTCCAAAGTTTTGAGGCTTCCATTGTGTTCAAAATGAAAAATAGTGTAGGGTAAACCTAAAGAACATGTGTTGGAAGCCATAGAATCAAAGTTGCAATTTGAGTTTTAAACCCTAAGGGTTCGGCCAAGCTGAAACTGGAAGAGGAAAATTTATTTTGTTAAATCCAAATAGATATTTGGAATCTACATGAAAAATCATGTGGGGTTGAGTCAAGAGGGAATTTTTAGGGTTTATGGAAACCAACTCTAAAAATTCAAGAACAAAGATGGAAGCTTTAAGGGGCTTAGGAGTTACTTGAGTTATGCAATTGATTTTATAAGGAATGGTTGATAATTCTTGCTACCTTTTTTGTAGATTGCCATGTTAGGGTTTAGCACTTGTGGAAGCAAGAAGGAACAACAAGAAAACAAAAAAGCATTGGATTAAGGTAGTGGGATCTATTAGCCATTAATGTTATCTTTGCATTGTTATTTATGGCATGTATGCTTGCTATTATATGGTTGAACTATGATGTTGTGATATGGTTGCTCCTTGCATTTGTTGCCATGGCCTTGCATGTTGAGGTTGCCTGTTTATAAAAGATTAGTTCTCCTATGATAGCAAATGTTGAAATACTTTATAATGATGCATGTTAATGTTTGGTTGATTGATCTTGCTACTGGGATTTCTTAAAATCTCATCCCCCAAATATAATCTAACATTTTAGGCCCTAAAACTACTATGAGCAAGCTGCAGATTGGAGGCTAAAGTATGGTGTTTTGCCATGAAATTCGTGGACCCTTTTTGGTTATGTATATATTAAGCTAACAATGCTGTAAGCACACTGACACTTCTATGTTTGTGTGACTTTTTGATTATGCTCCTGGATGATTTTAATCACGAAATTTGGTATGATGAAAGATAACATCCTAAGCTTCAATTTGATAACTAATATGTTAAAAATGGCCAAGTATAAGAATTTTAATGATTTTTCAAAGTTAAAGGTCAGAATCTGGGAAAAAGGGTTTTTGGCAAATGGACAGTGCTGCATTTCACAAAAACTTGATGCTTTTTCATAAGGAATTGGATCATGATATTATTTTTCATTTAAAGAGGACTTAAAGAGCTTTAAGTAGAATTTTAAACCACCCTATTTGGATTTTTTTGGAACAAGTTATGGATTTTTGAAGTTGGGCCAGAAAAACTGGATTTTTACCCTATGAACAATAAAAATCCGAAAATCAGCGTTTTTCCATGTATTTTTGAGCCCAAGACCATCCAATATGGTCTAAAATGGTTTTAAATGAAACCTAAGTGGATATAATAGTAAGGTGTGACACAGTTCATAGAGAGCCTTTGCTAGTTTCTTTTCCCAAATCACAACCTGGAACAACTAGGTCATGATGTCAGGTCATAGGGAGCCTTTCTTCTTTGCCTCTCCTCCAAGTCGCAACATGAAGATAATGAGGTCGCAGCCTAGATTCACAGAGAGTCCTCTGACTCTCTAAATTCTATTCAGCCTTAAATCTAAGTTCCTACACCATTACCACTCACCAAAATAACTACTGAAACAACCCAACTTAGCAATCCATCAATAGATTTTCAACAATTCAATGCAAAACTCAAAAGCATGTGAAAGAAGATTGGGAAAACTTTCAAAAATTTCAAAAATTTTTGAAAATTTTTGGTAAGTTTAAGCAAAAGAACCTCCCACAACAAGGGTTAACCCATTAAAATAGATCACAACATCCCAATTAAGCTCAAAAAGAAATCCTCCTTCCTCCACACAACTCAAAGCAATGTCCTCATTGCAACACATAGTCACATACCAAAACACAAAGCTAAAAAACAAAAACTACAAAGGTAGAAGTTGTGAAGTCCAATTCGAGATTAAAGCATAACACATCATCCTTCTAGAGAGAAGAAAAGAGCTAAAGTGCAAGGATGGGTAAAAGAATGCAATTGAGTGTGTATTGATGATAGAGACAGAATCACAATCACATCAAAATAGCACAACTAGGGGAGAATTATTCAAAACAAAGATAAGCTACTGAAATTTGAATTTCTACTTCTACTAAGGACATCCCTTTCATAACTCACAACAGTCACATGCAAGATAATATCATAGAAAGTAAAAGAGATGTGAAAAGTAAGAGATTAGAAAGGGACGACTAGGCCTTAAGAAGGCTGTGTGGGCTCTTTGTAGAGTGACAAGATGACCATTGCATTGGAACATTTTGCTTGTGGCCTCCTCCTTTAGCTCTATGATCCCAAAATCGTGCACCTTTATCACATTGTAAGGTCCATCCTAGCTCGTCTTGAACTTTCCCTTTTTGAATTTGAACCGGGCTTGGTATCTCAATACTTTATCACCCTTTGTGAACCTTTTCCTCAAGATGTTGGCATCATGAATTAGTTTGGTCTTTTGTTTGTAAATGTCAGAGCTATGGTAGGCGTCCAACCGTATCTCTTCTAGTTCTTGAATCTAAAGAAGTCTGTTCAGACTAGCTTCCTCAAAATCAATATTACAGCTCTTAATTGTCCAATACGACTTATGCTCTAGTTCCACTGGTATATGACATGACTTTCTATAGATAATCTGGTATGGAGACATTCCAATTGGCATTTTGTAGGAGGTGCGGTAGGCCCATTATGCATTATCCAACCTCAAACTCCAGTCTTTATTGGATGGCTTTACAATACACTCCAGAATGCACTTAATCTCCCTATTTGGCACCTCAGCTAGGCCATTGGTTTGGGGGTGGTATGGGGTGGGCACTGTGTGAGAAACCCCATATTTAGCCAACAAGTTAGTAAGCAACTTGTTATAGAAATGGGTTCCCTGATCATTGATTAACACCTTGGGTGCCCTAAATCTACTTAAGATATCAGACCTCAGGAACTTGGAAATTGTAGGTTGTAACATCCCAAATTTTGGCTCATAGATATAAGTAATAGCACAAGGAAAGGATGATTACTAAGTCCAATACCACAAAAGTCTCAGAGATCCCTCAGAAGGAAAAAGAGATTTTTCAAGGGCAAATATGTAAAACAATAGTGTTCGGGGGCTAAAGAATGAGGAACTGGAAACAACTAAGGACCAGAAGTTATGCCAAAAACTTGCAAGAGATAGTTCCGAAGGTTAGGCCTAAGGAGGGACCAAATTGCAAAGAAAAGATTCCTAGGCCAAGTAGGGATCTAATTGTAAATAATAAAAGTTCTAGTCGGCCAATGCTCAGAGTTAGCAAAAAGGGCCCAAATGACTTAGAAAAATTCTAGAAAAATAGGAATAGGATCCCAGAGCCGATATAAGGCTAGAAATGACGGAAATGCCCTGAAGTGATTCTAGGGTTTTGGACAATTTGAGATAGTAACTTAAATTAAATTATTTAAGCTATGAGACGGGCTCAAAAAATCAGGAAAAACTAGAAAATAGTAGTTGAGGAATTTACACAGATTGTAAAATTAATTACGTTCCTAGAAACTGACAAGGTTAGCTTTAATTAAATTTAAAGCCTATTTATACCCTATCCGGGAAAAGTCAAAATAGCTTTTTAGAGTTTGACTTTTGACCCGAGAAAAATTAGAGGAATTTCCCGTGATGAAAGGGAAAGAATGAAACCCAGAGACAGATCAATGGAGTTACGAGTTAATAAAAAGAATTCAGAGAAGGTAACCCCGATTAAGTATTATTTAATAATATTTCTAGAAAAAGGAGAAAGAAAATATCTAAAGACCATTATGACGGTGCGGTGCTGAGTCACCAAATGCAATCATGACACCTACAAGTCATCATACTGAGTCATCAAATGCAATCATGACACCTACGAGTCATCATGTTGAGTCACCAAATGTAATCATGACACCTACGCGTCATCATGCTGAATCACCAAATGCAATCATGACATATACGAGTTATCGTGCTGAGTCAGCAGAAGATATTTATGGACAGCATAAAAATCAGAATGCAGTACGAAAATATTTTAGACAGTCCTTTGTCTACCCGTTATAGTGAAATCTCTACTGCGTGACTCAGTAAAGTTAAGTAGCTTATCAGTAGAGCTAATTATTTTCATCTATGCTCCTCTAAGATGGCACCATATATGTACCTTTTATTGGCCAGAATTTTAAGAAGTTGTCCCGGTGGTACAGGGTAAGTCAGGACCCGAAAAATATCTGATACGATGCAAGATTGGCTTGATAGGTGGAGAAATAATTAAGAAAATATTTTTGCACGAATTTTCCATTTTCTTAAGCTATGTTGATTAAGATATGTACACATGGAAGGGTGGTTGAATGGAGGGCTAAGATGAGCTCTTATTCAACAAGGGCATGTGTGGCATTATGGAAAGTATGAAGCCTATAAATACCCCCACCCATAGTTCATTTTCAAGACCATTTTAAGAGGGGAAACTCTTGGAAAATCAAAACTAGAGAGAGAAAGAGAAGAATTCTAGAGAGGGGAAGTGACTTGGAACCAAGGTAAGGCTTCCAAACTTCTTTATGTTGGTTTATGGTAGTTATATGTTGATTTTATGATAGTTTGATGATGTTGGGAAGTCATTTTCTTAAGGAGAAGTGCTGCCTAAATTTTATCAAAATGATAGGGAATAGTTTTACAAAGCTAGAACATCAATCCAAAATTAAGAGAAAAGGGTTAGGTTCAAGAAGCTAGTCTTGAACTTTATATAATCCCTTAATCCTAATGGATTGTATGACCAATGTGATTATGTTTCGGATCTTGAAACATCCAAGAGGATGTTTGATGATGTTGACTGAAAGCCCTTGCGGTTGGGAAGTCAAGGGAATCAAAAGAAAAGCAAGAGGAAAACTTGAGGTGCAAGGTAGTGAACTTACCCTTTATGTGCTTGATGTGGGATGCTCATATGTTTGTTTGTATTTGTTGTTTGAATAATGTTGTGACATGACGTCTGTTGCTGGAAATGCTATTTTTTAATATGTTCCCATGGTCATGCATTTTTATACCAAGCATAAAGCATGATGGCATGTCACTAGTTAACTTAAGTTTATGAAAAACTACATACCATACGCTAGCATCCATCTTATGCATGTATGTGGTAATGTTTGCTACTGAGATTCTCCCGAATCTCACCCTTCCCTAATTAACCATTTAGGTCAATCAACGATGGGCAATAATGGCATGAGAAGCAAGGAGAAGTAAGTGGAGAATTATTGATGTTAATGAATGATGTTATTATTCAATGTGTAATTCTCCTATTATGTAATTTATGTTATGGATACCAATGATGCCATGTATTTAATTACAATGTTTATGGGATAAATAGAAATGTATGAAGATGATTGGGAAAGTGTAAACCCAATTTATGTATACCAAAGAAATAAAAAGAATTAAAGTAAAAAGAGGTTAAGGTATAAAACGTAGGTCATGAAGCAGTGAGTTTGTAGCTCCAGTTTGACCTATCAAATGAATGAGTTGAGCCATGACATTTGGCAAACTTATAGTATACATCCCAAGCTTTAAAATGAAAGGTAGATCGCCTCAATTGGATGTGTACACAAGGAGATATGAATTTCCAAATTTAAGGCACATAATTTGGAAGTTCCAGATTTTACCAAATGAATAGTAATCTTTATTGATTAAACCATACGAATTAGGCAAGGATAAGTCCAATTAGATATTTTTTTCCTTAAAGCACTTTCAAAGAGCTTTCCGTAGAATTTTCTAGCACATCAATATGATTTTTATAAAAATTAGTTATGATTTTCAAAGTTGGACCTGAAATCTAAAATTTAAATAGTGAGTAGTAACCTGAGAACTAATAGCAAGTTTTCAATCTATGGGCTTGTTTCATGAATCACTTGAACCATAACAATTCTAAATACATACTCTGAGAGGTTAAAGGAAGGATGTTTCATAGGTGTATCATGTTTTCTTGTGGGAATTGCTTCTACCCACCTAGAAAGATAGTTTATGGCTAGTAGGATATAAGTGTAACCATGAGAAGGTGGGAATGGGCTTATGAAGTCTATCCCCTATGCATAAAAAATCTCACAAAAAAGGATGGGTTGTTGTGGCATTTCGTTTCTCCTACTTAGCCCCCAAATCTTTAGCATTTATCACATGCATTACAATAAGTGAAAGCATCTCTAAATAGGGTGTGCTAATAAAAACCAGCATCCAATGCTTTCCTAGCTATTTTCCTAGCACTAAAGTGTCCCCACATAAAGTATTATGGTAAGCTTTCAATATAGCCCTAGCCTCAACTTCAGGAATACACCTTCTGATTACTTGGTCAGAGCATATTCTCCATAAATGTGGTGTATCACAGATATAGTAGGAGGCTTTACTCTTAAGCTTCTAAATCTGAAAAGGAGTCAAATGCGAAGGGATTAGACCTGTCACAAGATAGTTCACTAAATAAGCAAACCATGGCTGAGAAATAGAAAAAGCATATAAAGACTGATCAAGGAATGAATCATAAACACCATCAGAATCTAATGCTCCCCTAGTCTCTAGTGGTAGTCTACTCAATGATCCGCAACATGGTTCACATTGCTAGCTCTATCTTTTACTTCTACATCAAACTCCTAGAGTAGAAACGTCCACCTTAAAAGCCTTGGCTTCGATTGAGGTTTGTGAAAAAGATACTTTACTACTGCTTGATCTGTATATACAACCACATCGGAATTTATGAGATAAGGTCTAAACTTGTCAAGTGCAAAGACAATAGCAAGTAATTTCATTTCAGTAGTAGTGTAATTTCTTTGAGTTGCATTTAGGGTTTTAGAAGCATAAGCAATTAGTTTAGAAATAGAACTATCCCTTTGACCCAACATTGCTCCCACACTTAGGTTTAAAGCATCACATGAAATTTCAAAAGGCAATTCCCAATCGGGAGAGGTCAAAATGGGAGGAGTAACTGGCCTATTTCTCAATTCATCAAAAGCTAACTCACATTCATGATCAAATTGAAAATCAATATCCTTTTGCAACAATTTAGAAAGAGGTAGAGCAATTTTACTGAAATCTTTGATGAATCTTCTATAAAACCCTATATGTCCTAAAAAGGATCTCAACTCTTTCAAGTTGGTAGGATAGGATAAAGAAGAAATCATCTCAATTTTAGCTTTATCTACCTCTATTCCTTATCAGAAATCAAATGGCCTAACATGATCCTATGATTAACCATAAAATGGTATTTTTCATAATTCAAAATGAGTTTTTTCTTAATAGACCGTGCTAGAATTTTGTCAAGGCTTTATAAACACTCGTCAAAAGAATTGTCATAAACAGTGAAATCATCCATGAACACATCCATGCATTTTTAATAAATTCAGCAAAAATAGATAACATGCAATGTTGGAATGTGCCAAGTGTATTACTAAGACCAAAGGGCATTCTTTTATAAGCATAGGTTCTAAATAGACAAGTGAAAGTAGTCTTACCTTAGTCCCTGGGGTCTATAGGGATTTGAAAGTACCCGAAGTACCCATCTAGGAAACAGTAGTGACTCTTCCTCGCTAACCGTTCAAGTATTTGATCAATAAAAGGTAAGGAAAAATGATCCTATAACATCCAAACTTTTGAGCCTAGAAGTACCAGAAATAGTCTGAATTGGATAGGCTACTAGACCCCTTTTGAGCAGAAGTCCCAAAGATGAGAAAGGAAGTCAAAGCAGTTTTAAAGACTAAACTGCAAAATAAAAGTTTTCGGGGGCTTAAGTATAATCAAGGCTAGAGGCTCCAGTAAAGTCTTAAGGGCTCAAAAGAGAAAAGATAGTAGAAATAGGCCAAGGGTTAAGTTAGAAACCTCAAAGAGAGGACTGTATGAAATTAAGTCCAAGCAGGGACTAAACCGTAAATTCAGAAAGTTATGACCAACAGGGGTAAAAATAGAAGAGTATACAGAAAATTCCAAGAAAATCCTATAAAATAGGAAATAATATTCTAAGTCTCTTCTGTGAAGAGAAAAGACGAAAATACCTCTGAGGTAGCTTAACTAGAATTTATGAGGTTATGGCCAATAAAAAGTATACCGTTTGAGGTAATTATTTAAAATAGCAAGAAACCTCAAAAATTTATACAAAAATGAGATTAAATGGTTGAAAGGTTGTGCTAATTTATAAAATTGGTCCCGTAACCAAAAGGCCAATGGAATGGTTTTAATAAATTAAAAAGCTGATTATGCCGATAAAAGGGTGTTTTAGTAAATGAATTTTTATGCAAGGCTTAAAAGAAGTGTTATGGCCTAAGAAAATTTATAGATACTCTCTAGAATTAAAAGGAATTTATGGAGTAGACAGAAGAATTTTTTGAGCTCTAGAAGGCCATCAAAAAAGTTAGAGAAACGTGGGTGAAGTAAATTCAGAGGAAACCTAAGGATTAAGTTTTGATCCAACGGCTAGGATCTAATCTCCCTTCTCCTCCACCATATTTATGACACTTGGCATCTTCTAGAAGGATGAGGTAAGGATGATGTAATGATGATGTAAAAGTCAACTTAAAGTTCCAAGATTGCCCTCACTCTTTCTATTAGCTACCAAGGGCATTTTAGTCCATTCAAGCCAAATTTTTGGCTATAAATAGAGCCTCTCCCCCTTCACATTTTTGGCCAACATGAGTTTAAGAGGGGAAACTCTACCAAAATTTAGAGAAAAAAAACGTAGGGGTGAAGGCCAAGAAGAAGGAACAAGATTCAAGCTTCAAGATCAAGGTATGTGATGGTTGTAGCATCTGATTTGATGCCTATTTCAAATAAGTTACTCTTTGTATCTGATTCTAAATCCATGGATAGAACACTTCATTTGGATATGTGCACGATTTATGGTGATTTTTCAAAGTTAGGGTTTGAAATCTGGAAACAGTGTTTAACCTTTGGAAGAGTATCAAATTCCATACATTTTGGTACTGTTAAGCATAGAATTGGTTCCTGAAACTATTTTTATTTGAAAGAGAACTTAAGGAGCTTTTAGTGAGACTTGGAACGACTTAGTTTTGATTTTTCTAGAATTAATTATGAATTTTCAAAGGTGAGTAAAAAATTCTGGAATTTTTGCGTGAACAGTACCTGTGAAGTAAAATTTTCAAATTTGATCTTCTTGAATCTAAGGCCATATAAAGTGGTCCTACTTGATAAGAAATGGATCTTAAGGATGGGAAATGATGAGATTTATGTTATGAAAGCTAGAAAGAAAACCCTAAAACCAAGAGAAAGGGTTGAGGTTTAAGAAAGCTAGTTTTGAACATTATATAATCTAATGGTCCTAATAGATTGTGCGATCATTATGGTTATGTTTAGGACCTTGGAACATCCAAGAGAATTTTTGGTGATGTTGACTGAATGCCCACATGGTTGGAATGTGAAGGGAGTCAAAGGAAAAGTAAGAGGAAAACTTGGGGTGCAAGGTAGTGAACTTACCTATTATCATTGCTTGATGTTGTATGCTTGTGTGTTGCTGTACATGATGTTTGAATGTTGTTGTGACATGTATTGGCTGCTATAAATGCTATTTATGATGAGTATATTATGTCTCCATGACCATGCATCAAGAAGGTAGCTTTAAGCATGCTAATATGTCACTAACTAACAAAGAGAACAAGCAAGTTATATGTAGTATATTAGCATCCATCTAGCATGATTAATATGGTATTGTTTGCTACTGAGATTCTCCCGAATCTCACCCCTCCCTAAACAACCATTTAGGTCAATCAATGATGAGTAATAATAGAATGAGAAACAAGAAGAAAAAAGTGGAAAATTGTTCATGTGAATGAATGACATTATTATTCAATGTGTAATTCTCCCTTAAAGAGCATCAAAATAGCTTTCTGTAGAATTTTAGAACACCTCAATACAATTTTTATGAAATTAGTTATGAATTTTTGAATTTGGACCTGTAATCTGGAAATTAAATAGTAAATAGTAACCTGAGTAATTATGTTGAGATTTTAAATCTACGGGCTTGTGTCATGATCTGCTTGAACCATAACGCTTACGAATGTGTACTCTGAGAGGTTAAAGGCAGGACGTTTCATTTTGGTATTAGAACAGAGGTTTTGGCAAGTATGTAAATAGAACAAAGGTTCTGGCAAGTGTTGAGACAAAACAGAAGTTCTGGTAGAGGTTCTGACTAAGGTATAAGCAGAGTATTGTTTCAAGCAAAGCCCGGTATGAGAGAAAATCTAAATTAGAAAAGTAATGGGTTTAGTAAGATTGGTCCTGTCACACCTTACTTATATAATATCTTAGAATCCATTTAGAATCCTTTTTAACCACATTGGATGGTCTTGAGCTCAAAATCTCTTTTAGGACATTACTTTTCCGAAATTATTGTTCATTGTGTAAATTTCAGATTACAGGTCTAACTTTGAAAAATCATAACTAGTTTTAAAAAAAATCATATGTTGGTGTTCTAAAATTATACAGAAAGCTCTTTCAATGCTCTTTAAGGGAAAAAATATCCAATGGTACTTATTCTTGCCCAATTCATACAGTTTATTGGATAACAATTACTGTTTATTTGGTAAAATCTGGACTTTTCAGATTCTGTGCCTAAACTTTAGAGATTCATATCTCCTTCTGTACACATCCAAAAGAGGTGATTTACCTCTCATTTTAAAGATTGAGATATGTACTATGAGTCTGCCAAAACTCGTGACTTAACTCATTCGTTTGATAGGTCAAACTGAAGCCCAAAACTAACTGCTGCAGGACCTACGTTTTATCCCTTAACTAACTTTTGCATTAATTCTTTTAATTTCTTTGACATGCACAACATGGGCTTACTCTTTCCTATTCATACTCATGCACTTTTATTCATGCCATAAACATTATAAACACACACATTGAATTGATGGCATTCATAACATAAATTTACAACATAGGAGAATTATACATTGAACATAATCTTAATCATTAATGTCAATATTTGTCCGCTTTCTTCTCCTTCCTTCTCATGCCAATAATGCCCAGTGATGATTGATCTAAATGGTTGGTTAGGGAGGGGTAAGATTCGGGGGAATCTTAGTAGCAAACAATACCATATTAATCATACTAGATGGATGCTAATGCACTACACGTAACTTGTTTATTCTCTTGTTAATTAGTGACATATTAGTATGCTCAAAGCTAACTTCTTGATGCATGGCCATGGAAACATAATCTACTCATCATAAATAGTAATTACAGTAGCTAAAACATGTCACAATAACATTCAATAACATGTACACGGCAACACACAAGCATACAACTTCAAGCAATGACAATAGGTAAGTTCACTACCTTGCACCTCAAGCTTTCCTCTTACTTTTCCTTTGACTCCCTTGACTTTCCAACCATGTGGGCATTTGGTCAACATCACCAAACATCCTCTTGGATGTTTCAAAGGTCCTAAACATAGTCACATTGATCATACAATCCATTAGGACCTCTAGATTACATAAAGTTCAAGACTAGCTCTCTTGAACCTCAACCCCGTTCTCTTGCTTTTAGGGTGTCCTTTCTAGCTTTTCTAACATAAATCTCATCACTTTCCATCCTTAAGATCTATTTCTTATCATTTAGGACCACTTTAGATGGCTTTAGATTCAAGAATATCAAATTTGGAAATTTTGGTTCGCGGGTACTATTCATGCAGAAACTCCAGAATTTTTACTCAATTATGAAAATTCATAATTAATTCTAAAAAAATCAAAATTGAGCGGTTCCAAGTGCCACTGAAATCTCCTTAAGTTAAATTTAATGGAAAAATAGTTTTAGGAACCAATTCTATGCTGAACAGTACCAAAATTGTACAGAACTCAACACTATTCCAAAAGTTCAACACTGTTTCCAGATTTCAAACTCTAACTTTGAAAAATCACCATAAATCGTACACATATCCAAATGAAGTGTTTTACACATGGATTTAAAGCTTATCAAGTGTACTTTAAGCATGACAAATATCAGAATCAGATACAAAAAGTAACTTATTCAAAATAGGTATCAAATCATCACATAATTCTTCTGATTTCCACATAGATCCACTTGAAACAACCTCTAATCAATGTGTTCTAACCAAGTTTAACATCAAAATCATCCTCCTTTAACTCTTATTAATTTTGGCCAGCACCTTGCCCTAAGGGAAACCAAACTTTTCAACCGTAAAAACCAAAGATTCAAAGCAAGAAACAAGAGGAAACAACTTACTAACCTTAGATCTAAACTTGATTGATCAAAGTAGGTGTCTTCCTCTTGATTTAAGCTTCAAGAATCAAAATTACAAGAGTTTCCCCTAGTGTTCTTCAGCTTGGCCGAAAATGTGAAGGAGGAAGGGTCTATCTATAGCCAAAAATTTGGCTTGAATGGACCAAAATGCCCTTGGTAGCTAGAAGAAGGAGTAAGGGCAATCTTGGAAGTTCAAGTGGACGTTTGCATCATCATTGCATCACTTTCTTGCATCATGCTTACCTCATTCATCTAGAAGGTACCAAGTGTCAAGAATGTGTTGGAGGAGAAGGGAGATTAGATCCTCGCCATTGGATCAAACTTGTTTCATAAGTTTCCTCCGAATTTACTTGGCCCACGTTTCTTCGACTTTCTTCATGGCCTTCCGGAGCTCAAAAAATTCTTCTGTCTACTTCATAAATTCCCTTTAATTCTAAATAATATCTATGAATTTTCTTAGGCCATAACACTTTCTTTAAGCCTTGCATAAAATTCATTTACCAAAATACCCTTTTATCGGCATAACCGGCTTTTTAATTTATTAGAGCCATTCCACTGGCCTTTTGGTTACGGGACCAATTTTATAAATTAGTACAACCTTTCAACCATTTAACTTCATTTTTGGATACATTTTTTAGGTCTCTTACTATTTTAAATAATTACCTCAAATCGTGTACTTTTTATCGGCCTTAACCTCATAAATTCCATTTAAGCTGTCTCAGGGGTATTTTTGTCTTTTCTCTTCATAGAAGAGCCTTAGAATATTATTTCCCATTTTTTGAAATTTTCTTGGAATTCTTTGTATACTCTTCCATTTTTACCCCTGTTGGTCATAACTTTCTGAATTTACGGTTTAGTCCTTGCTTGGACTTAGCTTCATATAATCCTCTCTTTGAGGTTTTTAACTTAACCTTTGGCCTGTATCTAGCCTCTTTTCTCTCTCTGGGCCTTTGAGACTTTACTGGAGCCTCTAACTTGATTATACTTGAGCCCCTGAAAACTTTCACTTTGCAGTTTAGTCCCTGAAATTGCTTTGACTTCCTTTCTCATCTTTGGGACTTCTGCTCAAAAGAAGTCTAGTAGCCTATCTAATTTAGGCTATTTCTGGTACTTCTAGGCCCAAAAGTTTGGATGTTACAGGTCCAACTAAGGTTAAGATATTGAGGTGTTTTCTCCAAGGGAAATAGACATAGAAGAGATGTAAGGAATAACAGAGAGTAACCTGAGAGATAGGTAGTCGCTGCTAAGAGACCCCCCCTCAGGAGAGGAATAGTTGAGCTGAGAGAGCTTGACCAGGGAATGAGTCAAAGTTGAAAGATGTCTCCAGAGGGTAATGGCTAAGAGTATGGTAAGTCAGTAAGGGATAGGAGTCCAGACCCTAATAGGGAAGCAGGGTGACAACCTAAGCCTTGGGTGATTGATTAAGGTACCTAACTGGAATGTCACACAACTGATTGAGCTCAAATTGTTTATACTAATTGATGACTTTTTTCATATTTTTGTTACACTTTTTGGCTCATTTTAATGATATTTGTGCTTAATTGAGATTGAGGGTCTTTGTTCTGAGTTAGTGTTATTTGAGGCTAACATTGTCATATTTATTAATTAATTGGATTTAATTAATTTCTGGGACAATCGATACCTCAAACCATTACTTTTTATTTCAGGACAGTTAAGAAGAAGAGCCAAGAGTGAAGATCAAGGAAGTCTAGCACACAAGACGAATTGACACCTCTGCCAGGTTTCACCGCGGCCAACTTTGTCTTCACTGTGGCGAAGACACTACATCAGCAGAAGTTCTCTCACCCAAGGTTCGTCGCGGCGAACCCCTCGAATCAACAACCCAGACCCGAACCATTTTCAGAAATTTTACCTACCCACTCTTATAAACCGACCCAATACACCCCATTACCGGTTGAGAAACCCTATTTTCGTGTAAGTGAGATGATACACACAGACAACAGCCCCCATCTTCATTGTCTCTCATCTTTCTCTCATCTAACCCTAATTTCTTCCATTTTTCACTGTCAAACCTCCACCATGGGAAGCTTAGATTTATTCTTAGTTGAGATGCTTCAGATTTCTATGAGTGGCTAGGCGTTTTCCTTCCTCTTGAAGGTGTAGCAATGGCTGGAGTTCAATGAGCTAAGAAGGGGAGTAGTTTAATCCTAGTTCAGTTATGAATTTATGAGTTTCTAGGTTTAGGATTTGTATTTTGTAGTTGAACTACTTGATTATAGTTGTAATCAGCTTGGATTTTCATATGTGTAGTGAATTGATTATTGTAGAACCTTGAGCTTAAATATGTGAAGTCTCGTACATGTCAGTTGTAATCTTTTGATTCTCTTTACTCTTACACGGTTCTATTTTGATATTGAGTTGATTTTGATTGTATTTGACCTATTGCATTAATCAATCTTTCTACACACACTAAGAGCACTTAACAGTATCTTGAGAAATGGAGTTCATTTATCAAAATTCTGGACTTAAATAGTACTTTAAGGTTTATCAATTCGAAACTTAGTGATCTCTACTCCCATATCAATTGATTTTGAACTATGACAGCCTTAGCACACTTTCAAGAGGAACTTCATCATTATTTGGTTATTGTCTACCTGCATTCATCACTTATTTCCCTAAAATCCAAAAAATATATATATATATATTTTGTTTACCATTCATTCCATTTACTTAATGATTTTGAAAAACCAAAATCCCTTGTTTATATTGAAGTTTGCATTGCATGACATTTAAGCTAATTTAGGTCCATTTCGCTAAGGCTCTGTTTAAGTGAGATGACCCGAGGTTGCACCCTATAGTGCAATCCTTGGATAAAAGTTTTGATTTAACCTCCAAGGTCTAGAACAGGTTCTGAGTAAATCAAATGGCACTGTTACTGGGGAGCCAAGAAATTGGTTCTCTAGGTTAGCTTGTGTCATTTATCTGTCAATTGAGGTTTTGAGCCTTTTTAGATTGCATTTTAGGTAGCTTAGGTGCATATTTTTTCATAGTAGAGGATTTCATTTTACATAGCATCAAAATTTTGGAAATACAAACAAAGAGACTGATTTTCTATACCTTTATCATTTTCACTCTGCATTTGCACTGTTCAGAAGTCTGTCTAGCTTTCTGTGACCTTTCGCCACCGTAAACTCCTTCTTTCACCGCGGCCAACTAGAAGAAACACTTGAGGATCCCTCTTGGGAAACCTTCACTGCCGTATACTTCTGCTTTCACTGTGGCAAACCTTCTGCATTCAGTTCATAGACCGTCTCGGCCTACTTTCGCCGTGGTATACTTTTGCTTTCACCGCGGCAAACACTTTTGGAAAAAATTTTGAAGCTTGAACTTTTTGCTTTTCCTTCTGTGCATACACACTCATACTCATACATACACTTGCATCCATCACAATTCATACTTTTATCTGACTTTGTGTGCTGCAAGTCATTTTTTGTCTGCTTTTTCTCGGTGACTTTGTTCTTGTATGCCATGGAAAACCAAGCTTGTATCCTTTAACTCTGAGATTGAGAGAAGACTCAGAGAGATACGAAGAGAGAAAAGAGTTGAGGGGACAAGTGTTACACCTTACTATCGTATCATCTTAGGGTTCAATTACAACCATCTTAGACCACATTGGATGGTTTTGGGCTCAATTTTATCTCAAAAACGCTAAATTTCATATTTTTACTGTTCATCAGGTAAAATCTAATTTTCTGGCCCAACTTCAAAAATTCATAACTTAATCTAGAAAAATCAAAATGGAGTAGTTCAAAATTTTATAAAAAGCTCTTTGAATTCTATTTCAGGGAAAAATAGTCTTGTGAACCAATTCCATTGGAAAAAGCATCAGGTTTTTGTGAAAGTCACCTCTATCTATTAGGCAAAAACCCTTTTTCCAGATTCTAAACCTTAACTTTGAAAAATCATTACAAATCGTGTAGTTGGCTATTTTTAACGTGTTGGCTATCAAAATGAAGCTTAGAATGTGATAAACAAACATGCCAAATTTTGTAATTAAACACATTCAGGAACTTAATCAAAATGTCACGTAAATGTGGCGGTATCAGTTAATTTACAACACTGCCCCGCATAATATTACATAACCCAAATGTCCATGAATTTTTATGGTATGATACCATAATTTTAACCTTCAATATGAAGCTTGCCCTTGGATGTTTCAGGTCCTAAAATGCTAGATTGCATTTGGGGAATGAGATTTCTTTGAAATCCCAATAGCAAATTAACCAACTATATCATCAACAAGCATCATCAACATGCATAATTATATTAACTACTATTGGTGAACTAGCATGCTTATCATTTGGCAAACTCAATCATGAAAAGGCTAAAGCAAGAAAGTACAAAGAGCAGCCACGTCACAATCAAGAAAGTTCATCCACATAATAGCAATTAATCATGCAATAATCAATAATGCCAAGTCAATGTTAGTAGTTAGGTTCAACTTGCAACCTTGCTCCAAAAGCTTGAGTTCTCTTTGTTTCCCTTCTTCTCCTTCACAAATATCAAACCCTAGCATGGCATTCCACCAAAAAAGACAGCAAAAATCATTAACCAAACCAAGTAAAAGCAAGAACACAACTTAAATATGACTCTTGCTCTTTAAAGCTTCCACCTTTGTTCTTTATTTTTGAACTTGTTTCCTTTTGAACTAGATTCCAAAAATATGCTTAGATTTAAGAAAATGAAACCCCTCCTTTCAATTGCTCTTGATCGAACCAAGAGGGTTCTTTAACCCAAAAATTACAACTTTGGTTTTAATGCTTCCAACACTTATTCCTTTTGGTTTATCTTATACCATTTTTCATTTTGAGCACCATGAAAGCCTTAAAACATTGAAAAACTCATCCTAGGGTCCCGTTGCTATCTTGGCCGAAATGAACCTTAGGAAAAACACCAAAGAAAACACTTAAAAAACAACCAAACTTCTTTACCCTTATGATAAACTAGTTCAACCAACACCAAAAATGAGAAGAGACAGAATTTTTTAACCATACAACTCAAGCAAACAAGGTGGAGAACAACTTAAGACCAAAAACTAACCTTGAATCCTTGATTAGGTGACCAAAGTTGATAGCTTTTCCTTGTTTCTTCTTCAAAACCCTCTCTTTTCTCTCTTCCTCTCACTTGGCCAAGCCACCATCTGAAATTAGGGGGGAGGAGAGCTTGTTTAATGAGCCAAAATATCCCAACCACCATCATAAGTGAAATTCCAAGTGTCATTACCCTCTTTAATCTTACTTTCTCTTTCATAATTAACTAAATCCAAATGAAATTAATTACCAAAAGTCAAAATCCTCTCCATTTGAGCAATGACACTTGGCAAGTTCAAATTCTCTCCATTAGAGGCTTGACACATGGCTAATTGTGGACTATTTGAATTGCAAGACTCTAGTCTTGCTTTATCAGTGCACTTTGACTACGGGTTTAACTTCGTTTCTATAATTACAGTATTTTAGCCTCTGTAATTATTTTCTGTCAAATCCCTAATTTATTTTCTTTATTTTTATCTTCCCAAATTGCCCTCTTTGTCTCAAATTTAATTTCCCAATAACCAAATAAAAAGGAAAACTAAATTCCTTCTCTTTATTGATTTTTCCACTTTTCAAAGGTATTGGGAAAAATTTTGGATACTTGAGGGTCTTCATTTAATTCCATAATCTCTTATAATTTTTTAGGATATCATAGGAATTTTCTTAGAATTTTATTCCCCTTAAAAATATTTATTTGAAATTTTCTAAATAAAATCCATTAAATTGGCCTAAATCACCCTTAAATTCTTTTGTAATTTCTCTAAGGGTAATTTAGTCATAAAACCAATTTTATAATCCCATATAATTCTCAGAGGATATTATCCTTATTTTTTCTTAATTTTCTAAGGCTCAAAAATATTATTCCATAATTATATTTGACCAATTTTCCTTAATTAGTCAAATTTCTATAATTGGCTTGGAAAATCATAATAATTATTTTCCACCAAGATTCTTCTAATTCTCCTTATCATTTTGGCCCTTAATTATTTTGGAATATTTCTTATTCCTAATTACCATAGTACTGGATGTGACATTTCTCCCCTCCTAAATAAATTTCGTCCTCGAAATTTAAAGCATACCTTAATAGAAAAGTTCAGGGTACTTTTCCTTCATCTCGGTCTTCATATCCCATGTGGCTTCTTCAGAGGAAAGACCCTTCCAGACCACCTTGACTAGTGGAATCTGCTTGTTCCTCAGCTGCTTGATCTTTTGATCAATGATTCGCTGTGGCCTAACCTCAAAAGACAGGTTGTCTCGGAGCACAATGTCATCATAGCTTATGACATGCGTCGGGTCTGGGTGGTATTTCTTCAGTTGGGAGACATGAAAGACATCATGAATCTTACTTAATTTTGGGGGGAAGAGCCAACTTGTAGGCTACTGGTCCAGCTTTGGACAAAATCTGAAATGGTCCCGCATACTTCGGACTTAGCTTCTTGGTCCTTAGGGTTCAACCAACTCCCGTTGTTGGTAACACTTTAAGGAAAACGTGATCACCAACTTCGAACTCTAATGGTCTCCTTCTTGTATCTGCATAGCTCTTTTGTCTACTCTGAGCCGTTAGAAGTCGTTGCTGAATAGCTTTTATCTGTTGGGAAGTATGATCCACTATATCTGGGCCAAGGATGCTTCTTTCACTTAGCTCTATCCAACATAAGGGAGATCTACATTTCCTCCCATAGAGTTCCTCACTATGTATCCCAATTACCACCGAAATCTAATATGTAAGCACGTAACATATCCTCCAATGTCTGAATCATTCGTTTCGTCTGCCCATCTGTCTGGGGATGGTAGGCTGTGCTGAATTTGAGAGTAGTGTCTATTTCTTTTTGTAGGGATCTCCAAAACTTAGAAGTAAATCTTAGATCTTGGTTCGAAACAATACTGCTTGGGACACTGTGCAGCCTAACAACCTCTTTAATGTAAAGTCTCGCTAGTTTTTCGGGAGAATCTTTAACACTCATAGAGAGAAAGTGTGCGGACTTAGTCAGACGGTCTACTATAACCGATATCGCATCATGTTTAGCCGCTGTCATCGGTAATCCTATTTCCACTCAGGGATATCTAGGGGTTGCAACTCTCCTGCAGGCCTCTAATGTTCCATCTTTACTTTCTGGCAAGTGAGACACTTTGCCACATACTCCGTAATATCCTTCTTTATTCCAGGCCACCAGAAAAGTTCTCTAACATCATGATACATCTTTGTCATTCTTGGATGAAGAGTATATTTGCTCTTATGGGCTTCTACTAGTACCTTTTCTTTGAGGTCAACTACTTGGGGAACTGATAAGTCTCATTATTTGCATACATTTCTAGCCCTAAACTCATGCTTTTGCCATCTATATTTGCATACTTTGAGCATAATTAGCTTCCATTGTGCATAAGAGTTGGTGAGAGGAATTGTGAGGTTTTGCAGGTGTTTTTACATGTTTTTATATGATTTTATATGTGTGTACTTTTGATCCCTACTTTGGTGTGAATTTCAGGGAGTTTCAGTTCTGTCTGAGGCACCACGGCAGATTTCCAAGGGGACTCTCGGTAAAAAGTGCCGCGGCGGATGTATAGAGGCGCCACGACAGATTTGGTTCAATGGGTAGCTCAGGGTCAATAATCCAAATGGTGTCGTTTTGGTAAGGCGCTGCGGCAGATAAGTGAAGGCACCACGACGGATGACACATATTAGCAAATTAAACCAGAAACGTGTGAATAGAAGCTGGAGGAGGAAGTGGATGACCCGGATCTTGGAGCTCCATCCTGAAAGGCGTAGATCCTAACCAGATGGAGGGCGTTAGTTACAAAATGGAAAGAATCAGATTTTAAGGGGGATCGCCATTCTTCTCCCAATCTATCTCCATCTCATCCATTTCTTCATCTCACCATCATCTCATCTTCTTTCGTCAAGTTTCTGCCATGGTGATTTGGGAGCGTCTCGGTGTAGTTCTCTTTGCAGCCATGAGAAGCTAAGCGTCCGTGTTCTTCCTAGAAATGAAGCCAAGCTTGAGTCCCTGATTCGATTGAAGGGAGTTTCTTCTAGATTCTTAGCTTTAGTCTGAATCTACAGATTGATTGAGCGAGTTGTTCATTTCAAGTTGTACTTCAGCATTTGATTTTGATTTACATTTTCACTGGAGTTGTTGAATCTGATTAGGATTGGTAGAATGATATTTCATTTGCAAGATCAAGTTGAGATTGTTCCTTCTGATTTCTTAGTCGTATTGCATTGTGATTTCTGGACAAGTTGTTTCAGTTCTTATAATCAATTTAACATATTTTTAAGACAATGCACAGTTGTGATTGTCACAGGAGGATTGATTTATCATTTTATTTTTCCTAAGCCGAATGATTCTAGCCTTGTTGTTGATTCATACGAGTTGTAGTCTTGACATCGAGGAAACCAGCGAGTTGTTGGCCAAGTCTTGATTCGGTTGTTGAACTCTTGCATCCATAAGTGGACTAGGAAGGTACAGCACATTTCTAGGAAAACACTTCACTCATATCTGATATTCTATCACTCATTCGCTTCACAATTTCTCACTTAGATAAACCAAAAGATATAAACATTTACATTCTACAATTGCAAAACCAGAAAATCAATTTAAATAACCAGATCACTTCCACTGTTAATAATTTGTGAAGGCATTTAATTAACAAAACTCTTGAACAACAAGCCTCCTTGTGAATCGACCTAGGGTTGAGCCACTGCACTAAGCTTAATTCTAGTATTTTTGAGAGCCCCTAACAACAAGGCTTTATCAGGAACGCAGGTTCTTCCTTTAAACTTCAATATCCCCTCCTCTAAAATTTCAAAGTTCTTAGTTTCACCTCTAGACAATTTTCCTTTGAGAATTTCTGCTAGCCAATCCTGCGACTGTGCTTCTCTGATTTGCCCCTTAAGTAGAGCTGTAAACTGGGTTCTACCTTCATTTCCTTCTACTAACTGCATCTGATATAGAGGACCCCAATCTCTGAAATCCTCTACCAGCTTCTGCTCCTTAATCATTAGTGATGCTACCTACACTGCCTTTCTGCTCAAGGCATCCACAACCACGTTCACTTTGCCTAGATGGTACTTAATCTGGAAATCATAGTCTTTAAGCAAGTCCATCCATCTTCGTTGTCTCATATTCAACTCTTTTTAATCATGGAGGTACTTGAGGCTCTTGTGGTCGCAAAACAATTCTATTGTTGCTCCGTACAAATAATGTCTCCATATTTTCAATGCATAAACTATCATTGCCAATTCCAGGTCATGGGTCGGGTAATCTCCTCATGAGATTTCAACTGGCGTGAGGCATATGCTACTACCCGCCCTTGCTGCATAAGCACACATCCCAGTCCCTGCTTGCTAGCATCTGTATAAACCACATAGGGTTGCGAAGGATCAGGGAGTACAAGTACGGGAGTAAAGGTGAGCTTCCTCTTCAGCTCCTGAAAACTAGCCTTACTTTTCTCGTCCCGCAAGAACGGCTGGTTCTTCCTGGTTAACTTAGTCAGCGAAAGAGCAATTTGAGAAAAGTCCTGGATGAATCTTCTGTAATACCCTGCTAGTTTGAGGAAACTTCTGATCTCAGTCACCGTCTTGGGTCTCTCCTATTTGAGTACTGCCTCAATCTTACTGCGGTCGATAGCCACTCCCTCTCGAGAAATCACATGGCCGAGAAATCAAACTTCCTCTAGCCAAAACTCACACTTACTAAGTTTGGCCACCAACTGCTTCTCTTTTAGGGTATTTAGGACAATTCTCAAATGCGTCTTATGTTCTTCAGGAGACTTGGAGTATACCAGGATATCGTCAATAAACACTACCATGAATTGATCTAGGTAAGGACGAAAGATCCTATTCATGTAGTCCATGAATATCGTAGGTGCATTCATCAATCCGAATGGCATCACTAAGAACTCATAGTGCCCATAGCGAGTTCTAAACGCAGTCTTAAGGACATCATCAGGTTTAATCTTGAGTTGGTGGTAGCCAGATCTTAAATCAATCTTAGAGAACACACTGGCATTAACTAACTGGTCTAATAGATCATCTATCCTAGGGAGCGGATACTTGTTCTTGACTGTGACTTTATTCAACTTCCTGTAGTCTATGCATAATCTTAGACTACCGTCCTTTTTCTTAACAAATAACACCAGAGCAGCCCATGGCGATATGCTTGGTCTAATAAAACCTTTCTCAAGTAATTCCTCTATCTGCTTCTTAAATTCTGCCATTTCATTTGGAGCCATTCTATAAGGGGGCCTAGAAATTGGTCCTGCTTCAGGTATGATGTCAATCATTAATTCTACTTCTCTGTCTGGGGGTAGTCCTATGACCTCTATTAGAAATACTTCCAAAAACTCCTTAACAACTGGGATTTCTTCTATCCCTTCTTCTACCTCTACTTGCATCGAGAAGAAAATGAGGAATCCTTGACAACCTTTCCGTAGGCATTTGCCTACTTGGGCTTCAGTTAAGAAATTCAATCTAACCTCTAGATTCAACTCTAAATCTCTCGAGGGTAAGATTAGGGTTTTGTTCTTACAGTCCAGTGAGATATTGTGGGATGATAACCAATTCAATCCAATCACCACATCAATTTCATGGAAGGGCATACATATTAAGTCTATAACAGTATAACAGTGTTCATAACAGACTATGCAGTTCAAGCACACATAAGATGTAATTACCCTATTCTGTGTGGTGTGGACACATGTATATCATACGGTAATGTATTCATAATCAAGCCAAGTCTCTTAACATAGGCATACGAGATAAAAGAATGACTAGCACCCGAATCAAACATTGCAATCACTAGGGAGTTGTTAATCATGATCGTACCTTGGATCATCTCCAAGGACTTCTGGGCTTCTTTCCCTGTGAGGGCAAACACTCGGCCTTAGGTGCGTGGTTATGCCATTTTAGTGTTCTATGGGTATTCTCTCGAGAAATGTCTAGGTTTACCGCAGGTGTAGCAAACCTTCTGTCCAGCCATGCATGGTTTGTCACATGATTCTTGCCATACTTCGTACACTCCTTGCCCTTCGGTGGCTTACCGCCTTTCTTATTCTTGCAGTTGTTCCATGGTTGCTTTCTCTTCTTACTTGCATTAGATGAGGTGCCACCCTGACCTCCCTGACCTCCCTTCTCTTCTCTGGAAGTAGTCTTGACCATCAGATGATGGTTTAAGCTGCTTTCTGTGATTTGACAAGCCTTGACTGCCTTATTGAACTGTTCAAATTGTCTGGGAGCAATCATCTCCCTCAAGGACTGCCTTAGTCCTTGAACCATCTTCTCTGTCGTCTACCTCTCGTTGTCTCGGTAGCGAAGATAACTTGAGTAATTAGAGAGACGAATGAACTTAGCCAGGTACTCATCAAATGTCTCATTATCTCTCTACTTTAGGGTCAGGAATTCTGCTTCCCTTTCGTCTCGGACGGATCTTGGAAAATACTTCTCATAGAACTACTCCAGGAACACTTCCCAAGTCACCCTCATGTTCTGAGCATCCAGAAGAATTTCGGTATTCTTCCACCAGCGATCAACGTCTTTCTCTAGCTTATATATCGCCATCTGGGCTTTTCGCTCTGATGAGCAGTCTAATACTTTGAAGATCTTCTCTAGACGGTTAATCCAATCTTCCATCACTTGAACATTAATCATTCTATCAAATGATGGTGGGTTGTGTTTACAGAAGCGAGTCATCCACTGCTGGATGCTATCAGGGTCTGCTGCTGGTATTGCTGGTCTAGGCAACTGTCTTGATGCTTGTACTGCGGAGACTTCTTCCTCTGGCTACCTCCTGTCAAGGTTAGCCATTGTCGCTGTTACTACTGCGGCTATTACTACATCCGTCTCTTGTTCTTGGCAAGCTTGTGCCACCCTCATCTCCTCGATGGTCTTCTGCTACTGCTCAAGACGTTCTAAAATTATTTGTAATGGATCAGGGAGACCCTTGCATCTTGAACTGGGGGGTCTCTCTAGCGAAGAGTTTTGTCAGGTTCTAACCATCGTGTTTAACTAACCGGATAGCATAATAAGGAACAAGAAGTAAATATCATGCTTGGATTTTATTTAACAAAAGAGGCATACATCATCCAACATTTAAGCATCAGGTATCAACAATGTAGTTCAAAGCATACATACACCAAGCACTGCTAGCCTAACCTACTATGGTTAGCTGCACCAAAATACATCCTATGTTAGTAATAGGAGGGTCCTAGTCATCTATAGAAAGTGAACAATAACAAAGCCTCGAGGCTTTAGATCTAGTCCTCCACATCATCTCCAAGTATGTAGTTTAGGGGGACGATCTCATGGGTCTAGAATAGAGTGTTGGGTAGGACCTCTACTATCTCACATAACCAATCAAAAGGTTCCAGGTAAGGGTTGCCTGGTCCATAGGCTTAGTACAGCTCTCTCACGCCCTGGAGGTAGTCTAGGTGTACTCTCAAATCTGGGTCCACATCCCTCCTGATGTGATGCCCTAGGAACCTCAGCCAGTCACTCAGTTGACCCACACTGCGGATCTCATGACTAGGCGGAGCAGGGGCAAGTACGACTGGTACTGTAGGTGCTATAGGTGTTATAGAAGCAAGGGGTATAACTAGCCCGGTACTAGGTTCGGGAATGTTGCATGGATGTACCACAGGGGTAGCAGGCTATCTGATGGACTGAATGTAAAGGCCTAGGACTAATGGTTCTTGGTATAGGCCAGTTACAGGATCTATCAGGTCATCGGGTCTGGGAAGGTACAGTAACTGTTCTGCAGTGATCCCTAGCAGCTTAGGATAGCACTCGGCATAGTCATTTGAGCTCACTGACGAATGGCCTAGGCTGGCATCTCCTATAGTCCATTCCACCAGATCTTCTTCTTCGGTGAGATCAATAACGTTAAGATCCCAATCATTGATTGATGGCTCAGATCTAGGGTCCCAGTCCATGGTGTTTTCCATCCTGATTCCTGTAAAGACGTGTCAGTTTCTTCCTATCTAACCCTAAAATCTAATGAATAACTTAAGCAGAGCGTTCTATCTTCTGTCAAAACCTCTGCTCTAATACCAAAAATATTACACCTTACTATCATATTGTCTTAGGGTTTAATTAAAACTATCTTAGACCACATTGGATGGTTTTGGGCTCAATTCTATCTCAAAAACGCTAATTTTTGAGTTTTCACTGTTTATCGGGTAAAAATCTAGTTTTCTGGCCCAACTTCAAAAATTCATAACTTAAACTAGAAAAATTGAAATGAAGTGGTTCAAAATTCTATAAAAATCTCTTTGAATTTTCTTTCAATGAAAAATAGTCTTGTGAACCAATTCCATTCAAAAAAGCATCAGGTTTTTGTGAAAGTCACCTCTATCTATTAGGAAAAAACCCTTTTTCCAGATTATGAACCTTAATTTTGAAAAATCATTAAAAATCGTGTAGTTGTCCATTTTTAACTTGTTATCTATCAAAATGAATCTCAGAACGTGATCTACAAACATACTAAATTTTGTAATTAAACACGTTCAGGAACTTAATCAAAACGTCACATAAAGGTGGCAGTGTCAGTGAATTTACAGCACTGCCCAGCATAATATTACATAACCCAAAAGTCCACGAATTTTTATGGTATGATACGATAATTTTAACCTTCAATCTGCAGCTTGATCTTGGATGTTTCAGGTCCTAAATGTTAGATTGCATTTAGGGAATGAGATTTTATTGAAATCCCAATAGCAAATTAACCAACTATATCATCAACAAGCATCATCATCATGCATAAATACATTAACTACTATTGGTGAACTAGCATGCTTATCATTTGGCAAACTCAATCATGCAAAGGACAAAGCAAGAAAGTACAAAGAGCAGCCACATCACAATCAAGAAAGTTCATCCACATAATAGCAATTAGTCATGCAATAATCAATAATGCCAAGTGAATGTTAGTAGTTAGGTTCAACTTGCTACCTTGCTCCAAAAGCTTGAGTTCTCTTTGTTTCCCTTCTTCTCCTTCACAAATATCAAACCCTAGCATGGCATTCCACCAAAAAGGGCAGCAAGAGTCTTTAATCAAACCAAGTAAAAGCAAGAACACAACTTAAACATAACTCTTGCTCTTTAAAGCTTCCACCTTTGTTCTTTCATTTATGACCTTTGGTTTTCCATAACCCTAAAATTGCTTCTTGACTTATTCCCACATGATTTTTCATGTAGATTCCAAATTTGTGCTTAGATTTGAGAAAATAAAATTCCTCCTTTCAGTTCTCTCTTGACCGAACCAAAGGGGTTCTTTAACCAAAAATTACAACTTTGATTTTTAATGCTTCCAACACTTGTTCTTTAGGTTTATCCTATACCATTTATTATTTTGAGCATAATGAAAGTATTAAAACATTGAGAAATACATTCTAAGGTCCATTTACTACCTTGGCTGAAATGGTCCATATGATACACAACCAAGAAAACACTTCAAAAATCACTTGTAGCTACTAGGATCTATCATGCTTTGAAGTGTTCTAGCAAGTGTGATCAACAAAACTTCTTTCCCTACCATATATACCTTTTGTCCAGCACCCAAAGAAGAGAGGAAACAGAAATTTTCAACCATACAAAGAAAGAAAACAAGTCAAGGATCCATTTAAAACCAAGAACTAACCTTAAATCCTTGGTTGTATGATCAAGTTAGTAGCTTTTCCCTTGATTTCCCTTTGAACTCTCTCTTTTCTCTCTCGATTCCCTCTTGGCCGAAACAACATTTGAATATTAGGGGGAGATGAGCTTGTTTAATGAGCCAAAATATCCCAACCACCATCATAAATGAAATTCCAAGTGTCATTACCCTCTTTAATCTTACTTTCTCTTTCATAATTGACTAAATCCAAATGAAATTAATTGCCAAAAGTCAAAATCCTCTCAATTTGAGGAATGAAACTTGGCAAGTTCAAATCCTCTCCATTAGGGGCTTGACACATGGCTAATTGTGAACAATTTGAATTGCAAGACTCTAGTCTTGCTTTACCGGTGCACTTTGACTCCAGGTTTAACTTTGTTTCTATAATTACAGTATTTTAGCTTCTGTAATTATTTTTTATCATATCCCAAATTTATTCTCCTTATTTTTATCTTCCCAAATTGTCCTCTTTGTCTCAAAATTAATTTCCCAATAATTAAATAAAAAGGAAAACTAATTTCCTTCTCTTTAGGGTTTTTCCACTTTCCAAAGGTAGTAGAAAAAATCTTGGATACTTGAGGGTCTTCATTTAATTCTATAATCTCTTATAATTCCTTGGGATATCATAGGAATTTTCTTAGAATTTTATTCCCCTTAAAAATATTTATTTGGAATTTTCCAAATAAAATCCCTTAAATTGGCCTAAATCACCCTTAAATTCTTTTGTAATTTCTCTAAGGGTAATTTGGTCATAAAACCAATTTTATAATCCCATGTAATTCTTAAAGGATATTATCCTTATTTTTTCTTAATTTTCTAAGGCTTGAAAGCATTATTGCATAATTATATTTGACCAATTTTCCTTAATTAGTCAAATTTCCATAATTGGCTTGGAAAATCATAATAATTATTTTCCACCAAAATTCTTCTATTCCTCCTTACCATTTTTGGCTCTTAATTATTTAGGAATATTTCTTATTCCTAATTACCATATTACTGTATGTGACATAGGACGTTTCAGATCCTTCCTAGTGGACTCGTTCAGCTTCCTATAGTCAATGCAAACTCTCCATCAGTTTTGTAACCTAGTTAGTATGAGTTTATTATTCTCATTCTTGACTATTGTGATCCCACTCTTCTTTGGTACAACCTGTACCGATGATACCAACTCACTATCAGATGTAGCGTACATGATTCTAGCTCTCAAAAGTTTATCAATTTTTTCCTAACCACATCAGAAATTAGAGGATTCAGCCTTCTTTGGTTTTGTTTAATTAGCTTAGAACCCTCGGTTAATAAAATCCTATGGGTCCAAATAGTAGAGTCAATTCCCTTAATATCAGCTAATTGCCAACCTAAAGCCTTAGTATTCCTACTAAATACACTCATCAAACGGGACTCTTCACTCTCAGTCAAGGAACTAGAGATAATGACAGGCAATTTACTTTTAGCATCCAAATAAGCATACTTAAGATTTGGGAGTAAATCTTTAAGTTCGAAAGTTGGGGGTTGGAAAGTCAAGGGAATTAGAGTAGGAACATCAATAGAGTTAGAGAAACACCCCTTTGTTGACTCTTGGGAAGAACACTTGTCAGCCTCACTTAGATTTAGTACACTTGCCTCAGTTCCCTCAGATGTTACACCAAGCTCAAGTTGGTTTACAACAGCAACAATCTTGGGTTGGCTTACCTCCATACCTATATCATTATTAAAGATTAGATCATTTAAGAATTATAAAATATGGGATGTAATTTTAGAGTGTGAATGATTAAGAGTTGGGTCAGAGAGTGTTGGCCCTTTAACCAAAGTATCCAAAACATAAGATGGTGGAGCCATTGAAGGTTGAAGTTCAGTTATTACAGAAGGGGGATCAGGTCATGACCTCACTGTACCAGGTCGTGACCTCACTTCATAGAGGCCAGCTTCTTGACAGGGTTAGTCTAAAGTCACAACTTAGGATTCCTTAGGTTGCAACCTCATGTCACAGAGGTTGAATTCTTCAAATTTTACTCCACTCTCAGCATCAATCATGTCTTGTATACCTGCAAAATAAGCTAAAGGATATTTGCCAAAGGCAATATCACTGATGAATGAAGAAATGGAATCAAAATTTGAAGGAAAAGAAAAATCTTGGGAAATAGAAAGCATGCTATCAATTTCTAGAGAATTAATGCATGACACCTTACTACCACAAGAGCATGAAAATGAATAAACAGAAGAAAGGGAATTGGAATATTCATCATAGGCACTCAAAGATGAGTCTAGCTCAAAGGAATCATATGATGATTCAGGAGAAGAAGCAATCAAATTAGGTGAAACCATGTTATAGCCATCATGCATATCTAGCTCATGTTCATCCCTAACTTGCTCAATAGCTAAATCAATGGCATTTAAACCCATGAAAGTAGAATTATCAAAGGGATACCACATAGCTTCGTTCATATTAAAAGTTACAATATGGTCTCCTACTTCCATTGTTATATAGTTATGTTTCATACCTATGATAGTTTTTGAAGTCTGGAGGAAGGGTTTTCCTAAAATTAGAGTGCTCTCATTGTCGAGCTCATTTGACATGTCTAGAGCATAAAAGTCCGTAGGGAACACTAGGTCCTTAACTTAAACTAGAATGTCCTCTATGATTCCTTTGGGGTATCTAATAGACCCATCCACTAGTTAGAGTACTACACTTGTGTCCTTAAGGCCATTTATCCCTAAAGCTAAGTAAACCGACCAAGGCATGACATTTATAGCTGTTCTTAGATCTAACAATGCTCCCTTAATATGAACTTTTCCTATAGTTTAAGGTGTAACATCCCAGATTTTAGGAGCAGAAGCCCAAGAAGTAGCCTAAAGAAGATAGGCTACCAAGTCTCTTTGAGCAAAAGTCCCAAAGAGGTAAAAAGAAGCTAAAATGTGGATAGAGACTAAACTGCAAAGTGAAAGTTTCTAAGGGTTGAAATGTAATCAAAGTTAGGGGCTTCAGTAAACTCTCAAGGGCCTAGAAAGGAAAAAGAGACTAGATATAGGCTAAAGGTTAGGTTAGAAGCTTCAAAGAGATGTTTTATGAGGTTGAGCCTAAACAGGGGTAAAACTGTAAATTCAAAAGGGTACAGGCCAATAGGGGTAAAAATAAAAAGTATATAGAAAATTTCGAGCAAATCCCAAAAAATAAAAAATAATATTCTAAGACTCTTTTGTAAAGAGAATGATGAAAATACCCCTGGGGCAGCTTAAATGGAAATTACAAGATTATGGCCAATAAAAAATACACCGTTTGAAGTAACTATTTGAAATAGCAAGAGACCTCAAAAATGTATGCAAAAATGAGGTTAAATGGTTAAAAGGTTGTACTAGTTTACAAAATTAGTCCTACTCCCAGAAGGCCAGTAGAATGAGTTTGATAAAATATAAAGCCGATTATGCTGATAAAGGGGCATTTTAGTAAATGATTTTTATGCAAGGCTTAAGGATGTGTTATGGCTTGAGAAAATTCATAGATATTCTCTAGAATTAAATGGAACTTATGGAGTAGACAGAAGAATTTTTTGAGCTTCAAAAGGCTATCAAGAAACCCGGATAAATGTGAACCAAGTAAATGAGGAGGCAACTTAGGGATTAAGTTTTGATTCAATGGCTAGGATTTAATCTTCCTTCTCCTCCACCAAATTGTTGACACCTAGCACTTCTAGAACAATGATGTAAGTAATGATGCAAGAAGATGATGCAATGATGAGGTAAAAGTCCACTTGAACTTTCAATTTTGCCCTTACCCTTTCTGTTAACTTCTAAGGGCATTTTAATCCATTCAAGGCCAAAATTTGGCTAGAAATAGAGCCTCTTCCCCCTTTGTTTTTGGCCAAGATGAGAACAAGAGGGGAAACTCTTGCCATTTTATTTCTTAAAGCATAATCAAGAGGAAGACACCTACTTTGATCAACCAAGCTTGGATCTAAGGTTAGTAGGTTGTTCTACCTTGTTTCTTGCTTTGATTTCTTGGTTGAAATGGTTGGAAAATGTTGTCTTCCCTAAGGAGAAGTGCTGGCTGAATTGAATCTTAGATGAGGGAGGATGGTTTTGATGTTAAATCTAGTTAAAACACTTTGGATAAAGGTTGTTTCAGGTAGATTTGTGTTGATATTTGAAAGATTGTATGATACAGATGTTGGCTGCTATTTGGCCAACTTGGAATCTATACGTTAGGAAGTGTTTTTGATGATTCTACTTCTTTCAATAGATTTAGAATAGAAAATTATGTGGAATCAGGTTGAGAAAGTGAAATTGAAAGTGTTAGAATAAAAAATAGAATTTAGGAATCCCAAGAGTACCTTTCGGCCAACACTAATTTTTGGGGAAGAGTTGGATTTTCATAAATCTGAACTCATATTTAGATTCCTTAGGCAAAATTGTGTAGGATTAACTTAAGGGAATAATTTTTACAAAACTAGAACATTAATTTAAAAGTTAAGAGAAAGAGGTTTATAAATCAGTAATCAAGTCTTACATAAGTGTAGAAATTCCTAAATCTAGAAATATTCAACACAAATTTAAGCACAGATTGAGACTAAAGAAACTCCCCTATTATGTCCTTGGACTCAAGTTTCGTCCTCTATCACCAAGAGGCTAATGATTTAGCCTCTTATGTCTTCAAACTTGTCATAATCGCTCTAGGTGTGTTCAGCCATGAGTAATGCTAAAAAGGAGGTTGGAAAAATGGAGAAGAAGATGGTGGGAGGGATTTAATCAGTTCAGAATCGTAGAAAATGGTGGAGTAATGAAGAAAAATGGAAATTTGAGGTGTATGATTAATGGAGTCTTGAGAGAAAATGGTTGAGGCTTCCATCCATGCAAATCTACAGAATGGAGGCTCCCCTCTTTGTGGTTGCTTCTTCCCTTAAGTTTAGTTGTAGAATAACCCATCCTAAAATGCATAGCTCCACTAAAAGCATTTAGGTCGTGACCTGTGAAAGTGAAGTCACGACCTCATAAAGCCATGTCGCGACCTAGGAACACAGAGGTACTCAGTCATGACCTAGCTCTAAAACATGTAGCTTCATTGTAAAAGCATCCAGGTCACGACCTGAGAAGTCCAACTCACGACATGAGGACACAGAAACACTCTAGTCTAGCATTTTGGCTCTTTTGAATTTGTGGCTCTTTCAATGCTCCATCTTGGGTCTTAAATCCTCCTCCAAATGCTTAAAAATAATAGCAAAGAGCTTTGTAAAGATTAAACTAATTAAAGATCGAGGCAATTACAGTTTGGATGAGACAAATAACCCTTTTTACCCTTAAACAGGCAGAATGCAATGCATAAATCGATATAATCAAAAGGGTATAAATGCATGCAAAATGGGGGCAAAAGGTGTTGCAAAATATTAGAAAATACTTAAGAAAACCATGTAAAGATTGGGTTCTATCACATAGTTTATTGAGTCTTGCTAAGATACTACCTCAACATCTGAGTCACTGTGTCTATTCATCATGACCAGAATCCTTATTTGCCATAATGAAAGTCACAACCTCCTTTGGCAATCACTTTTGTGTTAATTCATTGCCACTAATTCCTTTGGTTCACTACAACGAAACACACTTTCTCATTTCTATATTCATAGGATGTCACTTATACAGCCTATCCTTGCAAGAGGGAGCTTCTCTGCCTGACTTTCTTAGTTACTTGGGCAGTGGCATTCCTTTATAGGAATCTTGTCTCTAGACTCCTTATTGGCCAGGGTACTATGATCACATTTCTTATGTGTAACATAGGTACACCATCTAACCCTACTGTGACTGAGTATCTAGATATTATCAGGAACATACTTGTCTCTTGATACTGGTTCCCAGTATGGCTCTCTTTGGCTCTTTCTAGCTTTTTATATCCATTCAGGAATATGAGATAGCTACTTTGATTGTTCTGCCTCAACACCATATCAAGGCTATGCTAACTGTATCTAACTTAGGTTGCCACTTAACTCTTTTTGCTAGGGTTCAGATTCATACTTCTATCTGAATTATAAGCCATTACTCTTTCTTTCTCTAGAGGGGAAGTCTCTTAATCTTTAAGCACTGGCTACCTTCCTTACTGTATGATTTCTTATCATCATTTCATCTATACTTTTCTTATCTGAGGATTCAAACTTCACCTCTTAATGATGCTCAATACTTATTTTTCCTAGAGCATTCACCTCCAGTCCATAACCTTAGTCAGACCTTGAACAAGTAACCTATTACTAGCTCTAACCTAGACCAGGCTTTACCTAATCCACTGTGTAACCAGTATCCTAAGTAGAGCGTTCCTATCCTGTGCCAAAACCTCTACACTGATGCCAAAATGAAACATCCTTACTTTCACCCCTTAGAGTATGCATTTGGAAGCGAATTTGATATGTGAAAGCTTTACTTAGGCCCAAAAATTAAAATTTTTCTTTCAAGTCCTCAGTACAATTCACTGTGCATTTTTTCAAATGAAAGGTCTAACTTTGAAAAATCATAACTAATTTTAAAAAAATCATATAAAAGTGCTCTGAATTTTTGTTTGAAGCTCTTTCAATGCTCTTTAAGGGGGGAAAAAACATAAAAATGTATTTATCTTTGGCCAATTCATATAGTTTATTATCCAAATGTTACTGTTCATTTGGTCTAATTTGTAACTTCCAGATTCTATGCCTTAACTTTGGCAAGTCACATCTCTTTGTGTACACATCCAATTAAGGTGATATACCTCTCATTTTAAAGCTTGGGATGTGTACAATATGAGTACCCAAATTCATGGCTTAATTCACTCATTTGGTAGGTCAAACTAGAGCTGGAATCTGACTACTCCAGGACCTATGTTTTATCCCTTATACAATTCTTACTTTAATTCTTTTAAGAATCCAAGCATGCATAATTCAATCTTATGCATTCTCATTACATTCCATACTCATTCTTACATGCCACCAATGTCATATACAACTAAATTACATAAACTGACATGTTCTATAATTATTACATAACTAGAGAATTTAAGCATCGCATAGTAATACTAACAATTCTCTACTCCTTTGTATCAATCTCTTGGCTTCTCTTCATGCAACCATTGCCCATCATGCTTAACCTAAATGGTTGATTAGGAAGAGGTTAGATTTGGGAGAATCTCAGTGGCAAACAATACCATATTAATCATGCTAGATGGATGCTAATGCATTACATGTAACTTGCTAATTCTCTTGTTAATTAGTGACATATTAGCATGCTTAATGCTACCTACTTAATACATGGCCATGGAGACATAATCTACTCATCATAAATAGCAATTATAGCAGCCAAGACATGTCACAAAATCAACCAATCATCATGTACATATCAATACACAAGCATACAACATTAAGCAATGTTAATAGGTAAGTTTACTACCTTATATGTCAAGCTTTTCTCTTGTTCTTAAACTTGTTCCTTTGACCTCCCAACCAACTAGCTTTCAGTCAGCCACATCCAAACCTCTTCATGGATGTCTCTAATCCCTAAACACAACCATATTGACCACATAACTCATTAGGACCAAGAGATCACACAAAGTTCAAGACTTGTTTCGTGAGTACTATTCATTAGTATTTTTAGAATTTTTGCTTAATTTTGAAAATTCATAATTAATCTCAAAAACATTAAAACTGAGGGGTTCCAAGTCCTAATAAAATTTACTTAAGTTCTCTTTAAAGGAAAAATAGTTTCAAGAACCAATTTTGTGTGCAACAGTGCCAAAATTATACAGAAGTTTCCAACACCTCTACTGTCAAAACTGTTTCCAAATTTTAAACCCTAATTTTAAAAATCACCATAAATCATACACATATCCAAATAAAGTGTTCTACCTATGGATATAAAGCTTAGAGAGTGTACTTTAATCATACAAAATTTTCGAATCAGATATGAATAGGAACTTAATCAAAATAGGCATCAAGACAGGTGCTAGAATCATCACATACCTTGATCTTGAAGCTTGAACCTTGTTCCTTCTTCTTGGCCTTCATTCCTACATTTTTCTCTCTAATTTTTGCAGAGTTTGCCCTCTATAAATGTTTGCCAAAATCCTCTTCCAAGGGGAGGTATTTATAGCCAAAATTATGACAAGGGTTGCTAACTTTGCCCTTGATAAAATGTGACAATTCTAAAGCCATTTATCAAAGTTTCAAGTCTTCCCCCACAAGAACTTGCCAAGTGTCCTCATGACATCATACCCTTAACATCATCAAACTTCTTTCTTGCCTCACTGTAACATCCAGACTTTTGGGCCTAGAAGCATCAAAAGTAGCCTAGATTGGATAGGCTACCAGACCCTTTTTGAGCAGAAGTCCCAAAGATGAGAAAGGAAGTCAAAGCAGTTTCAGGGACTAAACTGCAAAGTAAAAGTTTTTCAGGGGCTTCAGTATAATCAAGGTCAGAGACTCCAGTAAAGTCTCCAAGGCCTAGAGAGAGAAAAGAGACTAGATATAGGCCAAAGGTTAAGTTAGAAGCCTCAAAGAGAGGATTATATGAAGTTAAGTCCAAGCAGGGACTAAACTGTAAATTCAAAAAGTTATGACCAGCAAGGGCAAAAATGAAAGAGTGTACATAAAATTCCAAGAAAATTCCAAAAAATGGAAAATAATATTCTAAGACTCTTCTATGAGAAAAAAGATGAAAATACCCCTGAGATAGCTTAAATGGAATTTATGAGGTTATGGCCAGTAAAAAGTACACTATTTGAGGTAATTATTTAAAATAGCAAGAGACATAAAAAATGTACATAAAAATGAGGATTAATTGGTTGAAAGGTTATACTAATTTATAAAATTAGTCCCGCAACCAAAAGGCCAGTGGAATGGCTTTAATAAATTAAAGAGCAGATTATACCGATAAAAGGGTATTTTAGTAAATGATTTTTATACAAGGCTTAGAGGAAGTGTTATGGCCTGAGAAAATTCATAGATACTCTCTAGAATGAAAGGGAATTTATGGAGTAGACAGAAGAATTTTTTGAACCCTGAAAGGCCATAAAGAAAGTCAGAGAAATGTGGGCCAAGTAAAATAGGAGGAAACGTAAGGGCTAAGTTTAGATCCGACGGTTATGATCTAATCTTCCTTCTCCTCCACCATTTTTGAGACATGTGGCCTCTTCTAGAAGCATGATGCAAGGATGATGTAATAAGGTGATGCAATGATGATGCAAAAGTCCACTTGAACTTCCAAAATTGCCCTTACTCCTTCTTCTAGCTACCAAGGGCATTTTGGTCCATTCAAACCAACTTTTTGGCTATAAATAGGCACTCTTCCCCCCCCCCAATTCAGCCAAGCTGATGAACACTAGGGAAAACTCTGCTGTCCTTGCATCTAGAGAGAGAAAGAGCTATTTCTAGTGAGAGAAAGTCCACCTAAGTTCAAGCTTCAAGATCAAGGTATGTGGTGGCTGTAGCATCTGATTTGATGCCTATTTCAAATTAGTTACTGTATGTATCTGATTCTCAAATTTTTTATACTTAAAGTACACTCTGTAAGCTTTAAATGCATAGGTAGAACACTTTATTTGAATATGTGTACGATTTATGGTGATTTTTCAAAGTTAGGGTTTGAAATCTGGAAACAGTGTTGAACTTTTGGAAGAGTGTTGAGTTCCGTACAATTCCGGTATTGTTTGGCATAGTATTGGTTCCTGAAACTATTTTTCCTTTAAATTTTACTTAAGGAGCTTTTAGTGAGACTTAAAAGCACTCAATTTGGATTTCCAGATTTAATTATGAATTTTCAAAGTTGAGTAAAAATTCTGGAGTTTCTGCGTGAATAGTACCCGCATACCAAAATTTCCAGATTTGGTATTCTTGAATTGCAAGCCATCTAAAGTGGTCCTAATTGATAGGAAATGGATCTTAAGGATGGGAAATGATGAGATTTATATTAGAAAAGTTAGAAAGAAAACCCTAAGACTAAGAGAAAGGGTTGAGGTTCAAAAAAGCTAGTCTTGAACTTTATGTAATCTAAAGGTCCTAATGGATTGTGTGATCATTATGGTTATGTTTAGGACCTTTGGAACATCCAAGAGGTTGTTTGGTGATGTTGACCAAATGCCCACATGGTTGGAAAGTCAAGGGAGTCAAAGAAAAAGTAAGAGGAAAGCTGGAGGTGCAAGGTAGTGAACTTACCCTTTATGTGCTTGACATGGTATGCTCATGTGTTGGTTTGTATTTGTTATTTGAATAATGTTGTGACATGATGATTGTTGCTGGAAATGTTGTTTTTAATATGTTCCCATGGCCATGCATTTTGTCACACTTTACTTATATAGTACCTTAGCATTCATTTAGAACCATTCCAAACCATGTTGGATGGTCTTACACTTAAAAATTTCAATTTGGATGTTAATTTTCAGAAAATTACTATTCACTGTCCAGTTTTCAGATTATAGGTCCAACTTTGAAAGATCATAACTAATTCTAGAAAAATCGTATGGAGGTGTTCCAAAATTCTATAGAAAGCTCTTTCAATACTCTTTAAGGAAAAAATATTCAACTGAACTCATCCTCATTCAAAACGTACAGTTTATTGGATTAAGATTACTATTCGTTTGGTAAAATCTGGACTTTCCAGATTCTGCGCCTTAACTTTGAAAATTCATATCTCTTCGTATACACATCCAAATGAGGTAATTTACCACTCATTTTAAAGCTTGGGATGTACACTATAAGTATACCAAATTTTGTAGCTTAACTGATTCATATGATAGGTCAAACTGAAGCTGGAAACTAACTGCTCCATGACCTACGTTTTATCCCTTAACATCTCTTTACTTTAATTCTTTTTATTTCTTTGGCATACCTAACATGGGTTTACTTTTTCCCATTCATGCTCATATATTCCTATACATGCCATAAGCTTTATAATTAAATACATGGCATTCACAACATAATTATAATATAGGAGAATTATACATTGAATATTAGTATCAATCATTAGCATCAATAATTCTCTACTTCTTCTCCTTGCTTCTCATGCCATTAGTGCCCATCATTGATTGACCTAAATGGTTGGTTATGAAGGGGTGAGATTCAAGAAAATCTCAGTAGCAAACATTACCACATACATGCACAAGATGGATGCTAGTGTATGGTATGTAGTTTTTCATAAACTTAAGTTAACTAGTGACATGCCATCATGCTTTATGCTTGGTATAAAAATGCATGGCCATGGGAACATATTAAAAACAGCATTTCCAGCAACAATCATCATTTCACAACATCATTCAAACAACAAATACAAACCAACATATGAGCATACTATGTCAAGCACATAAAGGGTAAGTTCACTACCTTGCACCTCAAGCTTTCCTCTTACTTTTCCTTTGACTCCCTTGACTTTCCAACCACGTGGGCATTCGGTCAACATCACCAAACATCCTTTTGGATGTTCCAAAGGTCCTAAACATAACCATAATGATCACACAATTCATTAGGACCATTAGATTACATAAAGTTCAAGACTAGCTTTCTTGAACCTCAACCCTTTCTCTTAGTCTTAGGGTTTTCTTTCTAACTTTTCTAATATAAATATTATCATTTTCCATCCTTAAGATCCATTTCTTGTCAATTAGGACCACTTTAGATGGCCTTAGATTCAAGAATACCAAATTTGGAAATTTTGGTTCGCGGGTACTGTTCACACAGAAACTCCAGAATTTTTACTCAACTTTGAAAATTCATAATTAAATCTAGAAAAATCCAAATTGAGTGCTTCCAAGTCTCACTAAAAGCTCCTTAAGTAAAATTTAAAGGAAAAATAGTTTTAGGAACCAATTCTATGCTGAAAAGTACCGTAATTGTACGAAACTCGAAACTCTTTCAAAAGTTCAACACTGTTTCCAAATTTCAAACCCTAACTTTAAAAAATCACCATAAATCGTAAAAATATTCAAATGAAGTGTTATACCCATGGATTTAAAGATCACAGAGTGTACTTTAAGCATACCAAATTTCAAAACCAGATATGAACAGTAACTAATTCGAAATAGGCATTAAATCAGCACGTAATTCTTCCAATTTTCACATAGATCCACTTGGATCTACCATACTTTGAGGTGTTCTAGCAAGATCTAACAACCAAACTCCCTTCCCCACTCATCAACCATTTTGACCAGCCATCAAAAGGGAGAGAAGATAGATTTTTCAACCTTAAAAGAGAAGGAAAACAAGACAAGAACACATCTAGAACCAAGATCTCACCTTGAATCCTTGATTGATGACCAAAGTTGATAGCTTTCCTTGGTTCTCCTTCCAAAACCCTCTCTTTTCCTCTCCTCTTTGCCTTGGACGAAATTCCCATTTGATTTAGGGGAGAGATGAGCTCCTTAGTGCTCTCAAAATATCTCATCTACCACATTTAATGAAAGTCCAAGTGTCAAATGCCTAAGCCTTCTTGAAACCTCTCTCTTAATTAACTTAATTCATAATATAATTACATTCCAAAGTCAAGATCCTCTCCATTGGTAGCTTGACACTTGGAAAGCTTTAATTACCATCCATTAAAGGCTTGACAAGTGGCGACTTGTGGGCCAAGTAAAGTGCAAGACTCTGATTAACACTTTATCGGTGCACTTTTACTCCGAGTTTAACTTCTTTTCTATAATTACAGTGCTCTGGCCTCTGTAATTATTTTCTATCAGATCCATAAATTTCCTTTAATTCTACAGAGTATCTATGAATTTTCTCAGGCCATAATACTTCCTCTAAGCCTTGTATAAAAATCATTTACTAAAATACCCTTTTATCGGTATAATCTGCTCTTTAATTTATTCAAGCCATTCCACTGGCCTTTTGGTTACGGAACTAATTTTATAAATTAGTATAACCTTTCAACCAATTAATCCTCATTTTTATGTACATTTTTGAGGTCTCTTGCTATTTTAAATAATTACCTCAAACAGTGTACTTTTTACTGGCCATAACCTCATAAATTCCATTTAAGCTATCTTAGGGGTATTTTCGTCTTTTCTCTTCATAGAAGAGTCTTAGAATATTATTTTCCATTTTTTGGGATTTTCTTGGAATTTTCTGTACACTCTTCCATTTTTACCCCTATTAGTCATAACTTTTTAAATTTACAGTTTAGTCCCTGCTTGGACTTAACTTCATATAATCCTCTCTTTGAGGCTTCTAACTTAACCTTTGGCCTATATCTAGTCTCTTTTCTCTCTCTAGGCCTTCAAGACTTTACTGGAGTCTCTGACCTTGATTATACTGAAGCCCCTGAAAAACTTTTACTTTACAGTTTAGTCCCTGAAACTGCTTTGACTTCCTTTCTCATCTTTGGGACTTGTGCTCAAAAAGGATCTGGTAGCCTATCCAATTCAGGTTGCTTTTGATGCTTCTAGGCCTAAAAGTCTTGATGTTACACATTTTTATACCAAGCATAAAGCATGATGGCATGTCACTAGTTAACTTAAGTTTATGAAAAACTACATACCATACACTAGCATCCATCTTGTGCATGTAAGTGGTAATGTTTGCTACTGAGATTCCCTCGAATCTCACCCCTTCGTAACCAACCATTTAGGTCAATCAATGATGGGCACTAATGGCATGAGAAGCAAGGAGAAGAAGTGGAGAATTATTGATGCTAATGATTGATACTAATATTCAATGTATAATTCTCCTATGTTATAATTATGTTGTGAATGCCATGTATTTAATTATAAAGCTTATGGCATGTATAGGAATGTATGAGCATGAATGAGAAAAAGTAAGCCCATGTTAGGTATGCCAAAGAAATAAAAAGAATTAAAGTAAAGAGATGTTAAGGGATAAAACGTAGGTCCTGAAGCAGTTAGTTTTGAGCTTCAGTTTGACCTATCAAATGAATGAGTTAAGTCACGAGATTTGGTATACTCATAGTACACATCCCATGCTTTAAAACAAGAGGTAAATCACCTCAGTTGGATGTGTATATGAAGTGATATGAATTTTCAAAGTTAAGGTGCAAAATCTGGAAAGTCCAGATTTTTACCAAACGAATAGTAATCTTAATCCAATAAAATGTACGTTTTCAATGAGGATGAGTTCATTTGAATATTTTTTACTTAAATAGAATTGAAAGAGCTTTCTGTAGAATTTTGGAACACCTCCATACGATTTTTCTAGAATTAGTTATGATTTTTCAAAGTTGGACCTGTAATCTGAAAACTGGATAGTGAACAGTAATTTTCCGAAAATTAATATCCAAATTGAAATTTTTAAGTGTAAGACCATCCAATATGGTCTAGAATTGTTCTAAATGAATGCTAAGGTACTCTGCTGGCTTTTGAAATTAATTTTATAAACTTCTTTAGCCCCTTAACTATTTATTTTCCATTTTTACATATATTTTTCAGGCCTCCTCATGGCTGAAATAATTACATCTAAATAATTACCTCAAACTAAGCCACTATACTAAAAATTCCATTAAAGCTACTGTAGGGGTATTTTTGTCATTTATCTTTATCAAACGGTCTCTATACTCCATTTTCCATTTTCTAGAATTTTTCTGAAATTTTCTGTATACTTTCCATAATTACCCCTATTAGCCTGTAACTTTCTGAAATCACAGTTTGGCCTTTGCTTTGGCTCAACCTCATAAATCATCACTTTGAGACCTCTACATCAAGTTTAGGCTGATATCTAATATCTTTTCTTTGTCTGAGCCCTTGAGACTTTACTGGAACCTCTAACTTTAATTACACTTTAGCCCCTAGAGCTTTCTCAGTTCCCACAGTAAAGCCGCTATGGTTTCTTGGCTAAAAATACCATTCTCTCTCTTCATGATATTTTTAAGATTTCTGCTCAAGAGGCCTAGTAGCTTGCCTTATTTAGGCTACTTTCTGAGCTTCTAGGCCTAAAAATTGGGATGTGACAGGAATAAAAGCCTAGTTGGAAGGATTTGAGCCTATTTTTCATTTCATTATGTGTGACATATCCATTTAGTCTATTGCTCTCTAGAACTTGTCTTGGTTGTTACTTGAGGCTACATTTACATTGACATGGTAGAGATGATATAGGCATTCATTTAAAAGCTAATTGACCAAAAAGCTAACTTGGAAACACTAATCCTTTGTCTAGCCATTTAAGCCCATCATTTTCATTTCTTCACACTTTCATATAGGAATGAACTCAATTGTGTTGCATCTCAATCTTTTTTTGAGTATAATAATACTCTGTACTATTGAATTGCAAGAAACTGATCACTCTATGTATTTCACTACAGCTTGAGTATCTAGTGGCTGTGGCAAATAAGATAAAGAATCAAAACAAGCGCTTCTATATACTTCACCTCGGTGAATATATGGAAGCACCACGATGAATAATCCTATATGAGAATAAACCAAGAGAAAAGAAAAGAAAATATATAGAAAAGAAAGGAAAAGGAGAAGAAAGAAAGAAAAGAGAGTAAAAAAGAGAAAAGAATGTATTATTTTTAATAAGCAAGCTTTCTTAAGTTGTTATCTATGCTCCTACACATTCAATTGCATGCAAGCACTTGGTTTGTTATAATTTCCGTTATTCGTATCTCCTATCCCATTACATCCATACATTTAACCCTCGATTCATTGGCCTATCTAATATTACAACCTACTAAAAACCCTATTGATCTTTCTTATCATTATTGCTAGTAGTAGAAAGCTTAGAACTATTATAAGCATATGGTAGAGGATGGTTGAGTGGATGTTCAATGAAACTACCCTCTGAGAGTTAAGAGCAAAACACTTGTTTTTGGAAGGTTCCTCTGAGCATTGATTTGGGTTAGTCTTTGCACCATTAGATTAGTTGTTTTAGCATATGACATGAGCATGGATTGGATTTGAGTATGGAATTATGATTACCAAATGATGCTTACATAGTTCATTCATTCCTACGTCTTGTTTTGAATTGAAATGATTTGCCCAGGAGTGCAAAAGCTAAGTGTCAGGGAGTTGATAAGTCTCATATTTTATCTATATTTCCTTATCCAAACTTATGCTTTTGTAGCTTTTAATTGTGTAATTTGGGTTAAGTTAGAGATTTTTGTGCATTAAGGGTATAAGAGTCAACTGTATGTTTTCATGTAGTAATTTGTGAGTTTTATTCATTCATTGGCTCTTATGTATCCTATATGCTCTGGATTAGATGACTATGAGTTCATTTTGACTATTGTAGGTGATTAAAGGTTGAAGAAATCAAGAAAGAATGATTCTGTCTCAAGCATCACGGCAAACTCTGATCTTCGTCGTGGTGAATATGCCTAATGGAGAAGCGTAAATTCACTAATCCAAATGGCACTATTTGGTGAGCGCCACGATGAAAACTTGCATCCAAATTTCAGATCACGCGCCACAATGGATCAGCTCGTCAGTTTTTCCATTTTTGATCAATTTCTCCACCCAAATCCTCTCAACTTCTTCTCACTTCACCTCTCTACCCTTCTCCATCATCCATTCATTATTTCCACTCAATTTCTTCTATTTTTTACTGATTATTCTCTCTATTAGATCATTGTTGCCATGGCCAAGGAGATTGCTGAGCTTGTTGGAGCTGTGATTTTAGTCATGAGAGGCTAGATCATGATTCCTTGATGTTTAATGAAGCTAATCTAATTTCCTGAAGTTATATTGGGAGTTTCTTCTACCTTATTCTTAGTTTCACTCTCTATGTTCATAAATTGTAATTTCTAAAATTTAGATTTGTGATTTGTAATTGTATTGAGATGTAATTTGGTTGATTTACATAGAAACTGAGATTTGAATTGTATTTTGCACTTTAATTGATTGATTGGATTGGTGTTACCTTTTGTTATATTGATTCTTTTAACTCCAGTATTTGAATCTCTTGATTAACCAGTTAGGGTTCTAACATTGTTGATTAAGAGAGTATAATACCTCCTGCAGAGTATACTTCACGTTAAGCATTAAAATGAGTTAGATGAGTTAGGGTTCTAGCTCATAGGATTCATTGTTTAGAGAAGGTCTTCACAAACCAAGCTTAATAAAGGATTTGAAATTCAATTAAAAGAGGAACTAGGATGATTGGTAGATTTTGTAACATCTTAATTTTTTACCTAATAACCATCCAACTAGAGGTAAATGGAATCTCATTTGATGGCCAAAATTTTGAAAAATTGCACTTTGAAAAATTTTGCTCATGGCTTACTATTGACAGTAACCCATAAATTGGCCAAACTTTGAAAATTCATAACTAATTTTAAAAAAATTAAAATTGAGTGATTCTAAGTTCTATTGCAAGTCTTTGTAATGTCTTTTGAGGAAAAATAAGCTCTAGATGAATTTTCTTCAAATTCAAGCTCGGTTTTAATTTCAAAACGTACTGTTTATTTGGGTCATTTTCCAATTTTTTTAGTTTTCGCCTAACTTTAGATAGACATAACTTTTTGCATGATTATCCGATTAAGGCATATTACCATTCATTTTAAAGGGGAAAAAATAAGATCTATTGATTTGGAGAGTTTTGTGAATTAACTCCCTTAAATTCTTGGATTCATGTCGGCCAAACCTTCCTCTCAAATGGTTGACTTTTGTCCCTGACTATGCATTCTTTCCACAATTTAATCTTTAACTTGGCATATCAATTAATCAACCACATAGTTGATTTTAACAGCATACTTCAACATATACTCACATAGAGTAGTCATATAGGATCATCACAAAATATTTAATTACATTCTTCCTCAAAAATGCATGAAATGATTCAAGATCATAAAGTGCCATTACAATTATAATTCCTTCATACATTGACCATCTCCTTGCCCTTTTATTTTGATGTTGAAGGCCCTAAGTTTTTGGTAAACATGGGGGGTAAGATTCATGAGAATTTTAGTAGCATAGCACCACATTCACAATGTTAACGAAGCAAAGCATTTTATGCTAAATGAACTTGTTAATGCATACTTTCACTCAATACACATGCCATGGAAAGGACATAACATATTTCTCGCTCATAACACTCAAAATAGTATAAGCCAAGGTATTACATGCATGGAGTTATACATTGTCACACCTTACTTATATAATACCTTAGAGTCCATTTAGAATTATTTTAGACCACATTAGATGGTCTTGAGCTCAAAAATCTCATTTAGGACGTTACTTTTTGAAAATTACTGTTTACTGTGTAATTTTCAGATTATAGGTTGAATTTTGAAAAATCATAACTAATTCTAGAAAAATCATATGGAGGTGCTCCAAAATTATATGGAAAGCTCTTTTAATGCTCTTTAAGTAAAAAATATCCAATTAGACTTACCCAATTCATACAGTTTATTGGATAAAAATTAGTGTTTATTTGGTAAAATCTGGAACTTCCAGATTCTATGCCTCAACTTTAAAAATTCATATCTCCTTGTGTACACATTCAATTGAGGTGATTTACCCTTATTTTAAAGGTTGAGATGTGTACTATAACTCTACCAAATTTTGTAGCTTAACTCATTCATATGATAGGTCAAATTAAAGCTCGAAACTAACTGGTCTAGGACCTACGTTTTATCCCTTATCTAACTTTTGCTTTAATTCTCTTTATTTCTTTGGGATGTAAAACTTGGGCTTGATCATTCCCATTCATACTCATACACTTTCAATCATGCCATAAACATTCTAAGCACACACATTGCATTGATGGCATTCATAACATAATTTATAATGTAGGAGAATTATACATTGAATATTAATCTCATTCATTAACATTAATAATTCTCCACTTTCTTCTCCTTGCTTCTCATGCCATTATTGCCCATCATTAATTGACCTAAATGGTTGGTTAGGGAGGGGTGAGATTCAGGAGAATCAGTAGCAAACAATACCATATTAATCATGCTAGATGGATGTTAATACACTACACGCAACTTGTTTATTCTCTTATTAATTAGTGACATATTAGCATGCTCAAAGCTAACTTCTTGATGCATGGCCATGGAGACATAATCTACTCATCATAAATAGAAATTATAGTAGCTAAAACATGTCACAATAACATTCAAATAACATGTACACAGCAACACACAAACATACAACATCAAGCAATGACAATAGGTAAGTTCACTACTTTGGACTTCTAGCTTTCCTTTTACTTTTCCTCTGACTCCCTTGACTTTCCAACCATGTGGGTATTCGGTTAACATCACCAAACATCCTCTTGGATGTTTCAAGGTCCTAAACATAGTCACATTGATCATACAATCTATTAGGACTACTAGATTACATGAAGTTCAAGACTAGCTCTCTTGAACTCAACATTTTCTCTAAATTTTTGGATTAATATTCTAGCTTTGTAACAATTATTCTCTTAGGCTAATCCTACACAATTTTACCCAAGGAATCCAAATATCCACTTAGTTTTATGAAAATCTAACTTCTTTCCCAAAAATCAGTTTGGCCGAATAGTACCCTTGGAATTCCTAAAATTCTACTTTTGATTCTAATGCCTCCAACTTCACTTTCTCAACTTGTTTCCACATAATTTTCCTTTCTAAATCCATTGGAAGCCTTAGAATAATCAAAAACGCATCCTAAGGTACAGATTCATACTTGGCCGAATTGATTCTCAAGCATCCATATCATGAAATCTTTCAAATGTTAACACAATTCCACTTGAAACAACCTCTAATCATTGTGTTTTAATTAGATATAACATTAAAACTTCCTTCCCCTAATCCTATACATTTCAGCTGGCATCATGTCTTAAGGGAAACTAAACTTTTCAACCATAAAAACCAAAGATTCAAAGCAAGAAACAAGAGGGAACAACTTACTAACTTTAAATCTAAACTTAGTTGATCAAAGTAGGTGTCTTCCTCTTGATTTAAGCTTCAAGAATCAAAATGGCAAGAGTTTCTCCTCTTATTCCCCATCTTGGCCAAAATGAAGGGGGAGAGAGTGCCTATTTATAGCCAAAAATTTGACTTGAATGGACTAAAATGCCCTCAGTGGCTAATAGAAAGAGTAAGGGCAATTTTGGAACTTTAAGTTGACTTTTACATCATCATTGCATCATCTTCTTGCATCATCCTTACCTCATTCTTCTAGAAGATGCCAAGTGTCACAAAAGTGGTGGAGAAGAAGGGAGATTAAATCCTAGCCATTGGATCAAAACTTAATCTTTAAGTTTCCTCCTAATTTACTTGGCCCATGTCTCTTCGGCTTTCTTGACAGCCTTTCAGAGCTCAGAAAATTCTTCTGTCTACTCCATAATTTTTCTTTTATTCTAGAGAATATCTATAAATTTTCTCAGGACATAATACTTCCTTTAAGCCTTGCATAAAATTTATTTACTAAAATGCCTTTTATTGGCATTATCGGGTTTTTAATTTATTAAAGCCATTCCACTGGCCTTTTGGTTACGGGACTAATTTTATAAATTAGTACAACCTTTCAACCATTTAATCTCATTTTTGTATACATTTTTTTAGGTCTCTTGCTATTTCAAATAATTACCATAAACGGTATATCTTTTACTAGCCATAACCTCATAAATTCCATTTAAGCTGGCTCAGGGGTATTTTCATCATTTCTCTTCATAGAAGAGCCTTAGAATATTATTTCTCATTTTTTGGGATTTTCTTGAAATTCTCTGTATATTCTTCCATTTTTACCTCTGTTGGTCATAACTTTCTGAATTTACAGTTTAGTCCCTGCTTAGACTTAACTTCATATAATCCTCTCTTTGAGATTTCTAACTTAACCCTTGGCTTGTTTCTACTTTCTTTTATCTTTCTGGGCCCTTAAGACTTTATTGGAGCCTCTAGCCTTGATTATATTTGAGCCCCTCAAAACTTGTACTTTGCAGTTTAGTCCCTGAAACTGCTTTGACTTCTTTTCTCATCTTCGGGACTTCTGCTAAAAAAGGCTTAGTATCCTGCCTTCTTTAGACTATTTTTAGGGCTCCTAGGCTTCAAAATTGAGATGTGACATACATCACATAACATCATCATCTCATTCACATCATGGCATAGCAACTTAGCATAACATAAAGCAATAAATACAATGTAAGGTAACATTAAAATGATAAGGTAATATTAAAATGCTGCTTACCCTTTCCTTTAAGCTCTTCCTCTCTTGAGAAATTCTTCTTCCTTTTAGATGCTAGGCCTATTAATAATGCAATAGAACATCACCATTCATTATCCATCCAAAACATTGATCATTAACCCCTTTTCTTTGATTTTTGGGTTATTACTTACAATTTTGATTCTTTAAATCTCTTGGGCTATTTCTACATAATTTTTCATGTAGAATTCAAATATCCACTTAGACTTATGAAAATATAATCCCTCCCTATTGATTTTGCTTTAGGAGAATTGATACCCCTTGGAAAACAAAATTTTCATTTTCAATTTTAATGCTTCCAAACTTCCTTTCTTGGTGTTTCCCTACACCATTTTATCATTTAAACACATTGAAATAATCAAATTAAATCAAATCCAACTCTAACCCCACATTCTCTCTTTGGCCAAAATGAATCATCAATTTGGGGGTTGGATTTTCTTTCGAAACTCAATCAAAACTAATCAAATCCTATCCTTTTCAAGTGTTTAATCTATGTTTCAAACCCTTGATTAACCCCTTTCAAATTTTTGAAAATTTAGGCAGCATTTTCTCTTAGAAAATGAATATCCAAATAGACATAAAATCACATACAAAAAGCCCACAATAAATCACAGAAAGCTTAGGAGCTTACCTTAGTGATTCCTTAAACTTAGGTGAACTTTCTCTCTCTAAAAATAACTCTTTCTCTCTCTAAACTCAAGAGCAACATAACCTCCCCTACTCCTCTTGCTTTGGCCAAAATTGAGAGGGGGTGAGTGGCTATTTATAAGCCAAGCCTTAATCATTTGCCATCCAAATTCACCCTAATTACCATGCTTAGGTATCAACTTCCTATCCAATCTTACTTGATATCCACTTTGAAAATAAATCCAATTGAAATTGCATTTTTCAAAGTCAAAATTCTCTCCATTCTTGACTTGACAAGTGGTACTAAATCCACTCCATTCATAGCTTGACAAGTGATATCTTCTTAGCTAAAAAGGTTATTTCTTTTCTTTCTTCTTTTTTTTTTCTATGGAAAATTTCATTTAAGGACGGTAGTTGAGAATTTATATCAGACAGCCCCCAAAACATTCTGAAATATCACTGCAAGACCAAGGGACCAAACTGAAATGAAAATTAAGAGTAAGATTACAATAATACCCCTCACTTTTATTTTTTTAAAAAATAAATATTAATGGTTGACGAAGTTCCGACTACCAGAGGTCATAGGTCCAACCACCGGCGTTCAGGTGGCCACCACTAGAGGTTAGACCTTCGGTGGCCGCTACTGTAGCTCCAGTGGCTAGAATTTTTTTTTTTTTTAACAAGGTGGCCAAGGGAAGGTTTAAACCTATGACCCCTTGGCATACCAAAAGTGATGTAACCACCAACCCAAGCAAGCCATTTTATCATGTGATGCAAATAAAAATTTATATAACAAAAAAAACCCAAGTGTCCAAGTGTAAGTGAACAAGTGAAATTCGACAGTTTACAGTGAAATTTAGCAATTTACAACAAAAATTTGGCAATTTACAAATAACATAATGGAATTCACAACTCCAAATGCAAGTGTTTAAGTGCAAATAAGCAAGTGAAATTTGAAGATTTATATAAAAAATTTATGGATTTACAACCCAAATTTGGCTATTCACAAGAAACACAAAAGAATTCACAACCCAAAATGTAAGTGTTTGAGTGTAAATGAACAAGTGAAATCGACAATTTACAAGTGAAATTCAACAATTTGCAATAAAAATTTGGCAATTTACAAATAACATAATGAAGTTCACAACCCCAAATGCAAGTGTTTAAGTGCAAATAAGCAAGTGAAATTTAAAGATTTATATCAAAAATTTATGGATTTACAACCCAAATTTGGCTATTCACAAGAAACACAAAAGAATTCACAACCCAAAATGTAAGTGTTTGAGTGTAAATGAACAAGTGAAATCGACAATTTACAAGTGAAATTCAACAATTTGCAATAAAAATTTGGCAATTTACAAATAACATAATAGAGTTCACAACCTCAAATGCAAGTGTTTAAGTGTAAATAAGCAAATGAAATTTTCATTGTAAATACTAAATTTCACTTGTAAATTATCGAATTTCACTTGTAAATCTATAAACTTTTATTGTAAATCTTCAAATTTTATTTGCTCATTTACACTTAAACATTTGTATTTGAGGTTGTGAATTCCATTATGTTATTTGTAAATTGTCAAATTTTCGTTGTAAGTTGCTGAATTTCACTTGTAAACTGTCGAATTTCACTTGTTCACTTGTACTTGGACACTTGCATTTGTTTTGTTATATATATTTTTATTTTCATCACATGATTGAATGGGTTGCTTGGCTTGGTAGTTACATCACTTTTGGTGTGCCAAGGAGTCATGGGTTTAAACATTTCCTTGGCCACCTTGTTTTAAAAAAAAAAAATTCTTGCCACCAGAGCTACAATAGTAGCCATCAGAGGTCCAATGACGAGAGCCTTTTTGTCGTTCGCCTTGGGTTCTCAATCAAAAATAAATCCAAGCTATGCAGTAAAGTGCAAACTCGGGTCGTTTCACTTTTGGGAGCCTTTATTAATTACCTAAGCTAGACTAAATGCCATGCAATGTAATGAAAAGGGGTTTTTGGGTTTTTAACATTTAAACGAATGGTGCCTAAACTGAATGCAATGAAAACAAACCTAAGATACTATGTTTTTAGTGTTTTAAGATAATAATGATGTAATGGAAATGATTGATAGGAAACCTCTTGAAAATGGTTTTGATGGCAATCATAGTTCACTTAAAATATTGGGAGTTTCAAAATCCATTAGGTTTTCTTAATAAGAACCTCAATAACTCATTGAGTCCAAAGCTTACATTAATGAACTCATTAATGAAAACTTTGTTTAACTTCCCTAATGTGTAATTTTGGAATGATCATGCAATTGGCTCAATGTAACACACAATCAACTCAGTACCGAAACATAACCATGCAAGATAGGAGAGAATCATGAGGCTTACAATAAGCATATATGCAACTACATATATTTAAGCACTAAATTCAACATCAATCAATCCAAATTACAAATGTTAATCATTAACCAATGATTACAGAATTAACCTAAGTGTCTAACTAAGACTTTACAACTCCTAGACCTAGGAAATCATAAACACATAGCTAGAAACTAAAGATTAAAACTAAAACTCCTCTTTGAAGCTTGGAAACTCATGCTACTCCACCATCTTCAAGAGTTGATAAACCCTAGCCCTCCATAGCTTCAAGAAAAGCTCCAACTGAAGTGAATCCGTCGACCATGGTAGCTAGGAGTGGAAGGAAATGAGATGGAGTGAAGGAAAGATGAAGGAAATGGATGGGGAAGAAGATGGAGGTGGAGAGGCAAGAGGATGAGAGAATAGAGGTGTTGGAGATGATAGAATGGAGTTATATGTCGAAAATAGGGTTTCTAAGGGTTTAAAGAGTCCATATGGGTCGGATCATATGATTAGAGGCTCCATCTTCGCGTTCTGATCCGGATCTGGCGTTACTGATACGAGTCTTTCACCACGGCGAAGGTATACCTTCGCCGCGATGAAGCATTCTTGAGAGGAGCTCCGCCTAATCTTATGATTTCGCCGCGGCGAAGCTGTAAGTTGGCCGCGGCGAACTCTACCCGAGAGATTACTGGTGAGATTTCAATTTGGCGCCGCGGCGAAGAGAACTGTGTTAGTGCTAATACTCTGATCTTGTGTTGTGTCATCCTTTGGTCTTTGATCTTGGCTCCAATTCTCAAGTGTCCTACAATAAAAAGCAACAATTTGAAGCATCAATTGTCCTAGAAATCAACTGAATACAATTAATAACCAATTATGACAATTTTAACCTCAAAAAGACACTAACTCAAAGCAAGGACTCTTAATCTAAATTAAGCACAATTATCATCAAAAGGAGCCAAAATCTAAGATAAGTACCCTTAAAATGATATGAAATAACATAAACAATTGGGTTCAATCATCCAACCTTTGGCGGCAACCACCTGAGCGCCGGTGGCTGAAATTCCGGTGACCATTAATATTTATTTTTTAAAAAAATAAAAGTGAGGGGTATTATTGTAATCTTACTCTTAATTTTAATTTCAGTTTGGTCCCTTGGTCCTACAATGATATTTCAGAATGTTTTGGGGCCTGTTTGATATAAATTCTCAACTACGATCCTTAAATGAAAATTTCCCTTTTTTCTTCTTCTAGAAACTTTTTTCTTTTCTTTTCTATTTAATTACTTCCCCCCTGTTTTGGGTTAACTAGGCATGATCCTTAGGCCTAATGGGCTAGGAATTTTTGCCAAATTTTTCACTTCCCTAATTATCCTTAAATTACCCTAAGTACCGATGCAATGTCAGATGAATTTTTTTCTGTATCCTATCAATTTTATTGTCTTAAAAAATTCATCTCAATGTACTGTTAGCCTTCTTTTAGTGTAGGGAAGTTTCATGATTTTTCTCAAAATTTAATTCCCTCAGGAATTCTCTAAATTCTATTTTTTCAAAAATCAGCTCTTTACCAATGATAATTATGCTTTAAGTATTGTTAAAGCTAACCTCCTCATCAAATGAAGTTTGGAATAATTTTATAAATTATTATAATCCTCCAAGATAATTTCCCATATTTTTCCTAGAATTATTGAGGCCTCTAATATTTTTCATAATCAACTTTTGGTCACTTTTACTTGGTGTAACCAAAAATTCCTGTAAATATAAAAAATTCTATATTTATTTATTTTCCTTCTAATAATTCTATTGGGCCACAAATACAATACCTTGACCTTTATTTCTATTTTTTGTGATTTTTGGAAATTTCTGAGAATTTCTAACTTAAATTATCAATTAAATCTTTCTTTAACTGATATTTAAAATATTAGTCTGGCCTTTATCCGGATTTCAAAATTCATAATAGTGCTAGCTATAACTTCCTCTACCTTAACTGGCCCTTGATCTATTTAATCCCCTTAATCTCAGGGTTAAGATTTTCAGGATATTACAGATTTGGCCATTAAGGATAATTCATACATTGCATTCATCTTCACTCACTAAGTCTAGAGATTATAAAAAGTTCAAATAGTTTTCCTTTTAGTCATTGATAAAGTCACTCCTTGCATAATCACTTCGCACATATTGCTTGGTTAATTTGACATTTGTGCTTAGATTACTAGGACATTCATAAGCTCCTCAAGAGTTCAACATCTAGATTAGTGCCATTATATTGCATTTAGATTAGTTTTATTTGGTAGTCAAGTGACATGGCTCATCACTCGAGAAAGCTTCGCGTGGCAAAGGCCTCATATTAGCAATCTAGATTCAAATCCTAATCATAAAATTAGAGTATCCACTCATTAAATCCAACCCATTTTAGCTCCTTAAACCCTTAGAAACCCTATTTTTGACCTAACACACCATTCACTTATCAAGAACCTCCTCCATTTGTCCTCTGTCATTTTCCCTCACCAAATCTTCATCTTCTTCCATTTTTCCTTCATCTTCTATCATGGATAGCTCAAAATCATTGCTGATTGTCATGCTTCTTGCTCCAATACATGGCTAAGCTCATGTTTTCTTGAAGATGGGTTGATTGGCATGAGTTTTGAGAGCTCCAAAGGGGAGTTGGTTTCACCTATAGTTCCAATTGCTTGTTTATGAATTCCTAAATCTAAGGTTTGTAAAATTATGATTGAACTATGTTGGTTATGATTGTAGTCAATTTTAGATATGTCACATCTAGTAATTTGGTAAATAAGAGTAAGGATGGTTCCAAACACTTAAGGGCCAAGATAGTAGGAAGAAATGAGATGACACAGCTCTTGAAGTTAAGTCAGTGTCGGGGCAAAGTGTAATTTTTAAAAGTTACAGGCTGTTTATGTAATTTTGGAAAATTTATTGGAAATTCGCAAAAATTATCAAATAATTATGGAAAATAGGGAAAAGCCCCCTGGACAGTCTATTAGCCTCAAAAGTTAGAAATATGATGGAAAATAATTACTATTAAATTTTTAGTAATTATGGAGATTTGACTAATTAAAAAAATTAGTCAAATATTAATTATTGAAAATATTTCAGAGCCTCAAAAAATTGAGAAAAAATAAGGATAATATATCTTGGGAATTATATGATATTGTACAAGTGGTTTTATTCCCAAATTATGTCACATCTTGAGAAATTTCACCTGGACATAGGGAGTCAAAAATTGGGATCAGGGCTAGAAACTAGATGGGAAGATGAAACAACTTTTGACTTGAAACCCTGATAAGGTCTAGGCTGGTATTTTTGTAATTATCTGTCTACAAAGGGCAAAACGAAAAAATTTGAGAAAAATTCTAAAAAATTCTCAAAAAAATGGGAAAAATACAGATTAAAGGTTTTGGAAACTTAGTTGAGACCCAAAAGGTGGAATTATTGTGAAAATAAATTATTATGAAATTTCTCGTAAACAAAGGTTTTCCGAAAAACATTAAAAAATCAGAGAAAAATAATTATTTTAATTAGTTAGAGGTCTCAATAATTCTGGAAAAAGTATGGACAAATCATATAAATATTTTTTTGAATTTATAAAATTGATTTTAGGCCTTGGAAACTCAGGAATAAATTTTAGAGAATTTATTTTCCTGCAATGACACCAATAAAGGCCTAATCAGGAAAAATTCAAAAAAAATGTCTAGAGGTGGAGAAAAAATTGAAAATTTTAGATCATGTCCTCATATGAAAAAGGGATTTTTTATTGAGAGAAATGAGTTTTTGGAGGTCTAGAAAAATTATGAAATGTTAGTAGTGAATAGTAATCGATAAATTTTTGAAATGGTTTGGCATTGTGATTTGGTTTGTGGGCCATTTTTTGGGCCATCCTAAACTATTTTTGGGACCCATATTTAGTGTAATTCAGGCCCAATTTCATGTAGCTTCTGTACCTTGCTATTTTCATTAAAATAAAACCCAATTTTTGAGGATAAATCATGAAAAATTCTAGTAAAAGGATACTTGTTCAAATCTGGACCCCTCTTCCATTGGATGGCAGCTAAATCACCCAATTATGTGGCATTTTAGGCATCTAAAATGGGGAGAAAAATGGCAGAAATTTTTCCTATAAATACCCCCTAAAATACAAGAAAATGGTAGAAAATTGGAAAAACAAGAGGAGGTTCTGTCACTTTGATTCTAGCACTAACCAACCAAAATTCTTGAGGAGTTTGGACAAGGAATCATCTAACTTTGATCAAGGAGTCATTAAGGTATGTTCAAGCCTTGTTATCCCTAAGATTAAATCTAGTTTTGGTTAGGTTTTTAGCTTGAAAAATAATAGGGAAAGGCTGCCCATTTTCAGCTTGAATTTTCTTACATTAAAAAAGGATAGAAACCTTAAATATGATATGGAATAAGCTTGTTTAATTGGTGTATGGATGGACTTTTGAAAGAAAATCAACCTAGGGCTCTATATATGTCAATTCGGCCAAGGAGGGTATATGGTGGAGGAGTTTTTTTTTTTGCACTAATTTGATGAGTCTAATGGGTTTAAAATATGTTTTTGTGTAGGGATATCCTAAAGGGAAGTGTGTAAAAACATTGGAATCAAAAATGAATTTTTAGAAGTTATGTACCCCTATTTAGCTAATATGATTTGATAGGGAAGAAGTTTGATTTTTATAAAACTGATTGGATATTTGAATTCCCCATCAAAAATTGTGTAGGATTGAGCTAAAAGATTATTGATTCCAAAGGAGGAACAATATTGTTAAGAATTAAAAAAAAGGGGGAAAATGTTAGGTTAAAGTTGAAGTGTGGTGTTTAAGCTGCTTAGTTGTTAATATAGCTTCTATTTATGCTTGAATCAATAGGTTTTGTGAGGAGAAATCAAGAAGAATCATAAACCCTTAAGGAGGCTGAAATTGTCGAGTGTTAAAAAGGTAGCATTGCATTATAATTTGAATGTTTATCTTATTTGTTTAATGTGATTAAGCTGATTGCTTTGATTGAGGAACTTGTGATTATTGTTGATTTGATGATATTGAATTGTGCTTTGGCCAAATCCATGGAAGTATGTTAATGTGAAAATGTTGATGTTCCTCTCTTATGATAATGCAAAGCATGATTTCATGTACCTTGAGGATATCTTGAAGTGCTAAAACATGTCACATTATAACTTGCTTGATTTGCATGAGAGTTATAGTTCAATTGCTGTTGAGATTTCTATGAAATCTAATTCCCCCAATGTTAAATTATGTCTTAAATAGGAGGTGGCTCGTCCACAGACAAATGCAAGGAATTTGGATGAAGGAACATTATGGATTATTTAATGTTACATGATGTTATGTAATATTTTGCCAAACTATATGATGATGTTGTAATGCATTATGAATGATATTATGCTATGTCTATAATTGTATATTGTGCTTGGATACTGGAAAATATGGGTCATGAAATGTTTGAATGGATTGGTACATGAACAAGGGAAAGGAAATTCAAGAAAGGTATGTTTAGGGGATAAAATTGCCTAAAATAGGGCAAACCTGTGCCATATAAAATAATGAGCAAATAGATGAATTTGGGTCTAAAACTTGGCTGTCTTATAGATCTCATTTTTATCTTTAAAACAAGTAGTAGATCACCGAAATTGGAATTTTGTGTTAAGAGATATGCCCTTCCAAAGTTAGGCTAAAATACTAAAAATTTAGAAATTGACCAAATAAACAGTGCAACTTGTTGAATTTTTTGGCTCTGTTTCAGATGAATATAAGTCCAAGGAGTATTTTTCCTTGATAGAGGACATGACAAGCTTTAATAGAAATTGGAACCACCTTATTTCAATTTTTTCTATGTTTAGTTATGAACTTTCAAAGTTAACTAAAAAATTCTGTGAATAGTATACGGACAGTACGGAAATAGAAAATTCTAAACTTGAAATTTTTCATCCTTGAGTTATGGGAAATAGATTGTAATGGTTTCAATTAATGTATAATATGGTAATAAAGAAGGTGTGACAAATTACCCCTAGCAAAACTTTAAAGGAATTTAAGGGCTAATTAAACTAATTTGGGATTTTTATCTGAAAAACTCCAAAAAAATTCACAAGGTATCTTTAGGATTAATAAGATATTATGAATCAACAAGAAGCCTTTTAAATGTTTAGAAACTCCAGAAATCTCTTCCCGAGTAAAGAAGTTACTATGGTAATTTAATTAGTTCTCTTCTTTACCATTGATAGAAAAATCGTGATGGCAATAAAGGAGGGCATTTTGAGAAAAGAAAAATGATAAGAATGTATCATGGATCTAACAGAAAATAATTAAGATGCCCAGGATACTATAATTATGGAATAGGAATTTATTTCAGTGCTGATAATGCATAAAAGTACGCTCATGTCTTTTACTTGGCTAGTTTTTTGCCACTTGTCAAGCTATGAATAGAGAGGATTTTGGTGCCACTTGTCAAGCTAAGAATGGAGAGGATTTTGATCTTGGAAATTCAATTTAGTTTGGATTTAAATCAATGATGAAAATTAGTGCAAGATTGAATAGGGTTTTAACACATAAGCTTAGTGATTTTGGAGGGCAAGTAATTAGAGCTTGGCTTATAAATAGCCATCTTCCTCCACACACACATATTTTTGGCTACCTTAAGGAAACTCTTGCAATTTGTTTTCTTAAAGATGAAGCAAAAAGAAACTATCTATTTTGGTTACACAAGCTTTAATATAAGGTTAGTTTGAGGTTCTACCTTGTATTATGCTATGTTTTCTTGAGTTTTATAGTTGAAAAATGTTGGTTTCTCTAAGGGGCGGTGCTGGTTGAATTACGTAATAAATAAGGGACGATGATTTTGATGTTAAATATAGGTTAAAGTCATTGAGTATAGCTTGATTTAAGTGGTATTGCATTGAAATTGGAAAAATTATATCATATGGAATCCAAGGGTACTGTTCAGCCAAATCTAGAAATGTACTCTAGAATGTGATTTTGTAAGTTTTGATACTTCCACTGGGTTTAAAATGGCAAATGGTGTAGGGTAAACCTAAAGAACCAGCTTTGGAAGCATTAGAATCAAAGTTGGAAATTTAGGATTTTGAATCCTACCTCTTTGCCAACACTGTTTGGAAGGGAAGGAATTTTATTTTCATGAATCCAAGCCCATATTTGGAATCTACATGAAAAATTATGTAGGATTGACTTGAAAGGATAATTTTTAGGTTAATGGAAACAAAGATCCAAAATTCAAGAATTAAGGGTTAAGGGTTTACTTAAGAAATTGTCAAAAGTCTTGTTATAGTTCAAGTTATAATATGGTTGCCCTTTTGTAATGTGATGTTAGGATTTGACATTTGTGCTGGAAAAGAGTGAGACCAAAGACCAAAGACGCACCTTGATATTGCATTGATTGTTGATGCATAGGTGAATGCTATTGTTATATCTTACTTCTAGTATATCTTAAAGTCTATTTTGAACCATTTCTGACCACTTTGAATGGCCTTAAACTCACAAAAACGTAAATGGGATGCTGATTTATGGAAATACTATTCATTTGGTAATTCTAGATTTTCTGTCCGACTTTGAAATATCGTAACTAATTCTAAAAAAAATTGAAACAAGGTGCTTCCAAGTTCTATAGAAAGCCTTTTAAATTCTCTTTCAAGGAAAAATAATCTGATAAACCAATTCGTTATGGATCAGTACCAAATTTTTATGGAAGTTACCGCTATTCTACTGGTTAAAAACTTTTTACAGATTTCAAACCTTAACATTGAAAAATCACCATAAATGGTAAAGATGTCCAATTTAACGTCCTACCTATTGATTTGAAGCTCAGGATGTGAAATATAAGCATGCCAAATTTTGTGATTTAATTCATCCAATAACTTAGTCAAAACGCAGTCCCAAATTAATGGTCTAATAGGGTTACAACATCTAAGCATACATAATTATATATTTCCAAAAGTCAAGGGTTTTCATGGTTTAACACCACATTCACTCTTGAATTTGTAGCTTCTTCTTGGATGATTCAGCCCCTAGAATATTGGATTACATTTGGAAGGAATGAGATTTCATTGAAATCCTAATAGCAAGAATAATCAACCATAACATCAAGCATGCATCATCATTAAAGCATTTCAATATTAGCTACTATCGAAGAACTAATTCTCTTATAATTGGGCAATCTTAAGCATGTAATAGCCAAGGCAACCAAATGCAAGAGGCAGCCACATCACAATCATCATAGTTCACCCACATAATAGTAATCATCCATGCAATAATAGACAATACAATATCAATATTAGCAGTTAATTAAATCTTGCTACCTTGATCTAATTGTTTCTTGGTTCTTTGATCTTCTTCCCTTCCTCCACAAATATCGAACCCTAAACATCACATTGCACAAAAAAGGCAGCCACATTACAATTCAAACCATACAAGATTCAATGACAAAGCTTAAGTAACCTTTTAACCCTTAATTCTTTGAATTTTGGAGCTTTGTTTTTTTTTTTAACTTAAAGATTCCTTTCCTAGGTCAATCCTACATAATTTTTCATGTAGAATCCAAATAGGAACTTGGATTGATGAAAAGAAAACTCTTTCCCTAAGAACTAGTGTTTACCCTATACCATTTTCCATTTTAAACATCATGAAAGCATCAAAACTATGAAAGACTCATCCTAGGTATAGATCTTGGAGTAGCCAACAGTACCTATGATGAACCAAACATGAAATCTTTCAATCATCAACGCAAAACCACTTGAAACAGCCTTAAATCAATATGTTTTAACTAGGTTTAACATCAACACCTTCCTTCCCCTAACCCTTTAACATTTCAACCAGCATCATACTTAAGGAAAAAATAGATTTTTCAACCACACAACTCAAGGAAACAAGACAAGAAACAACATGAGAAAACCTACTAACCTTAGATCTAAGCTTGGTTGACCAGAGATAGTAGCTTTCCTCTTACTTGAAATTCAAGAAATGAATTTGCAAGAACTTCCCCTCCTTGGCTAAAATATGTGGTCTCACAAGAGGGAAGGAAGTGTCTATTTATAGGCAAAAGCTCTTACCAACCTATTAAACGCAAATGTGAGGTGTCACCACCCTAAACCATCTTGCAACCTTTTAACTTTTAATTTAATTCTAATTGAAAATTATTTTTCAAAGTCAAAATCCTCTCCATACTTGGCTTGACACTTGGCACTTTAAATCCTCTCCATTGATGGCTTGATAAGTGGCAACTTGTAGGCCAAGTAAAGGACAAGGCTCTACTTTCTACTTTATTAGTGCATTTTTGCCCCGGGTTTAATTCCTTTTCTATAATTACTGTATCTTGGCCATTGTAATTATTTTCTGTTAGATTTATAATCCATTCTTCTCATTCTTCTCTTCCCAAAATGCATTCCTTTGTTACAATCTCAATTTTCTACTAATTATAAAGAGGAAAACTAATTTCCTTTTCATAGGGATTTCTTTATTCAGCCAAGCCGTTAAGAAATTTCTGAGCATTGAAGGGGCTCTCTTCTACTTCATAATCTCTTATAAATTCCTTGGAATACCTTGTGAATTTTCTTAGAATTTAATTTCCTTAAAAGTATTTATTTGGAATTTTCCAAATAAAACACCTCAATTTGGCCTAATTCACTCTTAAATTCCTTTATAATTTTTATAAGGGCAATTTGGGCATAAAACCACTCATACACTATCATATAGTTCTCAAGGTACATTATCCCTATTTTTTCTTAATTTTCTAAGGCTCAAAAATATTTTTTCATAATTAATTTTGACCAATTTTCCTTAATTAGTCAAACTTTCATAATTGACTGGAAAATCATAATAAATGTTTCCCATCAAAATTCTTCCTTTTAAAAATTAATATTGGCTCTTATCTATCCCACATACCTTAGAATAGATAACTATAGTTTAATTTGAGGTTTTAGGTGATCAAAGGTTAAAGGAGATCAAGGGAAGCTGATTCTGCCACCATTCGTTATGGCGAGCTCTTGTTTTGAAGGAACAAAAGCCACTAATTCATAAGGCATCGTTTTGAGTTAGTCATGACTAACAGATTCATTTGCCGTGACAAATACATGAAATTTCTAGATTTAAATCCAGAACGCGCGCCAGTTCCGTCATTTTGCGATTTCTTCCATTTTGGCTTTGTTTTCTCCATCCAGAACTCTCTCATTTCATCCCTCTTCACTTCCCTATCATCCTTCACCATCAATTCACCATTTCTACTCTAAGTCTTCCATTTTCTATTGATTATTCTCCTCTATTCCCCCTCAGATCATTGCTGCTATGGCCATGGAAGTTGCAAAACTTGGTAAAGCTATGATTTCAGTCATGAGAGGCTGAATCTTCATTCCTTGGTGTTCAATAAAGCCAATCTAAGTTCTTGAAGCTGCAATTGGGAGTTTCTTTTACCGTAATCTTAGTTTCACTCTCTACATTCATAGATTATAGTTTCTATGGTTTAGATCTGTGATTTGTTATTGTAAAGAGGTGTAATTCGGTTATCTTATATTGAAACTAAGATTTAGATTGGATTCTGCACTCTAATTGATTAATTCAATTGATATTTCCTTCTATTATATTGATTCTTTCTTCTCAAGTGTTTGAATCTCTTGATTGACCAGTTAGGTTGCTAACATTGTTACTTAAGAGGGTAAAATACCTTTTTACAGAGCATAATCCATGTTAGACATTTAGGTGAGTTTGATGAGTTAGGGTTCTAGTTCATTGAATTCACTATTTGTAGAAGGTCTTCACAAACTGAGTCTGATAAGGGGATTAAACTCAATCAAGAGAGGAACTGGGATGATTGGTGGATTTGACCATCAAGGATAATTTATACATTGCATTGACTTCATTTATTAAATACAGAAACTATGAAGAATTTAGATAGTTTTACTTCAGTTTTGGTTTAGTCACTGGTTATACAAACACTTCATATATCATACTAGGTTAAATTGATATTTGTGATAGATTACTAAGACATTTATAGGTTCCTCAAGAGATCAACATCTAGGTTAGTGCTGCTTTACTACATTTAGCTTAGTTTTATTTGATAGTCTAACGATAGGGCTTCATCAAAATGTAGTGCTACTTTACTACATTTAGCTTAGGTTACTGGGGAACTTAGGTCTTTGGTAATCGAGTGTTCAAACATTAGTTGACTAGTTGTGATTGTTGCCTTTCTTTCATTTGTGGTTTCTGATTTATAAGAAAATTTTCTGGAAAATCCAAGAAAAATTTTGTAGCATTGTTTTTCTTTGTTTTGTTTAGTGTTTTTGCTTGTGTATCTACTGAAAAATAGCTGCTGGGTGTGATATTGGTGAATTGGTAAGCAGTTGTATTAAGGACTGATTGAAATTTGCTCTACTCTGCATCAGATAATCAATCATGTCATCTGTTTATCACGACTAAATCCAAAAAGAGGAGAAGTTTGATTATGTTACCTTTTTCGTCACGAAAAAATCTTTTGGTCATTGTGACGAACGAACAGAAATGGGGGAAGTTCAATTTGGCCAAGTTTTTTGCCGCGACCAACTATACCTTTAGTCACAACAAAGTCCCTTGTTGCAGAAATTTCAGGGACCGCTCTGACTTATCCTTCACAGTATTCTTGAACTTTTTAATATTGTCTGGAATATCCTAAACTGCCTTTAATTTGCATTCATTGATTCTTTGATTGGTTCATTCAATTCCTTGATTCTTGAAGATTGAATTACTTGTTGAGTGCTTAATTGCTTTGAGTAGTCTAGGGGTTGCATGACCCGAGCTAGAAAAGAAACACTTGTGCCACTTGATATTGAAATAAATAAGACCTTAAGAGCACTTAAGAAGAAAAGATTACTTCAGAATACTAGTAGTTTACATTTTGAACATCCTATACCTTTTACATCTCCATTTTAACTACATTCTGAATATTCTTATGATTTCTCTGAGTTTTCTAAATCTGATTCTTCATTTGGTAATTACATAGACCATCATTTTATTATGGATTAGAATAATATGCCTAAAGATAATGAACCACCTTGGGTTAATTGTTACACCTTACTATTGTATCAACTTAGGGTTCAATTAAAATCATTTTAGACCACATTGGATGGTCTTAGGCTCAATTTTATCACAAAAAAAACACTGATTTTCGGATTTTTACTATTAATCGGGTAAAAATCCAATTTTCTGGCCCAACTTCAAAAATTCATAACCTAATCTAGAAAAATCAAAATAGAGTTGTTAAAAATTTTATAAAAATCTCTTTGAATGGTATTTCAAGAAAAGATATTCTTCTGAACCAATTCCATTTGAAAAAGTGTCAGGTTCTTGTGAAAGTCACCTCTGTCCTTTCAGTAAAAACTCTTTTTTCAGATTCTAAACCTTAACCTTTGAAAAATCATTAAAAATCATATAGTTGCCCATTTTTAATGTGTTAGATATCAAAATGAAGATCAGAACGTGATCTACAATCATGCCAAATTTTGTGATTAAAAGCATTCAGGAACTTAATCAAAGTGTTGCTTAAAGTTGGCAGTGTCAATAGGTTTACAATGCTGTCCAAGCTGAATATTTACATAACCAAAAGTCCATGAATTTTTATGGTTTGACACCATAATTTAACCTTCAATCTGCAACTTGCCTTTGGAAGTTTCAGGCCCTAAAATATTAGATTGCATTTGGGGGATGAGATTTTAATAAAATCCCAGTAGCAAGATCAATCAACCAAAACATCAACATACATCATTATAAAGCATTTCAACATTAGCTATCATAGGAGAACTAATCTTCTTATAAATAGGCAACCTCAACATGTAAGGCCATGGCAACAAATGCAAGGAGCAACCACATCACAAACATCATAGTTTAACCATATAATAGCAACCATTCATGCAAAGTTAACATTAATGGCTAATTAAATCTCACTACCTTGATCCAATACTCTTTGATTTTCTTGTTCTTCTTTCTTTCTTCCACAAATACCAAACCCTAATATGGCAATTGATAAAAAGGGCAGCAAGAATCACCAACCAAACCATGGAAAAACAAAAACACAACTTAAGGACAACCCTTGTCCCTTAAAGCTTCCACCTTTGTCCTTTAAATTTTAGAGTTTGTTTTCCATAAACCCTAAAAATTCCTTCTTGACTTATTCCTACATGATTTTTCATGTAGATTCCAAATATCTAATTGGATCTAAGAAAATAAAACTCCCTCTTCTGGTTTTAGCTTGGCCGAACCATAGGGTTCATTTTCTAAAAATTACAACTTTGGCTTTAATACTTCTGACCTTTATTCTTTAAGTTTATCCTACACCATTTTCCATTTTGGACACAATGGAAGCATCAAAACACTAGAAAACTCATCCTAGGGTCTAGTTCTTGCCTTGGCTAGAATGGTCCTCATGCAACATAACAAAGAAAACACTTCAAAATCAACCTACAACCACTTGTAACCACTAGGATCTAACATCCTTTGAAGTGTTCTAGCAAGTTAGACCAACAAAACTTCTTCCCCTACCATATACACATTCTGGCCAACACCATCAACAAGGGAAAATCAAAGATTCCAACCATACAAAGCAAGAAAACAAGCTAAGGAATCATTTGGAAGTGGAACCAAGAACTAACCTTGAATTTCACTTATATGCTCAAAGTTGATGCCTTTCTCCTTGGTTTCTCCTTGAACTCTCTCTTTTCCCTCTTGGTTTGCTCTTGGCCGAAAATAATGTTTGAAAATAGGGGATGGGAGAGCTCCTTTAATGCACCAAAATATCCCAACCACTATCATAAATGAAAAGCCAAGTGTCATTACTCCCTTTACTCTTGCTTTCTCTTTCATAATTAACTAAATCCAAATGAAATTAATTACCAAAAGTCAAAATCCTCTCCATTTGAGGAGTGACACTTGACAAATTCAAATCCTCTCTATTAGGAGCTTGACACATGGTTAGATGTGAGCCACTTGAATTGCAAGACTCTAGTTTTGCTTTATGAGTGCACTTTGACTCCAGGTTTAATTTCTTTTCTATAATTACTGTACTCTGGCCTTTGTAATTGTTTTTTGTCAAATGTACAAGTTATTCTTCTCATCTTTATCTCCCCAAATTGCCCTCTTTGTCTCAAAATTGAATTTCCAATAATTAAATAAAAAGAAAAACTAATTTCCTTCTCTTTATTGATTTTTTCCACTTTTCAAAGGAATTAGGAAAAATATTAGATACTTGAGGGTCTTCTTTTAATTCCACAATCTTTTATAATTCCTTGGGGTATCATAGGAATTTTTTGAATTTTATTCTCCTTAAAAATATTTATTTGGAATTTTCCAAATAAAAGCCCTTAAATTAGGCTAAATTACCCTTAAATTCCTTTGTAATTTCTCTAAGGGTAATTTGGTCATAAAACCAATTTTATAATCCCATATAATTCTCAAAGGATATTATCCTTATTTTTTCTTAATTTTCCAAGACTTGAAAATATTTTTCCATAATTAGTTTTGACCAATTTTCCTTAATTAGCCAAATTTTCATAATTTGCTTGAAAAATCATAATAATCATTTTCCACCAAAATTTTTCTATTTCTCCTTGTCATTTTTGGCCCTTAATTATTTAGAAATATTTCTTATTTTTAATTACCCAATTACCGGATGTGACATTAATGAAGTTCATAAAGAGGAGAGACCTAATTTGAATAATAATTGGTAAGAGCAACAAGCTGAAAATAATAGAGCTAATGTTAAGGCATAAAAGCATAAAGAGAAATGAATTCTTCTAATGTTGATTATAATCCTTATGGCTTCTACAGTTTTAATACTGATTTTGAGTTAAAAGGAGCTTTTATAAGTGCATTACCTAAATTTCATGGCAATGCAAGAGAGGATCCACATAGACACTTCCAAAACCTTCACATGATATGCTCTTCTATAAAGCCTCCCGGAGCCCAACTTGATGACGTACAGGGCATTTGGTGTGAGAAAACCTCAATTCCTTCCTATATACCGTATTAGAAACATGTTTAAATGTTTGAAGTTGATTAGTTTTGATTTTTTTATTTTTTTATAATTTTTTTATATTTATTTCGAATTTTTGGTAGTTTTTTTGTAATAAATTTGAGAATTTAGTAATAAATAATCTATTTGGTATTTTGTGATTTTTTTTTCGTTATGAATTTTGATTGATGGTAAAGTGTTGTTTAAAATTTCACTACAAATGGATATTATTTGTGTTCCCGTTTTGGATTCAGAAGTTTAAGTTTTAATAATCTTTATTAATTGAATTGGTTTGAAATTGAATTTTTAGTTTTGTTTTATTTGTTATATTTCTTCAAATTTATCATGTTGAAATATGTTATGAAGAATAGTTTTTTGTTGATTAAAATAATTTCTGTTTAACTATTTCACAAAACTTATATATGTTTGTTTGATTTTTTATTTTATTAACATTTCGTTGATTGATTATATACTATTTTTAAGAAATTACTTAATATAATTTTTAAAAATAATTATATATTTTACTTTTTTATTATAATATATTTAATAAGATAAATAGGGGTTGAGAAAATTTTAATTTTGATTAAAAATTTTGAGTTTTTTTTTCTAATTTGGTGTTTAATTTGTACATAGTTATTAAGGGGAAATTTTGTCAAATTTTTTTATTTTTAAAAAAGAGACATTCCCTTTAATTTGTAATTAAGTGTTAGTCAATTTTAATTTATTGACTAACATTTAATGATTTTATTATTTCAATATTTGAATTAAGGAATTAGAATTGAGCCTGACAACTATATTCATTGACTCTGTAGAATAATGGATCGTAGTTGGATAAAAGCTAAGAGAATTAGCAAGGAATATGAGGATGGGGTTGAAAGATTTTTTGAGTTTGGTTAGAGAAATGCCCTTAATAAAAGAGATGGATTGTATTATTGTCCTTGTGTCAAATGTTTCAACAATAGTCGACAGAGTATTTCTGAGATACAAGAGCATCTTATCTATGATGGGATAAATTTGAGGTATACAAATTGGATATGGCATGGAGAAATTAGAAAGACTATACTGTCTACAAAAGAGAAGGTTGTGAATGAAGACTTTGGTGATAGAATTTCGGATATGCTTCGTGATATAAGGTCTAAATCCTCTACACAGTTCTCTCCCACCTTTGAAACTTTATGTAGTGATGCAGAGACGCCTTTATACTCAGGGTGCAAAGATGATTAGACAAGGTTAACAACCGTGTTGAAATTGATGAACTTGAAGGCAAGAAATGGTTGGATCGTTGCTAGTTTTACGAAATTACTTGAATTGCTGAGTGATATTCTTCCAAAAGGGAATTCACTTCCGAAACGAATGTATGAGGCAAAGAAGATTTTGTGTCCGATGGGTTTGGAATATGAGAAGATACATGCGTGTCCTAATGACTGCATATTATTCAGAAATGATTATGAATGGTTGAATAAGTGCCCTAAATGTGGGACTTCAAGATACAAAATGAAGAAAGATGATGGTGATTATAATGAGATGACCAAAGGTTCTCCTTTGAAGGTTCTATGGTATCTTCCAATAATACCACGATTTAAGCATCTATTTGCTAATGCCACAGATGCAAAGAACTTGAGATGGCATTTTGATGAGAAAATATGTGATGGAAAGCTTCATGACCCTGCAAATTATCCTCAATAGAAAACAATAGATAAAAAATTTCCTCAATTTTGTGGCGAAGGGTTCACCTGTGATAAAAAGCGGAAGGGCATAATAAACAGACACATCAACTGACAGTGTTTGACCCTAACCCTAGCCCTGATCCTATTGTAGACAATGGGATGCCATGTACTCTCTATGTGGATTATGAAAATTCACCGATTCTTGTCGCTAGTGGTAGAGCATTCATGGGCAGAATGATTCACAGCAACAAAATTCTGAGCGATCAAGCAAGGATGACAGTGGAGAGATTGTTCATGGCCAAGGCGGTATACCAGTGCCCAATCCTACTGATGAGGTTTAACTCTTGGCCCAAGCTAAAGGACATTTCATTTTGTGGCCAAATAGACTTATTGCAAAGCCAATGGTGAAGAAGGAGGCAGCGAAGATGTCACACCTTACTATTATATTGACTTAGATTCCTTTCAAAATCATTTTAGACCACATTGGATGGTCTTGGGCTCACTTTTTACCATAAAAAGGCTAAATTTTGGATTTTTACTGTTCATCGGGTAAAAATCCAGTTTTTCTGGCCTAACTTCAAAAATTCATAACTTATTCTACAAAAATCCAATTAGGGTGATTCACAATTCTAATTAAATCTCTTTAAGTCCTATTTCATGAAAAAATAATCTCATTGTCCAATTCCTTATGAGAAAGCATTAGGTTTTTGAGAAAGCAACACTGTCCATTTGCCAAAAACCCTGATTCCTAGATTCTGACCATTAACTTTGAAAAATCATTACAAATCGTATACTGGGACATTTTTAACGTATTAGCTATCAAATTGAAGCTCAGGAAGTTATCTTTCATCATGCAAAATTTCATGATTAAACACATTCGGGAGCATAATCAAAAAGTCACATGAACCAGTTAGTGTCAGTGTGCTTCTAGCACTGTTAGTTTAATATGTACATAACCAAAATGAGCTCACGAATTTTTGTGGCTAAACCCCACAAATTAGCCTTCAATCTGCAGCTTTTCCTTGGAGGATTCAGGCCCTAAAATGTTACATTATTTTTGGGGGATGAGATTTTTGAAAATCCCAGTAGCAAATTAACCAACTATAGCACCAAGCAAGCATCATTATTATGCATGATCACATTAGCTACTATTGGTGAACTAACATGCTTATCATTTGGTAAACTCAAACATGCAAAGGCCAAAGTAAGATACTATAAAGAGCAGCCACATAACAATCAAGAAAGCTCAGCCACTATAATAGCAATTAACCATACAATAATCAATAATGCTAGTTAGTGGTAGTAGTAGGTTGAACAAACTCATACCTTGCTCCAAAAGCTTTAGCTTTTCTTCCTTCTCCTCTTTTCCTTTACAAATATCAAAACCCTAACCATGCAAATCCATCAAAAAAAGGCAGTAAGAGATCACTATTCAACCATGAAAAAGCAAAGGAACATAAATCAAAATGATTCTTGAACCATAAATTTTCACAAGTATGATGAAACCAAACTCTTTTCCCCTTTTAATAATCAGTTCATCCAGCCACTAAAAGAGGGGAAGATAAATTTTTCAAACCTAAAGGGAAGAAAAAAGCAACGACACATCTAGAATCATGAACTCCACCTTAGATCCTTGCTGTTATGACCAAAGGTGCTTGCTTCTTCTTGTTTTTCTCTCAAGCTCTCTCTTTCCTCTTATTTTCTCCCCTTAGCTGAAACTTACATATGAAATTAGGGAGAGAAGAGCTTAATTAATGCTTCAAAATATCCCAACCACCTTCTTTAATGATAGTCCAAGTGTCATTACCCTACTAAATCTTGATTCCTCTTTCATAATTAACAAAATTCTAAAATGAATTAATTACTAAGTCAAGATCCTCTCCATTTGAGGAATGACACTTGGCAAATTCAAATATTCTCCTTCAAGAGCTTAACACATGGCTCAATATGATCCCTTGGATTTTGAAGACACCAATCTTGTTTTATCAGTATACTTTAGGCTCTGGGTTTAAACTTCTTTTCTATAATTACAGTAACCTAGCCTCTGTAATTATTTCTATCAGATCCTTAATTTAATCTCCTCATTTTTATCTTCCTTAATTTGCCCTCTTTGTCTCAAAATTAATTTCCTAATATTTAAAAAAAGGGAAAATTATTTCCTTCTCTTTAGGGATTTTTCCACTTTTCATTATTATTTGGAAAAATCTTGGATACTTGAGGGTCTTCATTTAATTCCAAAATTCCTTATAATTCCTTGGGATCTCATAGGAAATTTTCTCAGAACTTTATTCCCCTTAAAAGTATTTTATTTGGAATTTTCCAAATAAAATCCCTTAATTAGCCTAAATCACCCTAAATTCTCTTATAATTTCTCTAAGGGTAATTTGGTCATAAAACCACTTTATAATTTCGTATAACTCTCAAAGGATACTATCCTCATTTTCCCTTTATTTTCCAAAGCTTGGAAATATTTTTCCTCATTCGAATTTTTGACCAATTTTTCCTTATTTAGTCAAATTCCTATAATTGGCTTGGAAAACTACTGTAATTATTTTCCACAAAATTCTCCTTATTTATTTTTAATCCTCAATAATTTAAGAACATTTCTTGTTTCTAATTAATCATAATGCTGGATGTGACATTTCTCCCCCTAAATAAATTTCGTCCTTGAAATTTAAAGCATATCTTAATGGAAAATTTCAGGGTACTCTTTCCTTCATCTCAGCTTCCATCTCCCATGAGGCTTCTTTAGAGGAAAGACCCTTCCAGACCACTTTGACCAGGGGATTTGCTTGTTCCCCAGCTGCTTGGTCTTCTGATCAATGATTTGTTCTGGTCTGACCTCAAAAGATAGATTATCCCGAAGCGCAATGTCATCATAGCTTATGACATGCGTGGGATCTGGATGGTACTTCTTTAGTTAGGAGATATGAAAAACATCATGAATCTGACTTAACTTCAGGGGAAGAGCCAACTTGTAGGCTACTAATCCAGCTTTAGATAGGATCTGAAATGGTCCAACATACTTTGGACTGAGCTTCTTAGTCTTTAAAGATCGACTGACTCCCGTTGTTGAAGGGAATTGAAAGACGACGCGCAGCGGAAATCAACTTAAAATTTAAAACTTTCAACCCCTTGCCCGGATCTACCGAACGCGTTTAAGTTAGGTAGTAAGAAGCATTACCTTCGGTGTTCGATTTCTAGGTGCTCGGTGATTCCGCCGTTCAGGATGCCTCTGCTCGCCTCCTTTGTCGTTCGAAGTCGACAACTCTGGTCAGCTTCCTCACTGGTATCCACACGAGTAGCCCTCAATCTCGAACGACGTGCTAGCGTCTATGTCCATCTAGGGTTTTCAAAAATCCGTCCTCTCTTCTCACTTTTGTGCCGTCCCTTATCTGCTTAGTGCTTTCGCTCTCCCTTTTAAAACCCTAGCTCCTCATATCAAATATATAGGATGCTATAGGTTTAATGAATGATTTTTAATTTCAAAATTAATCCTAAATTAATTCTGAAATACTCCCGTTGTTGAAGGGAATTGAAAGACGACGCGCAGCGGAATCAACTTAAAATTTAAAACTTTCAACCCCTTGCCCGGATCTACCGAACGCGTTTAAGTTAGGTAGTAAGAAGCTTACCTTCGTGTGTTCGATTTCTAGGTGGTCGTGTGATTCCGCCGTTCAGGATGCCTCTGCTCGCCTCCTTTGTCGTTCGAAGTCGACAACTCCGGTCGGCTTCCTCTACCGGTATCCACACGAGTAGCCCTCAATCTCGAACGACGTGCTAGCATCTATGTCCGTCTAGGGTTTTCAAAAATCCGTCCTCTCTTCTCACTTTTGGCCGTCCCTTATCTGCTTAGTGCTTTCGCTCTCCCTTTTAAAACCCTAGCTCCTCATATCAAATATATAGGATGCTATAGGTTTAATGAATGATTTTAATTTCGAAATTAATCCAAATTAATTCCGAAATTAATACAATATCAAATATTGCCTAATCAGATAAGAGAATAATTAAATAAATATGGTTTATATTAAATCTGTCTCACATATTTAATTCACCTATTTATTTAATTCAAAAATAAAGATATGATGGAATTAATTTACATAGATCTAATTTATCCTTATAAATTAAATCTAACAATTAATATCTCTTATATTTATATAATATATATATACGAATATATATATATATACATGTCCACCCTATATTATTCATTGAATCTAGACATATCTTAGATTCAATGAATCTGGACATCATAACTCGCGTTGGGCTATTTTGTGTGCGACCCTGTAGGCCCATATGAAGTTGGCAGTGGGCCATTAACTATAATGACTCACAAGTCATAAGCGGTCTCTAGCAAGACATTACGACTACCCAAATCATATGAGGATCGTTGAACGATGTAACCTTTCATACAACCATATCGCGTCCCTTTTGTCACACGACATTTTGGTCATGGATGAGGCATGGAGAACGTCATCCTCCTATTCATGACCGTTACTTTCTCGATCCCTGAGTAGTCTGAGTATAGAAACGGAACTACCTTTCCATTATAGTATGGCCATACATTTCTCAGACTCACTCATCGAGGGGCCCAGTAATATCTCTCTACGAATGTGAGGGACAAATTCCATCTTGACCATTCACATTTCTCCGCATGAAAAACCACTAAGCCTGAACATAGTCTTTATGATCACTCGGTCAAAAGTGACTTTTGACTAGGTCAAAGCTAAGCGTTTCTCATGTAGGAATCCATGATGATCTCAGGTCAAAGGGCACAGTGACATGGTTTATATATGAGAGAAGCTTATGACTTAACCCATGCAGCTCTCTCATAGCGGGTCGGTCTAACACCTTGTACTCTTACATGTGCCTATGACTTTAATTTATATCTCTATATATCTTTAAAGTCATACTGGTCTTATTTCATCTTTGCTCCCACATAGATGATCGACTAGGCACATTTAGGATAAACCATGAGTTATCCAAGGATAGTCATCACAGTAAACATGCAATATGATAACGTAATTAATAAATTCATAAATCAACAATGTTCATAGCAAAATGATTGGCCCCTAGGGCACAATTTCCAACAGTTGTTGGTGACACTTTGAGGAAAACGTGATCACCAACATCAAATTCTAACGGCCTCCTTCTCGTATCTGTATAACTCTTCTGTCTACTTTGAGCCGTTAGAAGCCTTTGCTGAATAGCCTTTATCTGTCGGGAAGTCTGATCCACCATGTCAAGACCAAGAGAACTTCTCTCACTAAGCTCTGTCCAGCATAAGGGAGATTTGCACTTTCTCCCATACAGTGCCATTCGAATACTTGAATGGAAACTGTTATTGTAGGCAAATTCAATTAACGGTAAAGACGCATCCCAATTACCGCCAAAATCCAATATACAGGTACGTAACATATCCTCCAATGTCTGAATTGTTCTTTCCGTCTGCCCATCCGTCTGGGGGTGGTAAGTGTGCTGAACCTGAGAGTGGTGTCCATCTCTTTCTGTAAGGACCTCTAAAACTTGAAAGTAAATCTTGGGTCTCGGTCCGAAACAATACTGCTTGGAACACCATGCAGCCTAACAATCTCCTTGATGTAAAGTCTCGCTAACTTCTCTGGAGAATCCTTTACATTCATACTGAGAAAATGTGTGGACTTAGTCAGACGGTCTATTATCACCCATATTGCATCATGTTTAGCCGTTGTCATCGGTAACCCCACTATAAAGTCCATGGATATACTGTCCTATTTCCACTCAGGGATATCCAGGGGTTGCAACTCTCCTACAGGTTTCTGGTGTTCTACCTTCACCTTCTGGCAGGTAAGACACTTTGTCACATATTCCGTGATATCCTTCTTCATTCCAAGCTACCAGAAGAGTTCTTTAACATCATGGTACATTTTTGTCATTCCTGGGTGAAGAGTATATTTGCTCTTATGGGCTTTTGCCAGTATCTCTTTTCTGAGATCAGACACTTGGGGAACATAGGTTCTTCCTTTAAACTTCAGTATCCCCTCTTCAGAAATTTCAAAGTTCTTATTCTCACCTCTAGACAGCTTCTCTTTGAGAATTTTCACTAGCCAGTCCTGTGACTGTGCTTCTCTGATTTGATCTTTGAGCAGGGCTGTAAACTGGGTTATACCTTTATTTCCTTCTACTAACTGCATCTGATATAGAGACCCCAATCTCTGAAATCCTCTACCAGCTTTTGCTCTCTGATCATTAGTGATGCTACTTGTACTGCCTTTTTGCTTAAGGCATCCGCGACTACATTTGCTTTGCTTGGATGGTACTTAATTTGAAAATCATAATCTTTGAGTAAGTCCATCCACCTTCGTTGTCTCATATTGAACTCTTTCTGGTCATGGAGGTACTTGAGGCTTTTGTGGTCATAAAACAATTCTACGGTTGCTCTATACATATAGTGTCTCCATATCTTCAGTGCATAAACTATTGCTGCCAACTCCAGGTCGTGGGTCGGGTAATTCTCCTCGTGAGATTTCAACTGGCGTGAGGCGTAGGCTACTACCCACCCTTGCTGCATAAGCACACATCCCGGTCCCTGCTTGCTAGCATCTGTATAAACCACATACGGTTGTGAAGGATTGGGAAGTATAAGTATGGGAGTAGAAGTGAGCTTCCTCTTCAGCTCCTGAAAAGTAGCCTTACTCTTCTCGTCCCACAGGAACGGCTGGTTCTTCCTAGTTAACTTGGTCAGTGGGAGAGCAATTCGAGAAAAGTCCTGGATGAATCTTCTGTAATACCCTGATAGTCTGAGGAAACTTTTGATCTCAGTCACCATCTTGGGTCTCTCCCAGTTGAGTACTGCCTCAATCTTACTTGGGTCGACAGCCACTCCCTCTCGGGAAATCACATAGCCAAGCAATCAGACTTCCTGGAGCCATAACTCACACTTACTAAGTTTAGCCACCAGTTGTTTCTCTTTCAGGGTATTTAGGACAATCCTCAAATGCTCCACATGCTCTTCTGGAGACTTGGAGTACACTAAGATGTCATCAATGAATACGACCACAAATTGATCCAAGTAAGGACGAAAAATTCTATTCATGTAGTCCATGAATATCGCAGGTGCGTTCGTCAATCTAAACGGCATCACTAAGAATTCATAGTGCCCATATCAAGTTCTAAACGCAGTTTTAGGGACATCATCAGACTTAATCTTGAGTTAGTGGTAGCTAGATCTTAGATCAATCTTAGAGAATACATTGGCTTTAACCAATTGGTCTAACAGATCATTTATCCTAGGGAGCGGATACTTGTTCTTAACTGTGACTTTGTTCAACTCCCTGTAGTCTATGCACAGCCTTAGACTACCATCCTTTTTCTTAACAAACAATATTGGAGCACCCCATGGCGATACACTTGGTCTAATAAAACCTTTTTCAAGTAACTCCTCTATTTGCTTCTTAAGTTCTGTCATTTCATTGGGAGCCATTCTATAAGGGGTCTTAGAGATTAGTCCTGCTCTAGGTACTATGTCAATTGTGAATTCTACTTCTCTGTCTGGAGGTAATCCTGTAATCTCTATTGGAAACACTTCTAGAAATTCCCTGACCACCGGGATTTCTCCTATCCCTTCCTCGACTTCGACTTGCACCGAGAAGAAAACGAGGAATCCTTGACAGCCTTTTAGTAAGCATTTGCCTGCTTGGGCTTCCATAATGAAATTCAATCTAACTTCCGGATTTAACTCTAAATCCCTTGTGGGTAAGATTAGGGTTTTGTTCTTACAGTCCATTAGGATATTGTGGGATGACAACCAATTGAGTCTAATCACCACATCCATCTCATGGAAAGGCATGTATATCAAATCTATAGCAGTGCAACAGTGCTTATAACAAACTATACAGTTCAGGCACACATCAGATGTAACTACCCTACTCTGTGTTGGGGTAGACACATGTATATCATATGGCAATGTATTTATACTCAAGCCAAATCTTTCCGCACAAGCATATGAAATAAAAGAATGACTAACACCTGAATCAACATTGCAATCACCGGAGAATTGTTAATCATGATTGTACCTTGGATCATCTCCCGAGACTTCTGGGCTTCTTCTCTTGTGATAGCAAACACTCAGCCCTGGGTGCATGGTCTTGCCTACTCGGTGTTCTGTGGGCACTCTCTTGAGAAATGTCCAGGTTTGCCACAGGTATAGCAAACATTCTGCCCAGCCATGCATGATTTGTCACCATGATTCTTGCCACACTTACGACACTCCTTGCCCTTCGGTGCTTTACTGCCTTTCTTGCTCTTGCAGTTGTTCCAAGGTTGCTTCCTCTTCTTATTCACATTGGACAAGGTAACACCTTGACCTCCTTGACCTCCCTTCTCTGCTCTGGGAGTTGTCTTGACCATCAGATGATGGTTGAAGCTGCTTTCCATGATTCGACAAGCTTCCACTGCTCTATTGAACTGGTTAAATTGTCTGGGAGCAATCATCTCCCTTAATGATGGCCTCAGTCCTTGAACCATCTTCTCTGTCGTCCACCTCTCATCGTCTCTCTATCGGAGATAGCTTGAATAATGAGAGAGATGGATGAACTTAGATAAGTATTCATCAAAAGAATCATCATCCCTTTACTTCAGAGTCAGAAATTCCGCTTCTCTCTCATCCTGGACAGATCTCAGAAAGTACTTCTCATAAAACTGTTCCAGAAACACTTCCCAAGTCACCGTCGTGTTTCGAGCATCTAGAAGAATCTCAGTATTCTTCCACCCAGCGATCAGCATCTTTCTCTAGCTTATATATCGTCATCTGGGCTTTTCACTTCGATGAGCAGTCCAGCACCTTGAAGATCTTCTCTAGGCGATTAATCCACTCTTCCGCTGCTTGAACATCAAATGTCCCATCAAATGACGGCGGGTTGTGCTTACAGAATCGGGTCATCCACTGTTGAATGCTATCGGGGTCTGCTGTTGGCATTGCTGGCCTTGGTAACTGTTCTGATGCTAGTGCTGCAGAGACCTCTTCCTCTGGTAGCCTTCTATCGAGGTTCGCTAATGCCGCTGCCACTGCTACAGCTATCGTTGCATCCCTTTCTTGTTCCTGGTGAGTTTGAGCTGCTCTCATGTCCTCAATGGTCTTCTGCTGTTTCTCGAGGCGTTCCAGAATCAATTGTAATGGATCAAGAGGGACCCTTGCATCTTGCACTAGGGGTCTCTCCGGTGAAAGGTTTCGTCGAGTTCTAACCATTGCTTAACTAACAGGATAGCACAACAAGAAACAAGAAATAAATATCATGCTTGGATTTCATTCACAAAATGAGCATACAACAAATAGTAGCTAAGCATTAACCAGCCAAGGGTTAGCTGTACCAAAATATATCCTACATTAGTGATAGGACAGTCCTAGCATCTACAGAAAGTAAACAATAACAAAGCCCTCAAGGCTTCGGATCCAGTCCTCCATATCATCTCCCAGCAAGTAGTTCAGGCAGACGATCTCATGGGTCCAGAATAGAGTGTTAGGTAGGACATCTACCATCTCACATAACTAGTCAAATGGTTCTAAGGGTTGCCTGGTCTGTGTGCTTGATGCAGCTCCCTCACACCCTGGAGATAGTCTAGGTGTACTCTCAGGTCTGCATCTACATCCCTCCTGATGTGACGCCCTATGAACCTCAGCTGGTCACTCAGCTGACCCATACTACGGATCTCATGACTAGGCTGAGCTGGGGTAGATACAAATGGTACTGCAGGTGCTACAGGTATTGCTGGGGCTGGGGGTACAACTGGTACAGTACTAGGTCCAAGGACATTACATGGATACATAGCAGGAGTAACAGGTTGCTTAAGAGATTGAACATAAAGATCTAAATCTAATGGCTCTTGGTACAGGCCAGTTACAGGGTTAACCGGGTCTCCGGGTTCGGGGAGGTACAACAATTGTTCTGCCGTGATCCCTAGCAGCTCTGGATAGTGCTCAACACAGTCATTGGAGCACACTAATGAATGGCCAGGGTTGGCATCTCCCATTACCCATTCCTCTGGGTCCTCGTCCTTGGTGAGATCAATTACTATTGGATCCCAAGTGTTGACCGACGACTCAGGTTTAGTATCCCAATCCATGGTAATCCCCATCTTGATTCCTGAAAATAGGTGTTAGTTCTCAACATCTAAGGGATACTTAAGTAGAGCGTTCTATCTTATGCCAGAACCTCCGCTCTGATACCAAAAATGTCACACCTTACTATTATATTGACTTAGGCTCCTTTCAAAATCATTTTACACCACATTGGATGGTCTTGGGCTCATTTTTTCCCATAAAAACGCTAAATTTTGGATTTTTACTGTTCATCGAGTAAAAATCCAATTTTTCTGGCCCAACTTCAAAAATTCATAAATTATTCTACAAAAATCCAATTGGGGTGATTCAAAATTCTAATTAAATCACTTTAAGTCCTCTTTCAAGAAAAAAATAATCTCATTGTCCAATTCCTTATGAGAGAGAGTCAGGTTTTTGAGAAAGTAACACTGTCCATTTGCCAAAAACCCTGATTCCCCTTTAAATTTAACTTAAGGAGATTTCAGTGAGACTTGGAAGCACTCAATTTGGATTTCTCTAGATTTAATTATGAATTTCCAAAGTTGAGCAAAAATTCTGGAGTTTCTGCGTGAACAGTACCCACGAACCAAAATTTCTAGATTTGGTATTTTTGAATCTAAGGCCATCTAAAGTGGTCCTAATTGACAAGAAATGGATCTTAAGAATGGGAAATGATAAGATTTATATTAGAAAAGTTAGAAAGAAAACCCTAAGACTAAGAGAAAGGGTTGAGGTTCAAGAAAGCTAGTCTTGAACTTTATGTAATCTAATGGTCCTAATGGATTGTGTGATCATTATGGTTATGTTTAGGACCTTTAGAACATCTAAGAGGATGTTTGGTAATGTTGACCGAATGCCCACATGGTTGAAAAGTCAAGGGAGTCAAAGGAAAAGTAAGAGGAAAGCTTGAGGTGCAAGGTAGTGAACTTACCCTTTATGTGCTTGACATGGTATGCTTATGTGTTGGTTTGTATTTGTTGTTTGAATGATGTTGTGAATGATGATTGTTGCTGGAAATGTTGTTTTTAATATGTTCCCATGGCCATGCATTTTTATACCAAGCATAAAGCATGATGGCATGTCACTAGTTAATTTAAGTTTATGAAAAACTACATACCATACACTAGCATCCATCTTGTGCATGTATGTGGTAATGTTTGCTACTGAGATTTCCCCGAATCTCACCCCTTCATAACCAACCATTTAGGTCAATCAATGATGGGCACTAATGGCATGAGAAGCAAGGAGAAGACGTGGAGAATTATTGATGCTAATGATTGATACTAATATTCAATGTATAATTCTCCTATGTTATAATTATGTTGTGAATGCCATGTATTTAATTATAAAGCTTATGGCATGTATAGGAATGCATGAGCATGAATGGGAAAAAGTAAGCCCATGTTAGGTATGCCAAAGAAATAAAAAGAATTAAAGTAAAGAGATGTTAAGTGATAAAACGTAGGTCATGGAGCAGTTAGTTTCAAGCTTCAGTTTGACCTATCATATGAATGAGTTAAGCTACGAAATTTGGTATACTTATAGCGCACATCCCAAGATTTAAAATGAGTGGTGAATTACCTCATTTGGATGTGTATATGAAGAGATATGAATTTTCAACGTTAAGGTGGAGAATCTAGAAAGTCCAGATTTTATCAAACGAATAGTAATCTTAATCCAATAAACTGTACGTTTTTAGTGAGGGTGAGTTCAGTTGAATATTTTTCCCTTAAAGAGCATTGAAAGAGCTTTCTGTAGAATTTTGGAACACCTTCATACGATTTTTTTAGAATTATTTATGATTTCTCAAAGTTGGACCTGTAATATGAAAACTGGACAGTGAACAGTAATTTTCTGAAAATTAACGTCCAAATTGAAATTTTTAAGTGTAAGACCATCCAACATAGTCTAGAATGGTTCTAAATGAATGCTAAGGTACTATATAAGTAAGGTGTGACAAAGAGGATGGGAGAATAGAGGTGTTGGAGATGATAGAATGGAGTTATAGGTCGAAAATAGGGTTTCTAAGGGCTTTTGGGGTCAATTTGGGTCGGATCATATGAGTAGAAGGTCCATTTTTGCGTTCTGGATCCGAATATGACGTTACTGATATGAGAGGGTTTGTCGTGATGAACTATTCCAGAAGGGAATTTTGGTGAGATTTTGAGAGTTTGCCGCGGTGAACTCAAAAGTTTACCGCAGCGAACTATTCCAGAATAGTCACTATGCACATTTTCAGACTTTGTGCCACAACACAGCATTTTCTTGGAAACTCTCATGTTGTGTAATGCTTTGGTCTTCAATCTTAGCTCTAATTCTCAAGTGTCCTACAATAAAAAGCAACAATTTGAAGCATCAATTGTCCTAGAAATCAATTGAATACAATTAATAACCAATTATGACAAGTTTACCCTCAAAAAGACACTAACTCAAAGTAAGGACTCTTAATCTAAATTAAGCACAATTATCATCAAAAGGAGCTAAAATCTATCATAAATACCCTTAAAATGATATGAAATAACATAGAACAATTGGGTTCAATCACAGATCTAGCATCCCAATCCATTGTGTTTTCCATCACAATTCTTGCAACAATATGTCAATTTTCCCTTTAATTGACATATTAACTAAGCAGAGCGTTCTATCCTATGCCAGAACCTCCGCTCTGATACCAAAAAATGTCAAACCTTACTAACGGATCTACTTTGGATTTAATTAAAACCATTTTAGACCACATTGGATGGTCTTGGGCTAAAAAAAAAATTCATAAAAAACGCTGATTTTTGGATTTTTACTGTTCATCAAGTAAAAATCTAGTTTTCTGGCCCAACTTCAAAAATTCAAAACTTAATCTAGAAAAATCAAAATAGAGTGGTTCAAAATTCTATAAAAATATATTTGAATCCTCTTTCAAGAAAAAAAATCTTATGAACTAATTCCATTTGAAAAAGTGTCAGGTTTTTGTGAAATTCACCTCTATCTATTTGGCAAAAATCCTTTTTCCAGGTTCTGAACCTTAATTTTGAAAAATCATTAAAAATCACGTAGTTAGCCATTTTTAACGTGCTACCTATCAATTTGAAGCTCAAGACATGAAATTTAAGTATGCCAAATTTTGTGCATTAATTCGTTGGGTAACTAAAATAAAACGTGACTCTAAACTGACATCCTGCTTAGGAATTACAGCACCAACCATTGATACTTGTACATAACCAAATGTCCACGAATTTTTATGGTGTGGCACCATAATTTAGCCTCCAATCTGTAGCTTGCTCTTGGGAGTTTTAGGACCTAAAATGTTAGATTATATTTGGGGGATGAGATTTTAAGAAATCCTAGTAGCAAGATCAGTCAACCAAAACATTAACATGCATCAATTACAAGCATTCCAACCTTTTGCTATTAATAGGGAACTACTTTATCTCATACATGTAGCACTCTAACATGCAATAGCCAAGACACATAAAGCAAGGAGTATAGCTACACAATCATCATCATCATCATCATCATTTAGTTCAACCACATAATAGCACATGAAATTGCATAGCAATTAATGCAACACTCAACATTAAGGTTAATTAAATCTTACTACCTTAATCCAATGCTCTTTGATTTTCTTGTTCTTCCTTTCTTGCTTTCACAAATGCCAAACCCTAACATGGCAATCCACAAAAAGGGCAGCAAGAATTATCAACCATTCCTCATAAAAATCAATGACATAATTCAAGTAACTCCTAAACCCCTTAAAGCTTCAATCTTTATTCTTGAATTTTTAGAGTTGGTTTCCATAAACCCTAAAAATTTCCACTTGACTCATTCCTACATGATTTTTCATGTAGATTCCAAATATCTACATGGATTTAACAAAATAAATTTCCTTCTTTCAGTTTCAGCTTGACCGAACCATTAGGGTTCCTTATCCAAAAATTTCAACTTTGATTCTATGGCTTCCAACACTTGTTCTTTAGGTTTACCCTACACTATTTTCCATTTTGAGCACAATGGAAGCCTCAAAAATTTGAAAAACTCATCCTAGAGTTCAGATCTTGCCTTGGCCGAAATGGGTCTCAAGCAACACAACAAGGAAACACTCTAAAATCAACCTACAACCACTTGTAACCACTAGATCTACCATGCTTTGAAGTGTTCTAGCAAAATTGAACCATGAAACTTCCTCCCCTACCCCATAAGCATTTCGGCCAACTCCAAATGAAGAGGGAAAACTAGAAATTTCAACCATACAAAGCAATAAAACAAAGCAAGGAACATCTTAAGACAACTTACCAAGCTTGGATCTTAGTTGGAAGATCAAATATGCTTGCTTTTTGCTTAATTTCCCTTCAAGCTCTCTCTTTTTCCCTCTCTTCATGCCTTGGACAAAATATGATTTGATTTAGGGGGAGGAAAAGCTCATTAATGTTCACAAAATATCCCACCAACCATCATTAATGATTTGCCAAGTGTCAAATGCTTACTAAGTCTTAATCCTCTCTCTTAATTAACTTAAATCATAATGTAATTAAATTCCAAACTCAAGATCCTCTCCATTGGTGGCTTGACACTTGGAAAGCTTTAATTTCCATCTAGTAAAGGCTTGACAAGTGGCAACTTGTGGGCCAAGTAAAGTGCAAGAATTTGCTTCTTGCTTTATCGGTGCACTTTTACTCCAGGTTTAACTTCTTTTCTATAATTACAGTGTTGTAGCCTCTGTAATTATTTTCTATCAGATCCATAAATTATTTTCCTCATTTTTATTGTCCCAAAATTCTCTCTTTGTCTCAAATTTAATTTCCCAATGATTAAATAAAAAGGAAAACTATTTTCCTTCTCTTTAGTGATTTTTCCTCTTTTCAAAGGAATTGGGAAAAATCTTGAATACTTGAGGGTCTTCTTTTAACTTCATAATCTCTTATAATTCCTTGGGATATCATAAGAATTTTCTTGGGATTTTATTCTCCTTAAAAATATTTATTTGGAATTTTCCAAATAAAGGACCTTAAACTAACTTAAATCGCCCTTAAATTCCTTTGTAATTTCTCTAAGGGCAATTTGGTCATAAAACCAATTTTATAATCCCATATAATTCTCAAGGAACATTTTCCTTATTTTTCCTTAATTTTCTGAGACTTGAAAATATTTTTTCATAATTATTCTTGACCAATTTTCCTTAATTAGTCAAACTTTTCATAATTGGCATGGAAAATTATAATAATTATTTTCCACTAAAATTCTTCTATTTCTCCTTGTCATTTTTGACCCTTAATTATTTAGGAATATCCCTATTCCTAAATGTCATATTACTGGATGTGACAGAAATAAATCCTAAAAAATTCAATGAACAAAGATGGAAGCTTTAAGGGATTTTGGAGTTACTTGAGCTATGTTGTTAATTTTTATGTGAAATGGTTAGTAATTTTGCTTCCGTTTTTGTGATTTATCATGTTAGGGTTTTGTTAATTGTGGAGAAAAGGAAGAAGGTCAAAGAATCAAGGAGCATTGGATTAAGATAGCCACTAATGTTAACTTTGTATTGTTATTTATGGCATGAATGCTTGCTATTGCATGGTTGAACTATGATGATTGTGATATAGTTGCTCCTTTTATTTATTGCCATGGCCTTGCATGTTGAGGTTGCCTATTTATAAGAAGATTAGTTCTCCTATGATAGCTAACGAAAAATGCTTTATAATGATGGATGTTGATGTTTTGGTTGATTGATCTTACTACTAGGGTTTCATTGGAATCTCATCCCCCATATATAACCTAACATTTTAGGGCTGAATCACAAAAAAGGAAGCTGCAAATTCAAGGATATTTATGGTGGTGATCCATAAGGAAACAATTATAATTTGGTTATGTAGACGTATGATAATGGGATGCTGTAACCCCAAGCAATACGCCAACTTGGAGCTATGCTTTTATTAAGTTCCTGAATGTATTTCTTCACAAAATTTGGCATGAATCTAGATCACGTTCTAAGCTTCAGATCAATAGGTAGCACATTAAAAATGGACAACTATATGATTTTTGGTGATTTTTCAAAGTTAAGGTCCAGAATCTAAAAAAAGAATTTTTACCAAAATGACAGAGTTGACTTTCACAAAACCATGACACTTTCTCAACTGGAATTGTTCACAAGTCTATTTTTCCTTGAAAGAGCATTCAAAGAGCTTTTCACAGAATTTTGAACCACTCCCTTTTGATTTTTTTAAGATTAAGTTATGATTTTTCAAAGTTGGACTAGAAAACTAGATTTTTACCAAATAAACAGTCAAAATTCGAAAAGTAGCGTCCTCAACGTCCTAAATGAGATTTTTGAGCCCAAGACCATCTAATATGGCCTAAAATGGTTTTGAATGAACTCTAAGTCGTTTTAGAAGTAAGGTGTAACATTTTTGGTTTCAGAGTAGAGGTTCTGGCATAGGATAGAATGCTCTGCTTAAGTTATTCGTTAGATTTAGGGGTTGGTTAAGGAGAAAGTAACAAGTTTTTGCAGGACGGAAACCACCATGGATTGGGATGTTAAAAATAAGGGTTTAGTAAACCAAGGAGAGACACCCTACAGGGGTAAACCTTTAAAGAATGATCATGGAGTTGGACCAAGTGAGGTCAAACTACTTCTAATCTTGAAGGAATTTCACACCATAGATGACCTAGCCAGCGACTTTAGGGAGAGGGGCTGGTACATTAAGCCTGATGAGAATCAGAATGTCCATGTGTACCTAAGATATCTAGAGGATATTTGAAAGCTCTACCATTATGTGACTAGGGAAGATGCTACCCAAGAGATGATGGATTGAAAGCCTTAGGACCCGTTTTTGGAAAAATGGTGTGAAGGACGTTTGTAATCGCATGGATAGTGCTAGCTTCAATGATCTCATAGATGCCCTTAAGATTGTTGTGAGGAATACTTTTCCTTGAAGTTAAGATGTGGAAGACTAGATCCTAACAACAATAGACAAGATCCCATTCACACCCTTATGGTAGAATGAGTTCTATCACCTGGATTAGATATTGGGATCTGATGTGGAGGAGTGGATCTAGAGCCCTGAGGGCTTCACCATTTCCCTTTTTGGGTAGTCAGTTGAACCTTCATAACACTAATGTAGGACCTATTTTGGTACAACTAACCATAGTAGGTTAGTCTGGCATGTTTGATTGTTATGTATGTTTCTAAGATGGCTATGTATGTTTAAACTATATTGCTGTGACTGATGATTGATGCTTGAATGATGTATTATGAATGCATATGTTGTTAAATGAAATCCAAGCATGTTGCTTATTTCTTATTCCTCGGTTATGCTATCCGTTTAGCTAGCGTAATGGTTAGAATCTAATGAAACGCTTCGCCAAAGAGACCCTCAAAACACAACACAAGGGTCCCTCCCAATCTGCTACAGTTAATTTTGGATCGCTCAGAATAGCAACAAAGGATTATTAAAGAGGTGAGGGTGACACAAGCTCACCATGAACGAGAAAGAGATGCCGCAATAGTAGCAGCAGTAGCAGAGGCAGTGGCTAACCTCGATAGGAGGCAGCCATAAGAAGAAATTTCTGCAGCTCAAGCATCAAAACAGCTGCCTAGACCAGTAATGCCAACAGTAGACCTCAACAGCAGTAAATCCTAATAGCATCTAGCAGTAGATGACCCGTTTTTGCAAGCACCATCTGCCATCCTTTGATGGAGTGTTGACGTCCAATCAGCAAAGGACTGGATTAATTGCTTGGAAAAGATTTTTTAAAGTTTTAGACTATTTGATTGGGCAGGAAGCCCAAATAGCAATCTATAAGCTAGAAAAGGACGTCGTGGAAGAACACCAAACTTACTCTTGATGCTTGGAACACGAGAGTGACATGGGAAGTATTCCTGGAGTAGTTTTACAAGAAGTACTTCTCGAGGTCAATCAGGGACGAAAGGGAAGTAGAATTCCTTACCCTAAAGCAGAAAGATAATAAGCCATTTGATGAGTACCTAGCTAAGTTTATCCATCTCTTTCACTACTCTAATTACCATCGTTACGAGACAATGAGAGGTGGACAACCAAGAAAATGGTCAAAGTACTGAAGTAGTCCTTAAGGGAGATGATGGCTCCCAGGCAGTTTAAGCATTTCAATAAGGTAGTTAAAGCCTGTCGAATTATAGAGAATAGCTTGAACCATCATCTAATGTATGCCTTAGTCAGGGAAGGGAGATCTGGGTGGCACCTCTTCTAATACCAACAAGAAGAGGAAGAGACCATGGGACAACTATAAGCGTAAGAAGGAAGGCAAGCCCCTAAATAGCAAGGGATGCCCAATTTTCAGCAAGAATCACGGTAATAGACCGTGTATGGCTAGACAAAATGTCTGCTACACCTGTGGTAAGCCTGGATACTTCTCAAGAGAATACTTGCATAGTACAGAGAAGGTAAGGCCGTGCACCCAAGGATGAGTATTTACCATCACAAGGGAAGAAACCCAGAAGTCATCAGAAATGATCCAAGGCATGATCATTATTAACAACTGCCCCGTGATTGCAATGTTTAATTTGGGTGCTAGTCTTTTTCTTATCTTGTATGCTTGTTCTAAAAGACTTGGCTTGGTTATGAACACATTGCCTTATGATATGCGTGCGTCCACACCATACACTCTGGGATAGTACATTTGATACGAGCACTAGTGTACTGCTTTAGATTTGATATGTATGCCTTCTATGAAATTTATGTGGTAATTGGATTGAATTGGTTGTTGTCCTATAATGGCAAGGACAAAACCCTAATCCTACCCACAAGAGAAATGAAGTTAAATCCAAAAGTTAAGTTGAACTTCATAACAGAAGCCCAGAGGGGCAATGGTATGATGAATGAAGCTAAGTAAGACTAGTAGAGGTTAAGAGAAAAGTATGTTTCGTCATAATGAGCCAAGGGAATTGGTAGCGATGAACGAATATAGAAGTGATTCCCAGAGGAGGTGGTAACTTTCATCGCTGCAACACAAGGATTCTAGTTACGACAAATGAGCACAATAGCTCTCAGATGTTGAGATGGTAACTTAACGAGACACAACAGCTCTCAGAGGTCGTAGAAAGTAAGATTAGTAAAGGTCAGAAAGAGAGAGGTAGCCACAATTTAGAGTTATCAGATTCTCCCCCAAAAGGAAAAGAAATGATAAGAAGTTAAATAAGACAATTAAGGGTTGAGTCTATACACCACTAAGAAGGTGTAGTGGCCACCTAAGCTGGATAAACTCTTACAACCTCACTAGTACTAGGGCACTATGCTAGAGTAGCTATCTCAAGTCCCGAAATAGACAAACAGGAACTTGGGGATAGTAAAGTCAAGATGGATAGCCCTAGTGAAATTTCTTAAGGATAAAAAAGAAGAGAAAGAGACAGATAGCTGTACAGGGAACTAGCTTAAGAGGTTGGCATGTTCCTAATGATGTTAAGAGATACTCAATCACTTAGGGTTTAGGTTGAGAGGTACCTTTTGTCAAGAGATAAGGTCTTGGCCAGGAATCTTCCAAGAGAAAGTAGGAATTAGTCCTCTAAGTCAGAATTTATATTGCTCTCGATAGAGTAAGATACCCTATCTGAGAAGGAAAGGGGAGCAGTCATGGTAAGGTAAGCGGAGTGACTTCACCCAATAGAAGCATGACCAGCCAAGAACAAAGCTATGCTTGGATGTACTTGAGCTTAGCAGTACTAGAGCAAGTAGAAAGAAGAAGAACCTCATAAGTCCTCTCACTATGACTTCCAGAATTAGCTACAAACAGAAAGAGAGGCTCCCTCATGTAGGGATAAGATGTCCAGATGGCATACTACAGACATAGCAACTAGTAAGAGCTTGCACTCCTTGCATTAAAGACCAAGCATTATGTATGTTAGAGTATGCTCATACTGAAAAGCAAAGTAGAAGACAGAGAAGTTGCATAAGTCCTCTCTCTGTACCATTCTAAGATAGTAAGAGACAATAAGAGTGGTTGAAGGAGTAAAAGAACTCCTAAGGCAGATTGGCTTAGGCACCTAAAGAGACAAAGAGGTGGTCAAAGGAATTGATATGAGGCCTAAGAGAATAGTATTGGCTTTGGAATAGTTTTGGGGAATCATCAATTAGGTGACCAATTGAGTGGAGGTGACTTTACTTAGCCCTATGGTCTAAAGTCTCCTAGAGATCTGGTACCTCTTTGGGAAGATGAAGACCAGGGACAAGTTGAGGATATGGAAACCTCCTTCAGTTGTAAACCAATACTGAGAGAGTACCCATGACCTCCTTCCAGATAACCTTATCATTAATTAGGCTAGGCTTAATTTCCTTCCGATTAACAGAGGAAAGCCAAAGTTAGAAGAATTAGAGCCATAAGACCTGAAAAAGAGACATTCAAGCTAGCTCTTAATACAGGAAGAACCTTATGTGATACAAAGACGGCTAAGTATTAACGGGTAGATCCTTAAGATGAGGCTAGGGTCAAGAATGTAAGCTAAAAAGACTTGACTTAAGATAGATCAAGAAGGGTCTAAGACAGTAAAATACCAGGGTTTAAGCCTATCAGAATCAGTGCCTCAGTTTCCCGTAAGCACTGTTCAGTTAAGCGTGCTCAGGAAAGAGTATCTTGATGATAGGTAGCCTATAGGAAGTGTAACATCCAAACTTTTGGACCTAGAAGACTAGAAATAGCCTGAATTGGATAGGCTACCAGACCCCTTTTGAACAGAAGTCCCAAAGATGAGAAAGGAAGTCAAAGCAGTTTTAGGGACTAAACTGCAAAGTAAAAGTTTTAAGGGGCTAAAGTGTAATCAAAGTTAGAGGCTCCAGTAAAGTCTCAAAGGCCTAGAGAGAGAAAAGAGGCTAGATACAGGCCAAAGGTTAAGCTAGAAGCCTCAAAGAGAGGATTATATGAAGCTAAGTCCAAGCAGGGACTAAATCGTAAATTCAGAAAGTTATGACCAACAGGGATAAAAAAGGGAAGAGTACACAGAGAATTCTAAGAAAATCTCAAAAAATGGGAAATAATATTCTAAGGCTCTTCTGTAAAGAGAAAAGACGAAAATACCCCTGAGGTAGCATCAATGGAATTTATGAGGTTATTACCAGTAAAAAGTATACCATTTGAGGTAATTATTTAAAATAGCAAGAGACCTCAAAAATATATACAAAAATGAGGTTAAATGGTTGAAAGGTTGTACTAATTTATAAAATTAGTTCCATAACCAAAAGGCTAGTGGAGTGGCTTTAATAAATCAAAGAGCTGGTTTTACCAATAAAAGGGAATTTTGGTAAATGAATTTTTATGCAAGGTTTAAAGGAAGTGTTATGGCCTAAGAAAATTCATAGATATTCTCTAGAATTAAAGGAAATTTATGGAGCAGATAGAAGAATTTTCTGAGCTCTGGAAGGCCATAAAAGAAGCCGGAGAAACGTGGGCCAAGTAAATTCGGAGGAATTAAGTTTGATCCAACGGCTAGGATCTAATCTCCCATCTCCTCCACCACTTTCATGACACTTCACATCTTCTAGAAGGATGAGGTAAGCATGATGCAATAAGATGATGCAATGATGATGTAAAAGTTAACTTGAAGTTCCAAAATTACCCTTACCCTTTCTATTAGCCACCAAGGGCATTTTGGTCCATTCAAGCCAAATTTCTGACTATAAATAGGAACTCCCTCCCCTTCATATTTTGGCCAAGCAAGGATCTATAGGGAAAACTCTGTCGCTCTTGCATCTAGAGAGAGAAAGAGCTATTTCTAGTGAGAGAAAGTCCACCTAAGTTCAAGCTTCAAGATCAAGGTATGTGGTGGCCGTAGCATCTGATTTGATGCCTATTTCAAATTAGTTACTGTTCATATCTGATTCTAAAATTTTTCATGCTTAAAGTACACTCTGTAAGATTTAAATCCATGAGTAGAACACTTCATTTGGATATGTGTATGATTTATGGTGATTTTTCAAAGTTAGGGTTTGAAATCTGGAAACAGTGTTGAACTTTTGGAAGAGTGTCAAGTTCCGTACAATTCCGGTACTGTTCGGCATAGAATTGGTTCCTAAAACTATTTTTCCTTTAAATTTAACTTAAGGAGCTTTCAGTGAGACTTGGAACCACTTAGTTTTGATTTTTCTAGAATTAATTATAAATTTTCAAATTTGAGTAAAAATTCTAGAGTTTCTGCATGAACAGTACCCGCGAACCAAAATTTCCAGATTTGATATTCTTGAATCTAAGGCCATCTAAAGTGGTCCTAATTGATAAGAAATGGATCTTAAGGATAGGAAATGATGAGATTTATGTTAAAAAAGCTAGAAAGAAAACCCTAAAATGAAGAGAAAGGGTTGAGGTTCAAGAAAGCTAGTCTTAAACATTATCTAATCTAGTGGTCCTAATAGATTGTATGATCATGTGACTATATTTAGGACCTTGAAACATCCAAGAGGATGTTTGGTGATGTTAACCGAAGGCCCACATGGTTGGAAAGTCAAGGGAGAGAAAGGAAAAGTAAGAGGAAAGCTTGAGGTGCAAGGTAGTGAACTTACCTATTGTCATTGCTTGATGTTGTATGCTTGTGTGTTGCCGTGTACATGTTATTAAATGTTATTGTGACATGTTTTAGCTACTATAATTGCTATTCATGATGAGTAGATTATGTCTTCATGGCCATGCATCAAGAAGTTAGCTTTGAGCATGCTAATATGTCACTAATTAACAAGAGAATAAACAAGTTGCGTGTAGTGCATTAGCATCCATCTAGCATGATTAATATGGTATTGTTTGCTACTGAGATTCCCCCAAATCTCACCCCTCCCTAACCAACCATTTAGGTCAATCATCAATGGGCAATAATGGCATGAGAAGCAAGGAGAAGAAAGTGGAGAATTATTGATGTCAATGAATGATATTATTACTCGTTGTGTAATTCTCTTATTATGTAATTTATGTTATGGATGCATATGATACCATGTAATTAATTATAATGCTTATGGCATGTATAGAAATGTATGAGCATGAATGGTAAAGAGTAAGCCCATCTTATATATGCCAAAGAAATAAAAAGTATTTAAGTAAAGAGATGCTAAGAGATAAAACGTAGGTCCTAGAGCAGCAAGTTTGTAGCTCCAGTTTGACCTATCAAATGAATGAGTTAAGTCATGAGATTTAGTAGACTTATAGTACACGTCCCAAGATTTAAAATGAGAGTAGATCATCTCAATCGGATGTGTACACAAGGAGATAAAAATTTCCAAAGTTGAAGCACAGAATTTGGAAGTTCCAGAAATTTTGAAATGAATAGTAATATCTATTGATTTAACTGTACGAACTGGACAAGGATAAGTCCAATTGGATATTTTTCCCTTAAAGAGCATCAAAATAGCTTTCAGTAAAATTTTAGATCACCTCAATACGATTTGTATGGAATTAGTTATGAATTTTTGAAGTTGGACCTGTAATCTGAAAATTTAACCGTGAATAGTAACCCGAGTAATTATGTTAAAATTTTAAATACGTGGGCTTGTGCCATGATCTGCTTGAACTGTAACGCTTATGAATATGTGCTCTAAGGGGTTAAAGGTAGGACATTTTAGGAAGTAAGCTAACAGAGTGTGAAAGCTAAAAACGTTGGCCATTTTTTTGGCAAGAACGCACCAAGTCCAATGAAAATAGAAGATAAAGTTAAGAAAATTATTAGACTACATAGTGTCTCAAATAGTATTGTTTCGGATTAAGACCCAAGATTTACTCAAAGTTTTAGAGGTTCCCACTAAAAGAAATGGACACTACTCTTAAATTCAGTACAACTTACCCTTCATAGACGGATGGGCAAACATAGAGAATGATGCAGACATTAGGAGATATGCAACATGCATATGTGCTTGATTTTGGTAGTAACTAGGGTATATACTTACCGTTAGCCGAATTCGCTTAAGATAACAATTTCTATTCAAGTATCCAAATGGCGCTACATAAAGCACTCTATAGGAGGAAGCACAGATCTCCATTATGCTGGATACAACTCAATGAAAGAAACATGTATGGTCCTGTTATAGTGGATTAGACGTCCCAGCAAGTTAAGGTTCAGTAAAGACTCCAAATAGTTTAAAGTAGACAGAAGAGCTATGTAGATACTAGAAGGAGACCGTTAGAGTTGAAGTTGGTGATCACATTTTCCCTCAAGTGTCGCCAATGACGGAAGTTACTTGATCCCAAAAGATTAAGAAATTGAGTCTGAAGTATGTTAGACCGTTTCAAATTTTGTCCAAGGCTAGACCAGTAGCTTATAAGTGGCCTTCCCCTCGAATTTGAGTCAAATTCATGATGTCTACCATGTCTTGAAGGGAATTGAAAGACGCGCAATGGAAAATAAATTTAAAATTTTCAATCCCTTGCCCGGATCTACCGATTGTGTTTAAGTCAAGTAGTAAGAAGTATTACCTTCAGTGTTCGATTTCTTGGTAACTCAGGGATTCCGCTGTTCAGGATGCCTCTGCTCACCTCTTTTATCACTCGAAGTCGACAACTCAGATCGACTTCCTCTACCGGTATCCACACGAACAGCGTTCCAATCACGAACAGCGTGCTAGCGCCTCTTGTCCTTCTAGGGTTTATGTTCGAAGAATCCGTCCTCCCTTCTCTATTTTTGGCCTTCTCTTATCTGCAAGTTTTTTTTTCACTCTCACCCACAAAACCCTAGCTCCTAATATCGAATATATAGGATGCTATAGGTATTATGAATGATATTTGATTTCGAAATTAATTCTGAAATTAATACAATATCAAATATTGTCTAATCAGATAAGAAAACAATTAAATAAATATGGTTTGTATTAAATCCGTCCCATAGATTTAATTCACCTATTTATTTAATTCAAAATAAAGATATGATGGAATTATATTTGATTTATTCTCATAAATCAAATTTGAGATATTATATTATATCTTACCAATTTAAAATTGATATAGATCTAATTTATCCTTATAAATTAAATCTAATAATTAATATCTCTTATATTTATATAATATGTATATATATACGAATTTATATATATACGTCCACCCTATATTATTCATTGAATCTGGACATATCTTAGATTCAACGAATCTGGACATCATAGCTCGTGTTGGGCTATTTTGTGTGCGACCCTGTAGGCCCATATGAAGTTGGCAGTGGGCCATTAACTATAATGACTCATAAGTCGTAAGCGGTCTCTAGCAAGACATCACGACTACCCAAATCATATGAGGATCGTTGAACGATGTAACCTTTCATACAACCATATCACATCCCTTTTGTCACACGACATTTTGGTCATAGATGAGGCATGGAGAACGTCATCCTCCTATTCATGACCGTTACTTTCTCGATCCCTGAGTAGTCTGAGTATAGAAACGGAACTACCTTTCCATTATAGTACGGCCATACATTTCTCAGACTTACTCATCGAGAGGCCCAGTAATATCTCTCTATGAATGTGAGGGATAAATTCCATCTTGACCATTCACATTCCTCCGCATGAAAAACCACTAAGCCTGAACATAGTCTTTATGATCACTCGATCAAAAGTGACTTTTGACTAGGTCAAATCTGAGCATTTCTCATGTAGGAATCCATGATGATCTCAGGTTAAAGGGCACAGTGACATGGTTTGTATATGAGAGAAGCTTATGACTTAACCCATGCAGCTCTCTCATAGCGGGTCGGTCCAACACCTTGTACTCTTACATGTGCCTATGACTTTGATCTATATCTCTATATATCTTCAAAGTCATACTGGTCTTATTTCATCTCTGCTCCCACATAGATGACCGATCAAGGACATTTAGGATAAATCATGAGTTATCCAAGGATAGTTATCATAGTAAACATGCAAATAATATGATAACATAATTAAGAAATTCATAAATCAACAATGTTCATAACACAATGATTGGCCCCTAGGGTACAATTTCCAACATGTCTCCCAATTGAAGAAGTACCGCCAAGATCTAACACGTCATAAGTTGCGGTGACATTATGCTGCAAGATAACTTGTCTTTTGAGATGGACCAGAGTGAATCATTGATCAAAAGGTCAAACAGCTGAGGAATAAGAAAATTCCTCTGGTCAAAGTAGTCTAGGAAGAAGTCACATAGGAGACGGAGACTGAAATGAAAGGAATGTGTCCCAAGCGTTTCCATTAAGATACGTTTTAAGTTTCGAGGATGAAATTTATTTAGGGGGAGAATTATCAAATCCAGTAATATGGCAATTAGGAATAAGGATATTCCTAAACATTTAAGGGCCAAAAAGGATAAGGAGAAATAGAAGATTTATGGTGGAAAATAATTATTATGATTTTCCAAGTCAATAATGAAAAGTTTGACTAATTAAGGAAAATTGGTAAAGAATAATTATGAAAAAATATTTTCAAGTCTAAAAAAATTAAAAAAAATAAGGATAATATTCCTTGAGAATTATATGAGGTTATATAATTAGTTTTATGACCAAATTGCCCTTAGAGAAATTACAAAGGAATTTAAGGTTGATTTAGCCTTAATTAGGGCCTTTTATTAAGAAAATTCCCAATAAATATTTGGAAGGAGAATAAAATTTCAAGAAAATTCTTATGATACCCCAAGGAATTATAAGAGATTATGAAATTAAAAGAAGACCCTCAAATATCCAAGATTTTTTCTAATTCCTTGAAAAGTGAAAAAATACTAAAGAGAAGGAAATTAGTTTTCCTTTTTATATAATTAATGGGAATTCGAGTTTGAGCTAAAGAGGGCATTTTGAAAAGAGAAAATTGAGGAGAATCAATTATGGATCTGATAAAAAATAATTACAGAGGCTAGAATACTGTAATTATAGAAAAGAAATTAAACCCGGAGTAAAAGTGCACCAATAAAGTGTAGATTAGAGTCTTGCACTTTACTTGGCTCACAAGTTGCCACTTGTCAAGCCCCTATTAGAAAGTAATTAAAAATTTCCAAGTGTTAAGCCTTAAGAGCAGAGGATCTTGACTTTGGAAACTAATTACATTTAGATATACTTAACTAAGAAAGAAGTTTCAAGAAGGAGTAGGGAAGTGACACCTGGCATATCATTAAATGATGGTAGTTGAGATATTTTGAAGCATTAAGTGAGCTCTTCCTCCCCTATTTTCAGATCTATGGTTTGGCCAAGGGAAGAAGAGAGTGAAAAATAGAGAGCTTGAAGTAGAAACAAGGAGAAAGCAACCATCTTGGATCAAGTAAACTTGGAGTTGAGGTTGGTAGTTGATTCTATGTTGTTTCTTGCTTGATTCTCTTCAGTTTGATGGTCAAAAATTTTTCTTTTCCCTCTTTTGGTGGTTGGCCAAAATGAACATGTTAGGGGAGGGGAGTTTTGTTGTCAAACATAGTTAGAACACTATGATTTAAAGTGGTTTCAAGTGGTTGGTGTTGTTTTTGAAAAGATTTCATGGTTGAACTTTAAGGGGTATGTTTCGACCACTTCAAGAACTCTAACCTAGAATGAGATGCTTCTATGGTGTTCAAAATGAAAAATGGTGTAGGATAAACCTAAAGAACAAGTGTTTGAAGCATTAAAATTGAGGTTGTAACTTTTGGATAATGAAGCCTTTTGGTTCGGCAAAGCTGAAACTAGAAGAAGGAATTTTCTTTTCTTAAATCCAAGCCCATATTTGGATTTTACATGAAAATCATGTAGGAAGGAACTAAGAGAGAATTTTTAGGGTTAAGGAAACTAACGCTAAAAAATTCGAAGAACAAAGATGGAAGCTTTAGGGGTTTAGAAGTTACTTGAGCTCTGTTGTTAATTTTTATGTGGAATGGTTGGTAATTTTGCTACCCTTTTTATGATTTATCATGTTAGAGTTTGTTAATTGTAGAGAAGAGAAAGAAGGTCAAAGAATCAAAGAGCATTGGATTAAGGTAGTGGGATTTAATTAGCAACTAATGTTAATTTTGCATTGTTATTTACAGCATGAATGCTTGCTATTGTATGGTTGAACTATGATGATTGTGATATGATTGCTCCTTGCATTTGTTACCATGGCCTTGTATGTTGAGGTTGCATATTTATAAGAAGATTAGTTCTCCTATGATAGCTAATGAGAAATACTTTATAATGATGCATGTTGATGTTTTGGTTGATTGATCTTGCTACTCGGATTTCATTGAAATCTCATCTCCCATATGTAACCTAGCATTTTAGGGCTGAATCACAAAAAGGGAAGCTGTGAATTCAAGGGTATTTGTGGTGGTGATCTATAAGGAAACAATTATAATTTGGTTATGTAAATGTATGATAATGGGATGCTGTAATCCCAAGCAATATGCCAACTTGGAGCTACACTTTCATTAAGTTCCCGAACGAATTTCTTCACAAAATTTAGCATGAATGTAAATCACGTTCTAGGCTTCGGATCAATAGGTAACACCTTAAAAACAAACAACTATACGATTTTTGGTGATTTTTTAAAATTAAGGTCCAGAATCTGGAAAAAGGGTTTTTACCAAAATGACAGAGTTGACTTTCATAAAGACCTGACACTTTCTCAAATGGAATTGAAAGAGCATTCAAGAGCTTTTCACAGAATTTTGAACCACTCCATTTTGATTTTTCTACATTAAGTTATGATTTTTCCAAGTTGGACAAAAAAACTGGATTTTTACCAAATGAACAGTAAAAATCTAAAAAGTAGCATCCTCAACATCCTAAATCAGATTTTTGAGCTCAAAACTATCCGATGTGGTTCTAAGTGAACTCTAAGTTGTTCTAGAAGTAAGGTGTAATAGAAAGCCAGATTTAGAAAATTTAGAGCCGTAAGACCTGAACAAAAGGTATTCAGGCTAGCTCCAAATATAGGAAGAACCCTTTTGTGATATAGAGGCAGACTGAGTATTGACGAGTAGATCCCTAAGATGAGGCTAGAGTCAGGAATGTAAGCTGGAAAGACTAAACTAAAGGCAGAATAAGGACGATGTAAGACTGTAAAGTACCAGGGTTTGAGCCTATCAACATTAGTGCCTCAAATTCCTGTCAGCACTGTTCAGTTAAGCGTGCTCGGGCAAGAGTAGCCCAAGGAAGGGTAACCCTAAGAAGTAATGTAAGAGACTGCAAAGGCCAGAAATATTAGCCATTTTTGGCAAAAATATACTAAGTTTAGTAAGATGGAAGATAAAGTTAAGGTAAGCAAAGATAGTCTAAAGTTGACAAAAGGATTGAGTAAAGTCTATAAAGATAATATCAAAAGCACCTTACCGAATAGCTCCAAATGAGATGGTAGAGTTAAGAAAATAGAAAGGAGATTCGTTAGACCTAGCGTATTTCCCTAAGGTGATTCAATACTCTTCGTTAAGAAGAAGGATGGTAGTCTAAGGTTGTACATAGACTAACAGGAGCTGAATAAGTAATAGTAAAGAATAAGTATTCCTACTAGGAATCGATGATCTGCTAGACCAACTGGTTGGAGCTACGGTATTCTCAAAGATCAATTTATAGTCAAGATACCACCAGCTAAGGATAAAGGTTGAGGACATTTTGAAGGTTGCTTTTTGGACCTGATACAGACACTATAATTTCATAGTGATGTTGTTTGGATTAACAAATGCCCCTGCTATTTTCATGGATTATATGAACCGGATTTTCACCCGTACTTAGATTGGTTTGTCATAGTCTTTATCGATGACATCCTTGTGCACTCCAAATCTCAAGAGGAACATGAGTAGTAATTAAGGACTATTCTGAGTACACTAAAGGAGAAACAACTCTATGACAAGCTGAGTAAATATGAGTTCTAGGTTGATGAAGTTAGATTCCTAGGCCACATAGTTAAGTAAGAAGGTGTAGCCTTGGATACCAGTAAAATTGAAGCGGGATGGTAACAGAGATAAGAAGTTTCTTAGGGCTAACAGGTTACTACGAGAATTTTCTAGGATTACCCTTACTAACCAAGCTTATCAGGAAGATTTAGCAGTTCGTATGGGACAATAAGTGTGAAGTGAGCTTTCAAGAGCTGAAGCAAAGGCTGACCTCTACTCTAGTACTAGTGATCCCTGATCCGACACTACCGTATGTAGTGTGGACAGATGTGAGTAAATAGAGATTGGGATGTGTACTGGTGCAGTAAGGCAGAGTTGTTGCCTATGCCTCATGACAGCTAAAGTCTTATGAGGAGAATTGCCTCACACACAACTCAAAGCTAGTAGCGATTATTTATACCTTAAAGATATGGAGGCATTATTTGTATGGGGCAACCATAGAACTGTTCTATGATTATAAGAGTCTCAAGTACCTGCAAGATCAAAAAGAGCTGAATATGAGGTAGAGAAGAAGGATGGAGTTAATCAAGGACTATGACTACCAGATCAAGTATTATCTAGGATAGGCCAATGGAGTGGCCGATGCCTTGAGCAGGAAGGTAGTGTAGGTGTCAACCCTAATGATTAAAGAGGGTGAATTGTTAAAAGATATAAAGGATTGAGGTCCTATCTATTAGATGCAATTGACATCTGATGAAGTAGAAGAAGCAGGAATGGAGGTCTTGTTGACTGATCAGACTAAGGAAGCTCAAAGAAGGGATGAATTAGCAAGGACTTTTTGAGCTAAAGAACTAAACAACAAGACAAGAGATTATGAAATCTAAATTGAGGGAATATTAAAATACAGAAAAGAAAAGAACATATGTCCCTCCAGTAAATAGTTTTAGGAAATAAATTCTAGATGAGGCACATAAGAGTAAGTACATGATTCATACGGGATTGACCAAGATGCACCAAGACCTTAAGCAAAGGTTTTGATGGCCCGGTATAAAATAAGATGTCACACAATATGTGACAAGATGCCTCATGTGCCAAAAAATAAGGATAAAGCACCAGAAACCATCAGGGTTTCTGCAACCCTGGATCTTCCTGAGTGGAAATGGGATAGCATTTCCATGGATTTTTTTACAGGATTACCTCGTACGTCATCAGGTTATGATGCGACATAAGTCATAGTTGATCAATTAACAAAGTCAGACCATTCTTGGCAATTAAAGTTAAAATGCTTTCCAGAGAAGTTAGCGAGCTTATACGTTAAGGAGGTCGTTAGACTTTATGGGGTACCAAAGGACATCATACCAGATAAAGACCCAACGTTTACGTCCAGATTCTAGAAAAAGATACAAGAAGCCATGAGAACCAAGTTGAGTCTTAGTATGGCTTATTACCGTAACTAGATGGGCAAACAAAGTGAGCAATCCAAACCCTGGAAGACTTGTTGAGGGCATATGTTTTGGATTTTAAAAGAAACTAGGAAGAGTACCTACCACTTGCAAAGTTTTCTTATAATAGTAGATATCATTCCAGCCTTCAAATGGCCCTGTTTGAAGCTCTATATGGAAGAAAGTATAGATCCCCAATTTGCTAGATGAAACTTGGAGAAAGGGAAGTTTGAGGTCCAGATGTAATTGACTGAACCTCTAAGCAAATACAATTATTTAAGCAGAAGTTGCTTATGGCTCAGAGCAGACAAAAAGTTATGCTGATAGTAGGCAGAAACCATTGAAGTGGAAAAGTTAACCTTGAAGTACATAGGACTATTCAAGATTTCAGAGCTATAAGTCCTGATTAGGATATATCCAGGCATACTGATTAAGGAAAAAGAAAGGGACATTCTCCTCGGGTAACCTCTAAGTGATAGTCAAATTAGAGGTTTAGCCCTGCAAGTTTGAGGATGAAATTTTTAAAAGAGTGTAACATCCCAAATTTTGGCTCATAGATACAAGTAATAGCACAAGGAAGGAATGATTATTAAGTCCAATGCAACGAAAGTCCCAGAGATCCCTCAGAAGGAAAAAGAGGTTTTCTAAGGACAAATGTGTAAAACAATAGTGTTCGGGGACTAAAGAATGACGAACTGGAAACAACTAAGGGCTAGAGGTTATGCCAGAAACTTGCAAGAGATGGTTCCGAAAGTTAGGCCTAAGGAGGGACCAAATTGCAAAGAAAGGATTCCTAGGCCAAGTAGGGACCTAATTGTAAATAATAAAAGTTCTGGTCAGCCAATGCTCAGACTTGGCAAAAAGGGCCCAAATGACTTAGAAAAATTCCACAAAAACGGGAATAGGATCCCAGAGCCAATTTAAGGCTAGAAATGACAGAAATGCCCTAAAGTTATTCTAGGGTTTTGGACAATTTGAGATAGTAACTTAAATTGAATTATTTAAGCTATGAGACGGCCTCAAATAATCAGGAAAAACTGGGGAACAGTAGTTGAGGAATTTACACAGATTGTAAAATTAATTCCGTCCCCAGAAACTGACAAGGTTAGCTGTCAAAATAGCTGTCTACAATTTGACTTTTGACCCAAGAAGAATTAGAGGAATTTCTCGTGATGAAAGAGAAAGAATGAAACCCAGAGACAGATCAACGGAGTTATGAGCCGATAAAAAGAATTTAGAGAAGGTAACCTTGATTAAGTATTATTTAATAATATTTCTGGGAAAAGGAGAAAGAAAATATCTAAAGACCATCATGACGGCGTTGAGTCATCATGCTGAGTCACCAAATGCAATCATGACACCTACGAGTCATCATACTGAGTCACTGAATACAATCATGACACCTACGAGTCATCATGCTGAGTCAGTAGAAGATATTTATGGATAGCATAACAATCAGAATGCAGTACGGGAATGTTCTATACAGTCCTTTGTCTACCCGTTATAGTGAAATCTCTATTGCATGACTCAGTAAGGTTAAATAATCTGTCAGTAGAGCTAATTATTTTTATCTATGCTCCTCTAAGAAGGCACCATATATGTGTAAGAATGGTTGAACACCCAAGAGGGGGTGAATTGGGTGTTAATTAAAATTAAAAACCTTTTCGCAATGTAATGAAATTCATAAGAAATTCTGAGTATAAAAGCAAGGAATCGACATGAGCATAATCACAGTAGTAAAATGATTTAGCTGGAAATATAAGAAGTAAGGGAAGAGAAGATGCAAACTATTATTTATCCTGGTTCGATCCTCACCGACCTACGTCTAATCCCTAGGCTCCCCCTGAGATTTTCAATCCACTATCTCCCTCAAGTTTAACACGGGTACTTGAGAACCACTACAACCACAAGTTTGATCCGGGCACTTGCGTCACCACTTACGATCCTTAGACTAACCAGTCTAATTCAACAACAACCTCACACCGAGATAAATACTCCCCCTTACTCACCGTAAGGATACAATCTAATAATGATAATGAAGATTGAATATTTCTTCTCTCAAAGAAGTGATAGATGAATCTTAAGCACGTTTGGGAAACTCTCCTCTCTATCTTACGAATACATATGTTCAGTCTATGAAGTACAAAGACAGGGAGTTTTCTTTCGGAGCTCTAAACGAGAATATGTTGATTCGGCATTTTAGCATTTGATGCTGTAAGCTCAGACTCTTCTCCTTTTTCTTGTTTTGAATGCTCTTCTATTTATAGATGATATTGGGTACTTGACCATTGAGCATTTTCTTCCCGTTTGGCTTGAAGAATATGACCGTTGAAACTAGCCGTTGGAAGCTTCTGACAAAAGTCGATTCTTCACATCATAAATTCATTATGGCTCTTTACCTGAAATAATCTTCGTCAGATCAAGTGATAAGTATATGATAATCTTAGAAACAATAAGTTGGAAAACATGGAATCAATCATCAGATATTCAGATATTCAGAAAGTGAGATAAACTTACTTAATCGATGCCTTGATCGATAATCCTTTGATCGATCATATTATCGATTAATTATATGAAGAAAAGATGTAGCAGATATATGCAATTATCGAATAGATTATGGATCATATGATGATCGAACATGTGATCGATAATTGATGAAACATTAATGCAGTGATCTTTAAATGATTTATGCAAGAATAAACATTTTCAAGTTACGTTTGCCTTCGTATCCTTTTAATAGAGAGTTATGTGTAAAAAGAAGACTGAGAAAAGTTTAAAGATAAAAAGATAAAATATTTCGAAATCATCGTGAAATGCTGTTATGGAATGAACTTGTACAATGATCGAACAAGTGATCAAACACTTGTTGATCGATCAGGTTATCGATAAACTGTTATAGAACAAAATTTAAAGAAATAATTTTCGAACATATTATCGATAAATAGATGATGGATAAGCTTATCGATAAACAATAAGCAAAAGTATATTCAGTGAAAACATAGGCTATGTAAGTTGATCGAATAGGTGATTGATTAATGAATGATCGATCATGTTTTTGATAAAGAGGTTTATTCTTGTAAAATCAAAGAACTGATTTATCGATCACGTTATGTGAAAAACAAGGTAAACATGAAGTGCGGTGATCGATCATATTATCGACAATGAGATTATTGATCCCGTGATCGAAGAATCATGGTTTAAAAGCGATGTGCTAATTATCAATCATGTGATCGATAATTTGCTGATCGATCAGGTGATCGATAATTTGTTGATCGATCAGGTGATCGATAAGCTACAGAAATAATTACCTGCATGCAGTGTTATGAAGCAATGTTCGATCATATTATCGATAAATAACTGATCGATAAGGTGATCGATAAATGGAGACTGAAAAAACCCTTTTTCTCAGATTCTGACCTTTAATTTTCAAAAATCATTAAAAATCATATACTTGACCATTTTTAACATATTAGCTATCAATTTGAAGCTTAGGATGTTATCTATAATCATACCAAAATTCGTGATTAAAAGCTTTCGGGAGCATAATCAAAAAGTCACGTGAACATGGCAGTGCCAGTGTGCTTACAGCACTGTTAGCTTAATATATACATAACCAAAAAGGGTCCACGAATTTTATGACAAAACACCATAATTTAGCCTCCAATCTGTAGCTTGCTCATAGTAGTTTCAGGCCCTAAAATATTAGATTATATTTGGGGGATGAGATTTTAAGAAATCCCAGTAGCAAGATCAATCAACCAAACATTAACATGCATCATCATAAAGCATTTCAACATTAGCTACCATAGGAGAACTAATCTTTTATAAATAGGAAACCTCAACATGCAAGGCCATGGCAACAAATGCAAGGAGCAACCATATCACAACATCATAGTTCAACCATATAATAGCAAGCATATATGCCATAAATAACAATGCAAAGTTAACATTAATGGCTAATTAGATCCCACTACCTTAATCCAATGCCTTTTGTTTTCTTGTTGTTCCTTCTTGCTTCCACAAATGCCAAACCCTAACATGGAAATCCACAAAAAGGGTAGGAAGAATCATCAACCATTCCTCATAAAATCACTATCATAACTCAAGTAACTCCTAAACCCCTTAAAGCTTCCATCTTTGTTCTTGGATTTTTAGAGTTGGTTTCCATAAACCCTAAAAATCACTTCTTGACTCAACCCTACATGATTTTTCATGTAGATTTAAAATATCTACTTGAATTTAACAAAATAAATTTCCTTCCTCTAGTTTCAGTTTGGCTGAACCCTTAGGGTTTAAAACTCAAAAATTGCAACTTTGCTTCTATGGCTTCCAACACTTGTTCTTTAGGTTTACCCTACACCATTTTTCATTTTGAACACAATTGAAGCCTCAAAACTTTGAAAAACATATCCTAGGATTCAGATCTTGCTTTGACCAAAAATAACACTCAAGGAAATAACCTTGAAAAATGCGTCAAAACCAACTATAATCACTTGCAAACACTAGGATCTAACTTGTGTTGTTGTGTCTTAGCAAGTGTGATGAACAAAACTCCCTTCCCCTTTTATTATTCAGTTCGGCCAACCATTAAAGAGAGAGGGGACAGATTTTTGAACCATAAAAGAGAAGGAAAACAAGGCAAGAACACATCTAGAACTAAGAACTCACCTTGAATCCTTGATTGAATGACCAAAGTTGATGCCTTTCTCTTGGTTTTCCTTTGAAGCTCTTCCTTTTTCCTCTCTAACTCTCCTTGGCCGAAACTTTGATCAGAAAAATGGGGAGGATGAGCTCATTAATGCTCACAAAATATCCCATCTACCCACATTAATGAGAAGCCAAGTGTCATAAGCCTACTTAGTCTTAATCCTCTCTCTTAATTAACTTAAATCATAATGTAATTAAATTCCAAAGTCAAGATCCTCTCCATTGGTAGCTTGACACTTGGAAAGCTCTAATTACCATCCATTAAAGGCTTGACAAGTGGCAATTTGTAGGTCAAGTAAAGTGCAAGACTCTGCTTCTTACTTTATCGGTGCACTTTTACTCCGGGTTTAACTTCTTTTCTATAATTACAGTACTCTGGTCCCTGTAATTATTTTCTGTCAGATCCATAAATTATTCTCCTCATTTTTATCTTTTCAATTTGCCCTCTTTGTCTCAAAATTAATTCCCTAATAATTAAATAAAAAGGAAAATTAATTTCCTTCTCTTTATTGATTTTTCCACTTTTCAAAAGAATTGGGAAAAATCCTAGATACTTGAGGGTCTTCTTTTAATTCCATAACCTCTTATAATTTCTTGGGATATCATAGAAATTTTCTTGGGATTTTATTCTTCTTAAATATATTTATTTGGAATTTTCCAAATAAAGACCTTAAATTAGCTTAAATGGCCCTTAAATTCCTTTGTAATTTCTCTAAGGGCAAATTGGTCATAAAACTAATTTTATAATCTCATATAATTCTCAAGGAATATTTTCATTATTTTTTCTTAATTTTTTGTGGCTTGGAAATATTTTTCCATAATTATTCTTGACCAATTTTCCTTAATTAGTCAAACTTTTCATAATTGGCCTGGAAAATTATAATAATTATTTTCCAACAAAACTCTTCTATTTCTCCTCGCCATTTTTGGCCTTTAAATATTTAGGAATACCTTTATTTCCAATTACCATATTACTGGATGTGACATTTTTCCCCCTCTAAATAAATTTCGTCCTCGAAATTTAAAGTATATCTTATTGGAAAAGTTCATGATACTTTTCCTCTGTCTTAGTCTCTATCTTCCTCATAGCTTCTAGTGTAAGACCTTTCCAGACAACCTCGACTAATGGAAACTGCCTGTTTCTCAGCTGTTTAACTTTCTGATCAATTATTCGCTTTAGTATGATCTCAAAGACGGGTTGTCTTGGAGCGCAATGTCATCATAGTTTATGACATGTGTTGGGTCTAAATGGTACTTCTTTCATTGGGAGTTATAGAAGACATCATGAATTTGACTTACATTCGGGGGAATGGTCACTTGTAACCTACTGGTCCAATCTTGGACAAAATTTGAAACAGTCCATCGTAGTTTGAACTTAACTACTTAAGCTTTAGGGATCGACCGACTTCCATTGTTGGTTACACTTTAATCACCAACCTTAATCTTTAACGGTCTCCTTTAATATCTGAGTAGCTTTTTGTCTACTTTAAGCCATTAGAAGTCTTTGCTAAATAACTTTAGTCTACTGGGAAGTCTGATCCACTATATTAGGACTATACTTACTTCTTTCATTGAACTCTATCTAGCACAAGGGGGATCTATACTTCCTCCCATAGAGTGCTTCATATGGTGCCATTCAAATACTTGGATGGAAACTGTCATCTTAACCAGATTCGGCTAACGATAAGTACATACCCCAGCCACTGCCGAAATTAAGCACATGTGCGTGTAACATATCTTCTAACACCCATATCATTCTCTGTGTCTGTCCATCCATCTCAGAATGGTAGGCTATACTGAAGTTGAGAGTAGTGTCCATTTCTTTCATAAGGACCTCCACAACTTCAAGTAAATTTCAAGTCTTAGTCTGAAACCATACTGCTTAGGATACTCGATAGCTTAACAGCTTCATCAACTTTCATCTTCCATTTTCTGTTAGACTTAGTGCATTCTTGCCAAAATGGTTAACATTTCTGGCTTTTGCACTTTCTCACATTCTTCCCAGGGTCACACTCTCTTGGGCTACTCTTGCCTAAAACACTTAACTAAACAATGCTAACGAGAAACTGAAGCACTGATTCTGATAAGCTTAACCCTGGTACTTTACTGTCTTAGACCCTTCTCCTGATCTATCTTTAGTCGGTTCTTTTCAGCTTACATTCTTGTCTTTTGCCTCATCTTAAGGATTTGCCTGTCAATACCCAGTCTGTTTCTGTGTCACATGGAGTTCTTCCTGTGTCTAGAGCTAGCCTGAATGTCTCTTTTCCAGGTCTTATGGCTCTAACTCCTCTAACTTTGGCTTTCCTCTGTCAATCGAAAGGAAATTGAATCCAGCCTAATCAATGATAAGGTTATCTGGAAGGAAATCATGGGTACTCTCTCAGTACTGGTTGACAACCGAAGGAGGTTTCCACATCCTCAACTCATCCCTGGTCCTTATCTTCCCAAATAGGTACCAATCTTTGGGAGACTTAGACCATAGGACTAAGAGAAGTCATCTCCACTCAGTTGGTCACCAAACCAATAATTCCCCAAAACTATTCCAAGAACCAATACCATTTTCTTAAGCATCCTGTCAATTCCCTAGGCCACCTATTCGTCTCTTTAGGTGCCTAAGCCAATTTGTCTTAGGAGTTCTCTTACTTCTCCAGCTGCTCTTATCGTCTCTTACTACTTTAGAACGGTACAGAGAGAGGACTTATGCAACTTCTCTTTCCTCTACTTTGCTTATCAGTACGAGCATACTCTAGCATGTATAATGCCTGGCATTTTAAAGCAAGGAGTATAAGCTCTTACTGGTTGCTATGTCCATAGTGTGCCAACAGGACATCTTATCCCTGCAAGAGGGAGCCTCTTTTCTGTTCGCAGCTACTTCTGGAAGTCATAAGGAGAGGACTTTTGAGGTTCTTTTTCTTTCTGTTTACTCTAGTACTCTGCTAAGCTCAGGTACATCTAAGCCTAGCTTTGTTCTTGGCTAGTCATACTCCCATTGGGTAAGGTCAACTCCACTTGTCTTGCCTCGGCTGCTTCCCTTTTCCCGATCGGATAGGGCATTTTGCTCCATCTTGAGCATCAACAATTCTAACTTGGAGGACCAATTCCCATTTTCTCTAGGAAGATTCCTGGCCAAGAACTTATCCCTTGAAAAAGGTGCCTCTCAACCTAAACTCCAAGCGATTGAGTATCTCTTAACATTAAGGGGAACATGCCAACCTCTAAGCTAGTTCCCTGCATAGCCATTTGTCTCGTCCTCTTCTTCTTGATCCTTAAGACATTTCATTAGGGCTCTCCATCTTAACTTCACTATCTCCAGGTTCCTATTCATCTCTTCCAAAACTTGAGATAGCTATTCTATTATGGGGTCCTAGCCCTAATGAGGCTGTAAGAGTTTGTCTAGCTTAGGTTGCCACTCACACCTTCTTAATGGTGTAAAGACTCAACCCCTAACTGACTCGTTTAACTCCTCATCATTACTCTTCCTCTTGAGGGGGAATCTGATAATTCTAATCGGTGGCTACCTCTCTAACTTCTACTAATCTCACTCTTGCGACCTTTGAGAATCATTGTGTCTCGTTGAGATACCGTGTCAACATCTGAGGGTTATTGTGTTCATCCGTCATAACCAAAACCCTTATTAGCAGCGATAGAAGTTACCACCTCCTTTGGTAATCACTCTGTATTCGTCCATCGCCACTAATTCTCTTGGTTTCTCATGACAAAACACGCTTTTCTCTTAACCTCTGGTAGTCTTGGTTAGCTTCATTTATCATACCATTGCCTATATAGGCATCCGTTATGAAGTTTAACTTACTTCCGGATTTAACTCCATTTCTCTTGAAGGTAGGATCAGTGTTTTGTCCTTATTGTTATGGGAAGGCAACCAATTCAATCCCGTCACCACATTAGCTTCGTAGAAGGCCTACATATCAAGTTTAAGGCGATATAACAGTGCTCATAACCAAGTATACAGTTTAAGCACATATCAGATGTAATTGTCCTATTATATGTTAGTATAGACATATGTATATCATACGACAACATATTCATAAACAAATTGACTCTTTTAAAACAATCATATGAGAGAAGAAAATGATTAGCACCCTAATGTATCATTGCAATGATTGGGAAGTTCATAATAATGATCGTTCCTTGGATCATTTCTGAAAACTTTCGGGCTTCTTTCCTTGTGATGGCAAGTACTCGTCCTTGGGTATGTAACCTTGACTTCTCTATATTCTGTGGCTATTCTCTTAAGAAGTGTCTGAACTTGCTGCAAGTACAGCAAATGTTTTTCTTAACCATATATGTTCCATCATCATAACCTTGCCACAATTGGGCATTCCTTGCCATTTGATAACTTACCTCCCTTCTCACTCTTTCGATTGACCCATAGCTCTTCCTCTTCCCATTTGTATCAGAAGAGGTACCACTATGATCTCCCTCCTCTAACTTGGGAGTAGGTTCAATAATCAAATGATCCTTCAAAATATTCTCTGTAATTCGGCAGGCCTCAACTGCCTTGTCGAAGTGCTAGAACTGTCGGGGAGCAATCATCTCCCTTAAGGACTGCTTTAGTCCTCTGACCATCTTTTAGTCATCTACCTTTCATCATTTCAATAACGCAGGTAATTGAAGTAGTGGAAAAGACGTCTAAACTTAGCTAAGTACTTATCAGCTGACTTGTTATTCCTCTGCTTCAGGGTTAGGAATTCTGCTTCCTTTCTGTCCCTGGCTATCCTTGAAACTTATTTCTCATAGAACTGCTCTAAGAACACCTCTCATGTCACTCTCGTGTTCTGAGCATCCAGAAGAATCTTGGTATTCTTCCACTAGTGGTCGGTATCTTTCTCTAGCTTGTAAATTGCCCTTTGGGCTTTTCGCGTAGTCGGACAGTCTAGAACTTTTAAAACTCATGATCTAGTCCTCTGTTGCTGAGCTTTCTTCCTTTGGCTGCCTCCGATCGAGGTTAGCCACTGCCACTGCTACTACTGCTACTATTACAGCGTCTCTTTCTTGTTCCTGGCAAGCTTGTGCCGCCTGTAACCCTTCAATAGCCTTTTATTGCGGTTCTAAGTATTCCGAAATTAATCGTATTGGATTAGGATAGACCCTTACGTCGAGTCCTGAGGGTCTCTCCGGCAAAGCATTTTATCAGTTCTAACCAGTACACTAACTAAACGGGTAGCATATCTGAGGAACAAGAAAACATACTTGGGTTTCATTTAGTAACATAGGCATTCATAACATAATACATTATTCAAGCATCAGTCACATCAATATAGTTTAACATACATAGCCATCTTAGGAACATACATAGCAATCAAGTATGCCAGACCAACCTACTACAGTTAGTTGTAACAATACAAGTCCTATGTCAGTACTACAAAAGTCCAACTGACTACCCAACATGGGAAATAGTGAAACTCTCAATGCTCTGGGTCTATTAACTCAACATCGGATCCCAATGTCCTATCTAACAAAACTCATTCTACTGTCAGCATATGAACGAGAGCGTATCCGTTGTCATTAGGATTCAGTCTTCTGTATCTACTCAAGGAAATGCATTCCTTATAAAGATCTCGAGGGCATCAATGAGATCATGGAAGTTAGCACTATTCATGCGACTACAAATGTCTCTCACACCATTTTTTCAAAACCGGGTCTGAGGGAGTACTCTAAGCAATGCTGATATCCAGTCCATCATCTCTAGGGTAGCATCTTCCCTAGTCACATAATGGTAGAGCTTTTGGATATCCTCTAGATATTTTAGGTACACATGGGCATTCTGATTCTCATCAGACTTAATGTACCAGCCCCTCTCCCTAAAATCCCTGGCTAGGTCCTCTATGGTGTGAAATTCTTTCATAATTGGGAGTAGCTTGGCTTCACTAGGCCCAGCTCCAACATCATCAAATATTTCAATGACCTCAATCCCCTGAGGATCATTAGAAACAACGGTGGCTATGTCAGGTCGAGGGTTACTCTCCCATAAGGTATCATAGTAGAAGTCTGCTACAAGACTATAGTCCTCATCCTTATCGAACCATTGAGGAAAAGGTTCTCCTGGTCTTCTCTGGTTAATTGAACCCTCTCAATCACTATTGTGGTCACAACAAGCCATTCTATTCCACCCTACATTATAATAACCAACCATTCTATTCAACCAAGTTTGGATCTAAGATTAATAAGTTGTTCCCTCTTATTTCTTGCTTTGAATCATTAGGTTTTTATGGTTGAAAAGCTTGGTTTCCCTTAAGGTATGATGGTGTCCAAATTATATAAAGTTAGGGGAAAGAAGTTTTGATGTTATATCTAGTTAAAACAAATTAATTCAAGGTTATTTCAAGTGGTTTTGAGTTGTTGTTTAAATGATTTCATGATTGTTTAAGGAAGGGTACTATTCAGCCAATATGAGATCTGTATCTTAGTATGAGATTTTCATAGTTTTGATACTTCCATTGTGTTTAAAATGGGAAATGGTGTAGGGTAAACCCTAAGAACAAGCATTGGAAGCATTGAAATTAAAGTTGGGATTTTTGGAGTTTGTGAACCCCCTATTCGGCCAAACTGATTTTTGGGAAAGGAGTTGGATTTTCACAAATCCAAGCTCATATTTGGATTCCTTGGGTAAAATTGTGTAGGATTGGCCTAAGGGAACAATTTTTACAAAGCTAGAATATTAATCCAAAAATTTAGAGAAAATGTTGAGTTTGAGAGAGCTAGTCTTGAACTTTATATAATTTCTTGGTCCTAATAGATTATATGATCAATGTAATTATGATTAGGACCTTGGAACATCCAAGAGGATGTTTATTGATATTGATCAAAAGCAAATATGGTTGGGAAGTCAAGGGAATCAAAGGAAAAGCAAGAGGAAAGCTTGAAGTCCAAGGTAGTGAACTTACCTATTGTCAAGCAATTGATGTTGTATGCTTGTGTGTTGCTGTGTACATGTTATTCAAATGTTATTGTGACATCTTTTAGCTGCTGTAATTTCTATTCATGATGAGTAGATTATGTCTACATGGCTATGCATCAAGAAGTTAGCTTTGAGCATGCTAATATGTCACTAATTAACAAGAGAATAAAAAAGTTGGGTCTAGTGCATTAGCATCCATCTAGCATGATTAATATGGCATTATTTGTGACTGAGATTCTCTTGAATCTTACCCCCTCCTAACCAACCATTTATATCAATTAATGGTGGGCAATAATGGCATGAGAAGCAATGAGAAGAAAGTGGAGAATTATTGATGTTAATGAATGAGGTTAATCTTTAATATATAATTCTCCCATTTTGTAAATTATGTTTTTGGATGTCAATGATGTCATGTGATAGAACCCAATCTTTATATGGTTTTCTCAAGTGTTTTCTAATGTTTTGCAATAATTTTACTCTCATTATGCATGCATTTATATCCATTTGATTACATTGAGTCATGCATTGCATTTTGCTGTTTAAGGGGTAAAAAGGGTCATTTTTCTCTCCTCAATTTTAATTGCCTTGATCTGTAATCAGTTGGTCTTTACAAAACTTTCTGTTGTGATTTTTAGGCAATTGGAGAAGAACCCAAGAACCAAGATGGAGCATGGATGGAGCCAAAATGTTACAAGGACCAAAACACAAGTTTGGAGTGTTCTACCTCATCAGGTCACGACATGGACTTCTGAGGTTGCGACCTGGATGCCTTTTGATGAAACTACACGTTTTGGACCTGAGTCAAGATTTCATCTCTCTGTCTTCTCAAGTCGCGACATGACACTAATGAGGTCGCGACTTGAGCTGCCTATGTCGCAACTTGACACTTCTGAGGTTGCAACTTGAGTGCATTAAGTGAAGCTGTGCGCTTTAGAATAGGTTTCTGAGCTTCTATACCTAAAGGGGGCAGCCACCATGAAAGGATACTCTTCTATTCTGTAAATTCGCACAAGGTTGAGCCACTATCATCTCCTCTATGGTTTGTCAGAGCATGAAGCTTGTGGGAGCATCATTGGATCAAGTACTGTGGAAGGTTTTCCATTTATCATTGGAGGGTAAAGCTCGAGAGTGGCACATGAACCTTCCAAGGCATATGGCTGATACATATCACAGTTGGGGGAACTTAAGGAAAGCATTCTTGGAGAAATACTTTCCGGCTTCTCGAACTTCATCAATGAGAAAGGAGATCTATTCAGCTAAGCAAGATTATGAAGAGTCTCTTTATGACTATTGGAATAGATTCCAAGACCTACTCTCAAGATGCCCACATCATCAAATTCTAGATGAACAATTGGTGCAGTATTTTTATGATGGGCTAAAGAACCAAGAAAAGGGTATGTTAGATGCTGCATCAGGTGGATCTTTGATAGATTCCACTGCTGATGAAGCCTGGGATTTAATCAAGAAAATAGCCTTGAATCATCAGCAATATAGTGTAAGAGATACTAGAGCGGTACAGGAGTTGGGAGCTTCAACAATTCACAACAGAAGAATAGACACCTTGGAATCAAAGGTTGATTCTCTGCAAAGCAAATTGACTTCTCAATTATCCTTTATCACTGTGGAGTTGAAAAATATGAATGTGCATAGACCAGCACCCCTTATGGATATTACTGCCCCTAGTTGTGAGACGTGTGGTTCAGTTATGCATATTTCTAGTGTCTGTCCAGGCCGGTATGAAGAGGTATTTGCGGTTTTCCAGGGTCATCCAAATCAGAAGTGGAACCCTTACTCTAACACTTATAATGAGGGGTGGAAAGTGAACCCGAACTTGGTTGGAGGAATGAAGAGAGTAGACCTCCAAACAGATTTCAGAAGAGTGGAGGAGCTGGTTCATCCTCAAACCAATTCCAAAACCAACCTTAGGCCTTGAATATTCCACCTAAAGAAGACAAAAATCAACCCTTGCATAACATGATTGCCTTGATGAAAGAAGAAAGGACTTCCAATGCAAATCAGTTCAACTCTTTGGCTTCCTTGATTCAACAAGACTCCTCTAAAAATAATGCCAGATTTAGTTCTCTAGAGAAAAGAATAGAGCATTAGGAGACAAAGGCTGAGAACATCAACTCATATGTAACTCAGCTGTCCAATAACATGAGTGAGTAACAAGGTAGGAGCAGTGGCACTATCCCTTCCAACACTATTATAAACCCTAAGGGTTTGAATGCTATCACTCTTTGAAGTGGGAAACAAATGAAGTTTAAAGAAGAGGAGGATGAGGCTGTTGATAAGGAGATTACTTGTGACGATCTGCCACCACCTCCCCAAGAGGTCAAGAAGTCTGAAAGCTCCAAGGAGATGAAATTGCGATGGAAGGAGTCCAATACTAAGCATGATGGCAAGGAGAATGCAAAGGAATCTAAACTAAGCAAGCATAGAGCCTTGAGCAAGGGAGGTAAGGAGGTAAACATCAATGAACTACCTTTTCCTCATTCTTACTTGAAAAATATAAAAATGGGCAATGAAAGGCAAGATCATGAATTGCTTGAAACTTTTAGGAAGGTAGAAGTCAATATTCCCTTGCTTGACCTAATTAAAAAGATTCCTAAATATGCAAAAGCTCTTAAAGAACTGTGTACATAAAAAAGGAGGTTTAAGCCTAATGAAAGAGTTCAATTGCCCTCTAATATGTCTGCCTTGTTTAAACCCCAAATCCCAGTAAAGTGTCAAGACCCTGGATCTTTCACTATCCCTTGCACTATAGGAAAAGTCACTATAGGGGGAGCCCTGCTTGATCTAGGAGCAGCCATTAATGTTATGCCTAAGTCCGTTTACACTTCACTAGGAGTCAAGACTCTTAAGTCTACTACTGTTGTACTTCAACTGGCTGATAGGACTATTAGGTATCCTGAGGGCATTATTGAGGATATTTTGGTCCAAGTCAAGGATTTGGTTTTTCCTGCTGAGTTCTATGTGCTTGACATGTCTTTTGAGCTTGTAAATGACACCATACTGATCCTTGGTCGACCTTTCCTAAGGACTGCTAATGTTATGATTAGCATGAAAGAGGGGACCATTACAATAGAAGTGGGGGATAATAAGGTTTCTTTTAACATGTATGAAGCAATGAAACATCCTTATGAGGACTATTCACTTTTGGGTCTTAACATGATAGACATTGCTGTTGAGGATGCTTGCTTTGAAATTGAATTGCAACATGATTCTTTTTATTCTGACCTTTACTCTACTGACTCTAATGATGAAGATTAATCTGTTTCTTCTTTTTCATCTCTTTACTCATCTCTTTCTACTTGTTCATGTGGTGGTGACGTGACATGCCTTGACTGTACTGTAGTTAATTACATGCTTTCCATCCTGCATACATTCTCTGTGTCATCTACCGATGCGGATTCAAATTGTGATTCCTCTATTATCAGTGATAATTCCCTTAGGGAAAGGTTTTCTGTTGATATTTCAGATTACCCTAACATTTCGGAAGCTGATGCTGAAATGGAGAATGATGGCATAGGGAAGAAACCCTCCAAGATGGTTGCTGCTGTAGATCAACTTAAAGTTGGTTTAACGCTTGGAGATGAGGGAAACTGTGAAGCTTATCATATTCAACCAGAGTTGTCATTGGTTGAAGGAAAGGGTAGTAATCTGTTCTCTCTTGAACTTTATAAACTGATCCTTTCTATTGTGCAACCACCTATACTTGATTTGAAACCCCTACACCCAACTCTGAAATATGCTCTCCTTGAGTCTAATGAATAGTTACCTGTTATTATTACTAACTCGCTGTCTGAGGGTGAGGAAGAGAGACTTTTATCTGTTTTAAGGGAGCATAAGAGGGCAATAGGGTGGACCTTAGCGGATATCCCTGGAATTAGTCCGGCTATTTACACACATAGGATTCTTCTTAGTGAGGGATCAAAACCAGTGAGGCAGCCCCTAAGAAACTGAACCCTCTTATACTTGGTATAGTTAAGAAGGAGATTACTAAGCTTTTAAGTGCAGGGATTATCTATCATATTTCTGATAGCGAATGGGTCAGTCTGGTACACGTAGTACCCAAAAAGAGTGTGGTGACAGTGGTTAAGAATGAACGGGATGAGCTTATCCCTTCAAGGGTGCAAAATTCATGGCGTGTGTGCATAGACTATAGAAAACTCAATGATGCCACACGAAAAGATCACTTCCCTATCCCTTTCATAGATCAAATGTTAGAGAGGCTTGCTGGCAAGTCACATTATTGTTTTCTAGATGGCTTTTCAGGTTATTTTCAGGTTCCTATAGCCCCCGAGGATTAGGACAAAACCACTTTTACATGCCCCTTCGGTACCTACACTTATCGTAGGATGCCATTTGGGTTATGTAACGCTCCAGGCACCTTTCAAAGGTACATGATAGTGATTTTTAGTGACCTCCTTGAGAAAAACATGAAAGTCTTCATGGATGACTTCACAGTCTATGGGGAGAGCCCTGATTAGTGCCTGAATAGCCTAAAACAGGCCCTTGAAGTGCATAGATAAGAAGTTGGTCTTAAATTTTGAGAAATGTCATTTTATGGTGAGTAGTGGGATAGTCTTAGGCCACCTAATCTCCTAAAAGGGGATTAAGGTTGATAAGGCTAAAATTGAAGTTATTTCCTCACTTCCTTACCCCACCTGTCTTAAAGATTTAAGATCCTTCTTGGGGCATGCAGGGTTTTACCGGCGATTTATTAAAGATTTTAGTAAAGTTGCCCTACCCCTTTCTACTTTGTTGAAAAAAGATGTTGAATTTAACTTTGATGACAATTGTAGACATGCCTTTGATGCTCTTAAATCTATGCTTGTTTCACCTCCAATTTTAACTGCACCTAACTAGGATTTACACTTTGAACTATCATATGATGCTTCTAATTTTACAGTGGGTGCCATGCTTGGTCAAAAGGAGGAGAAGCAATCCAGAGTCATAGCTTATGCCTCTAAAACACTTGATCCAGCTCAAGTCAACTATACTACCGCCGAGAAGTAGATGTTAGCTATTGTGTTTGCCTTAGATAAGTTTAGGCAATATCTAATCAATTCTCGAGTGGTTGTGTAACATCCAAACTTGTGGGCCTAGAAGTACCAGAAATAGCCTGAATTGGATAGACTACTAGACCCTTTTGAGCAAAAGTCCCAAAGATGAGAAAGGAAATCAAAGCAGTTTCAAGGACTAAACTGCAAAGTAAAAATTTTCAGGGACTCAAGTATAATCAAGTTAGAGGCTTCAGTAAAGTTTCAAAGACCCAGAGAGAGAAAAAAAGGCTAGATACAGGCCAAAGTTTAAGTTAGCAACCTCAAAGAGAGGATTAACTTTAACCCCTCAGAGCACGCATTCGTAAGTGTTACAGTTCAAGCAGATCATGGCACAAGCCCGCGGATTTAAAATTTTAACACAATTACTCGGGTTACTATTCACTGTTAAATTTCCAGATTACAGGTCTAACTTCAAAAATTCATAACTAATTCCATAAAAATGTTATTGAGGTGATCTAAAATTCTACTGAAAGCTATTTCGATGCTCTCTAAGGAAAAAATATCCAATTGGACTTATCCTTGCCCAATTCATACAATTTAATCAATAAATATTACTACTCATTTCAAAAATCTGGAACTTCTAGATTCTGTGCTTCAACTTTGGAAATTTGTATCTCCTTGTGTACACATCCAATTGAGATGATCTAACTCTCATTTTAAAGCTTCAGATGTGTATTATGAGTATGCCAAATCTCGTGACTTGACTCCTTCGTTTGGTAGGTCAAACTAGAGCTACAAACTCACTACTCTAGGACATACGTTTTATCCCTTAACATCTCTTTACTTTAATTCTTTTTATTTCTTTGGCATACATAACATGGGCTTACTCTTTCCCATTCATGCTCATACATTTCTATACATGCCATAAGCATTATAATTAATTACATGGCATCATATGCATCCATAACATAAATTACACAATAAGAGAATTACACAATGAATAATAATATCATTCATTGACATCAATAATTCTCCACTTTCTTCTCCTTGCTTCTCATGCCATTATTGCCCATTGATGATTAGGGAGGGGTGAGATTCAGGAGAATCTCAGTAGCAAACAATACCATATTAATCATGCTAGATGGATGCTAATGCACTACACGTAACTTATTTATTCTCTTGTTAATTAGTGACATATTAGCATGCTCAAAGCTAACTTCTTGATGCATGGCCATAGCAATTACAGCAGCTAAAATATGTCACAATAACATTCAATAACATGTACATGGCAACACACAAGCATACAACATCAAGCAATGACAATAGGTAAGTTCACTACCTTGCACCTCAAGCTTTCCTCTTACTTTTCCGTTGACTCCCTTGACTTTCCAACCATGTGGGCATTTGGTCAAAATCACCAAACATCCTCTTGGATGTTCCACAGGTCCTAAATATAACCATAATGATCATACAATCCATTAGGACTACTAGATTACATAAAGTTCAAGATTATCTCTCTTGAACCTCAACTCTTTCTCTTAGTCTTAGGGTTTCCTTTCTAGCTTTTCTAACCTAAATCTCATCATTTCCCATACTTAAGATCTATTTCTTGTCAATTAGGACCACTTTAGATGGCTTTAGATTCAAGAATATCACATCTGGAAATTGTGCTTCGCGGGTACTGTTCAAGCAAAAAACCCAGAATTTTTGCTCAACTTTGAAAATTCATAATTAATTCTAGAAAAATTAAAACTAAGTGGTTCCAAGTCTCACTAAAATATCCTTAAGTTAAATTTACAGGAAAAATAGTTTCAGGAACAAATTCTATGCCGAACAGTACCAAATTATACAGAACTCGAAACTCTTCCAAAAGTTCAACACTGTTTCCAGGTTTCAAACCCAAACTTTGAAAAATCACCATAAATCGTACACATATCCAAATGAAGTGTTCTACCTATGGATTTAAAGCTCACAGAGTGTACTTTAAGCATGAAAAATTTCAGAATCAGATTCCCACAGTAACTAATCCGAAATAGGTATAAAATCAGGTGCTATAACCATCACATACCTTGATCTTGAAGCTTGAACTTAGGTGGACTTTCTCTCACTAAAAATGGCTCTTTGTCTCTCTAGATGCAAGAACAGTAGAGTTTCCCCTATAGATCCTTGCTTGGGCAAAATATGAAGGGGAGGGAGTGCCTATTTATAGCCAAAAATTTGACTTGAATGGACCAAAATGCCCTTGGTGGCTAATAGAAAGAGTAAGGGCAATTTTGGAACTTCAAGTTAACTTTTACATCATCATTGCATCATCTTCTTGCATCATGCTTACCTCAACCTTCTAGAAGATGCCAAGTGTCATAAAAGTGGTGGAGGAGATGGGAGATTAGATCCTAGCCGTTGGATCAAACTTAATTCCTTTGAATTTACTTGGCCCATGTTTCTCTGGCTTCCTTTATGGCCTTCCGGAGCTCAGAAAATTTTTCTATCTGCTCCATAAATTTCCTTTAATTTTAGAAAATATCTATAAATTTTCTTAGGCCATAACACTTCCTTTAAACCTTGCATAAAAATTCATTTACCAAAATACCCTTTTATCGGTAAAACCAACTCTTTAATTTATTAAAGCCACTCCACTAGCCTTTTGGTTGCGGGACTAATTTTATAAATTAGTACAACCTTTCAACCATTTAATATCATTTTTTTATACATTTTTGAGGTCTCTTGCTATTTTAAATAATTACCTCAAATAGTATACTTTTTACCAGCCATAACCTCATAAATTCTATTTAAGCTGCCTCAGGGGTACTTTCATCTTTTCTCTTCACAGAAGAGCCTTAGAATATTATTTCCCATTTTCTTGGAATTCTCTGTATACTCTTCCATTTTTATCCCTGTTGGTCATAACTTTCTGAATTTACGATTTAGTCCCTGCTTGGACTTAGCTTCATATAATCCTCTCTTTGAGGCTTCTAGCTTAACCTTTGGCCTATATCTAGTCTCTTTTCTCTCTCTGGGCCTTCGAGACTTTACTGGAGCCTCTAACTTTGATTACACTTTAGCCCCTTAAAACTTTTACTTTGCAGTTTAGTCCCTGAAACTGCTTTGCCTTCCTTTCTCATCTTTGGGACTTCTGCTCAAAAGGGGTCTAGTAGCCTATTCAATCCAGGCTACTTTTGGTACTTCTAGGCCTAAAGGTTTGGATGTTACAGTATGAAGTTAAGTCCAAGCAGGGACTAAACCGTAAATTCAGAAAGTTATGACCAACAGGGGTAAAAATAGAAGAGTATACAGAGAATTCCAAGAAAATCCCAAAAAAATGGGAAATAATATTCCAAGGATCTTCTGTGAAGAGAAAAGACGAAAATACCCTTGAGACAGCTTAAATAGAATTTATGAGGTTATGACCGGTAAAAAGTATACCGTTTGAGGTACTTATTTGAAATAGCAAGAGACCTCAAAAATGAGATTAAATGGCTGAAAGGTTCTACTAATTTAGAAAATTAGTCTCGCAACCAAAAGACTAGTGGAATGGCTTTAATAAATATAAAGCCGGTTATGCCGTTAAAATGGGCATTTTAGTAAATGATTTTTACGCAGGGCTTAAAGGAAGTGTTATCGCCTAAGAAAATTTATAGATATTCTCTAAAATTAAAGGGAATTTATGGAGTAGACAAAAGAATTTTCTGAACTCCGAAAGGCCATAAAAAAAGCCGGAAAAATGTGGGCTAAGTAAATTCGGAGGAAACTTAGGAAACAAGCTTGATCCAACGGCTAGGGTTTAATCTCCCTTCTCCTCCACCACATTTGTGACACTTGGTATCTTCTAGAAGGTTGAGGTAAGTATGATGCAAGAAGATGATGCAATGATGATGTACAAGTTATCTTGAAGTTCCAAGATTGCCCTTACCCTTTCTATTAGCCACCAAGGGCATTTTGGTCCATTCAAGCCAAATTTTTGGCTATAAATAGGCACTCCTCCCCTTCATATTTTGGCCAAGCAAGGATCTATAGGGAAAACCCTGCCGCTCTTGCATCTAGAGAGAGAAAGAGCTATTTCTAGTAAGAGAAAGTCCACCTAAGTTCAAACTTCAAGATCAAGGTATATGGTGGCTGTAGCATCTAATTTGATGCCTATTTTGAATTAGTTACTGTTCATATCTGATTCTAAAATTTTTCATGCTTAAAGTACACTCTGTAATCTTTAAATTCATGGGTAGAACACTTCATTTGGATATGTGTACGATTTATGGTGATTTTTCAAAGTTAGGGTTTGAAATCTGGCAACAGTGTTGAACTCTTGGAAGAATGTCGAGTTCCATACAATTCTGATACTGTTCAGCATATAATTGATTCCTAAAACTAGTTTTCCTTTAAATTTCACTTAAGGAGCTTTTAGTGAGACTTGGAACCACTCAGTTTTGATTTTCTTAGAATTAATTATGAATTTTCAAAGTTGAGCAAAAATTCTGGAATTTCTACTTGAACAGTACCGGTGAAGCATAATTTCCAGATTTGATCTTCTTGAATCTAAGGCCATCTAAAGTGGTCCTGAAAGAGAGCCTTTCTATCGTTCGCCTTGGGGTTCTCAATCAAAATTTAATCCAAGCTATGCAGTATAGTGCAAACTCGGGTCGTTTCACTTTTGGGAGCCTTCATTAATTACCTAAGCTAGACAAAATGCCATGCAATGCAATGAAATAGGGTTTTGGGTTTTTAAGACTTAAATGAATGGTGCCTAAACTAAATGCAATGAAAACAAACCTAAGATACTATATTTTGGTGTTTTAAGATAATAATGATGGAATGGAAATGAATGATAGGAAATCTCTTGAAAACGGTTTTGATGGCAATCATAGTTCACTTAAAATATTGGGAGTTTCACAAATCATTAGGTTTTCTTAATAAGAACCTCATTAACTCAATGAGTCCAAAGCTTTCATTAATGAACTCATTAATGAAAGCTTTGTTTAGCTTCCCTAATGTGTAAATTTGGAATGATCATGTAATTGGCTTAATGTAACACACAATCAACTCAGTACCCAAACACAACCATGCAAGATAGGAGAGAATAATAAGAGTTACAATAAGCATATATGCAACCACATATATTTAAGCACAAAGTTCAACATCAATCAATCCAAATTACAAATGTAATCATTAACCAATAATTACAGTATCAGTCCCAAGTTCCTAACTAAGAAATTACAACTCCTAGACCTAGAAAGCCATAAATCATAGCTAAAAATTGCAAACTGAAACTAAACTCCCCTTTGAAGCTTGGAAACTCATGCTACTCCACCATCTTCAAGAGTTGATAAACCCTAGCCCTCCATAGCTTCAAGAAAAACTCCAACCAAAGTGAATCTATCAACCATGGCAGCTGGGAGTGGAAGGAAATGAGATGGAGTGAAGAAAAGATGAAGGAAATGGATGGGGAAGAAGATGGAGGTGGAGAGGCAAGAGGATGGGAGAATAGAGGTGTTGGAGATGATAGAATGGAGTGTTTGGTCGAAAATAGGGTTTCTAAGGGTTTTAGGGGTCCAACTGGGTCGGATCATATGATTAGAAGCTCCATTTTCGCGCTCTGATCCGGATCTGGCGTTGCTGATACGAAGAGTTCGCCGCGGCGAAGCATGCCCGAGAGGAGATCCGCCTAATCTTGTGATTTCGCCGCGGCGAAGCTGTAAGTTGGCCGCGGCGAACTCTACCCGAGAGACTACTGGGGAGATTTCAATTTGGCGTCGCGGCGAACTCTATTAGTGCTGATACTCTGATCTTGTGTTGTGTCATCCTTTGGTCTTTGATCTTGGCTCCAATTCTCAATTGTCCTACAATAAAAAGCAACAATTTGAAGCATCAATTGTCCTAGAAATCAACTGAATACAATTAATAACCAATTATGACAATTTAAACCTCAAAAAGACACTAACTCAAAAGCAAAGACTCTTAATCTAAATTAAGCACAATTATCATCAAAAGGAGCCAAAATCTATGATAAATACCCTTAAAATGATATGAAATAACATAGAATAATTGGGCTAAATCAGGTCCTAATTGATAAGAAATAGATCTTAAGGATAGAAAATAATGATATTTATGTTAGAAAAGCTAGAAAGAAAACTCTAAAAGGAAGAGAAAGGGTTGAGGTTCAAGAGAGCTAGTCTTGAACTTTATGTAATCTAGTGGTTCTAATAGATTGTATGATCATTATGACTATGTTTATGACCTTGAAACATCCAAGAGGATGTTTGGTGATGTTAACCAAATGCCCACATGGTTGAAAAGTCAAGGGAGTTAAAGGAAAAGTAAAAGGAAAGCTTGAGATGCAAGGTAGTGAACTTACCTATTGTCATTGCTTGATGTTGTATGCTTGTGTATTGCCGTGTACATGTTATTGAATGTTACTGTGACATGTTTTATCTACTATAATTGCTATTCATAATAAGTAGATTATGTCTCCATGGCCATGCATCAAGAAGTTAGCTTTGAGCATGCTAATATGTCACTAATTAACTAGAGAATAAACAAGTTACGTGTAGTGCATTAGCATCCACCTAGCATGATTAATATGGTATTGTTTGCTACTGAGATTTTCCCAAATCTCACCCCTCCCTAATCAACCATTTAGGTTAATCATTAATGGGAAATAATGGCATGAGAAGCAAGGAGAAGAAAGTGGAGAATTGTTCATATTAATGAATGATATTATTATTCAAGGTGTAATTCTCCTATTATGTAATTTATGTTGTGGATGCCAATGATACCATGTATTTAATTATAATACTTATGACATGAATGAAAGTATATGAGCATGAATGGGAAAGAGTAAGCCCATCTTATATATGCCAAAGAAATAAAAAGAATTAAAGTAAAGAGATGTTAAGAGATAAAACGTAGGTCCTAGAGCAGTGAGTTTGTAGCTCTAGTTTGACCTATCAAACGAATGAGTTAAGTCACGAGATTTGGTAGACTCATAATACACATCCCAAGATTTAAAATAAGAGGTAGATCATCTCAATCGAATGTGTACACAAGGAGATACAAATTTGCAAAGTTGAAGCATAGAATCTAGAAGTTTCAGATTTTTGAAATGAATAGTAATATCTATTGATTTAACTGTACGAATTGGGCAAGGATAAGTCCAATTGGATATTTTTTTCCTTAAAGAGCATCGAAATAGCTTTTAGTAGAATTTTAGATCACCTCAATACAATTTGTATGGAATTAGTTATGAATTTTTGAAGTTGGACCTGTAATCTGAAAATTTAACCGTGAATAGTAACCCGAGTAATTATGTTAAAATTTTAAATCCGCGGGCTTGTGCCATGATCTGCTTAAACCGTAACGCTTATGAATGCGTGCTCTAAGTGGTTAAAGATAGGACATTTCAAGTTGTGTTTACAGATCATGCGGCTGTATGCTATCTACTCAAGAAGCCACAATCCAAACCAAGACTGATAAGGTGGGCTTTGCTTCTGCAAGAGTTTGATCTTGAGATAAAAAATCGAGCCGGGGCAATGAATCAAGTAGCTGATCACCTAAGTAGGCTACAAGAGGACACAAGGGAAGTAGACTCTTCCAAACTCATTTGTGATTCTTTTCCTAATTCCACTTTATGTGCTTTGGTTGTTAAAGAGCCTTGGTATACTGATATTGTCAATTATCTCACGACTGGACTCACCTCTCTTTTTATGTCTAGATTTCAGGCACAAAAGCTTCGAAGCGAGTCTTGACACTACATATGGGATGCACCTTAGTTTTGGCGAATGTGTAGTGATCAAGTTATTAGGAAGTGCGTGCCACATGAAGATTTCGAGCCCATCATTTCAGCTTGCCATTCCATGGTTGGTGGGGGTCGTTTTAGTGTAAGGAGAACATCTAGAAAAATCTTAGATTCTGGATTTTATTGGCCAACCCTTTTTAAAGAGTTTTTTGCATTTTATCAGTCCTGTGACAAATGTCAACGTTTTGGAGGGTTAGGAAAAAGGCATGAGATGCCTTAACATCCTTTATTGTTTTGTGAAATCTTTGATTCTTGGGGTATTGATTTCATGGGACCTTTTCCTTCATCCTTTGGTTTTGTATATATTTTGTTAGCTATAGATTATGTGTCCAAATGGATAGAAGTGATACCTTCTAGGAAAGATGATACCCAAGCTATTTCAAAATTTCTTAAATCAAACATTTTTTGTTGGTATGGAATCCCTAAGGCTGTAGTGAGTGACATGGGTACACATTTCTGTAATAGGATTGTAGATAATTTGTTTTCGAAATTTGGTGTCACTCATAAAGTCTCCACTGCCTACCACTCCCAAACCAATGTTCAAGCTGAAATTTCAAATAGAGAGGTGAAGCACATACTGGAAAAGATGGTAAAGCCTTCTAAGAAAGACTAGAGTTTATGTTTGGAAGAGGCATTGTGGGCTTACCGGAAGGCATGCAAATCACCTATTGGCATGTCCCCTTACTGCTTGGTCTTTGGGAAAGCTTGTCATTTACCAGTGGAGCTTGAGCACAAGGCCTATTAGGTAGTCAAGCAGTGCAACCTGAATATAAAGTCTGCCAGAAAGGAAAGGAAGTTGCAACTGCAAGAGTTGGAGGATCTTAGACTTGAAGCCTATAAAAAATCCAGACTCTAAAAGGAGAAAACAAAGTTCATGCATGACTAGGGAATCCTACGGAATTACTTCAAAGAGGGTAACCGAATATTACTGTATAAGGCCCGATTCACCTTCAAGCAAGGAAAATTCAACACCAGATGGGACGGGCCTTACACAGTCACAAGAGTACCCAACTTTGGCATGGTTGAGCTTTTGCATTAGGAGACTGGAGCCAGACTCAAAGTCAATGGCCATCTATTGAAGCTCTACTATGAGAATCAAAAACCTCCTTAATTCCCAGGTTGTTTCTTTCCTTCACTCATTTACTAACTTTTTCCCTATTATTGCTCGTGAGATATTATGTGCATTAGTATGCTAATTGAGTGTTGGGGAGAAACCGTCTCAGTAGTATAGTTTTAATGTAGTCAAGTATTTTCCTGTTCAATAAGATTCCCTCCTTGGTTTTCATTTTTGCTCTTTCTCATTGCGTCCTTAATTGTTATAGTGCGATAAATTGTTAAATTATTTGTTTTTGATTGATAGAGAAAGTTTGCTACTCTATTTTGTGTGTTGTTCTGCCTTATCATGTCTTTATTGAGTATCTATTAATCTCATTTTGTACATGAAAGAGAGCCTTTTCTTGTCGTTCGCTTAGAGGTTCTCGCTCAAAAATTATCCAAGCTATGCAGTAGTGCAAACTCGGGTCGTTCTCTTTTGGGAGCCTAAATTAGATGTCTAAGTTAGATTAATGCTATGCAGAGTAATGAAAAAGGGGTTTTTGGTGTTTTTATCCATTGATGAAATGCTAAAACTAAATGCAATTAATTCAAATCTAAGTGACTATGTTTTTGGATTTTTCTAGATAGTAGTAATGAAGTGAAATTAATGATATGTAATCTCTTGAATATAGCTTTGAAGCAATCATAGTTCAAAATAAGTATGGGAGTAGAAATCACCAAGTTTTCTAAATGAAACATCTTAAAGAACTCTTTAAGTCTAGGATCTTAATCAATGGTACCCATTTCATAAGATCCTATTAAGCTCACTTAGTGTGTGTATTAAGATTAATTAATGCACTTGGTTAAATGCAAGCCCAGATTAACTCAACAATCACACATTACCATGCAAGACAGAGAGTATCAAAAGAGTTGCATAAAAACATACATGTAACCACATGTATTGAAGCTCAAATTCAACACTAATAATCCAATACACAAGACAATCATCCAGAATTGATTACAACCATAATCAAAATAGTTCAGCCCAAATTTACAAATCCTAAGACCTAGAAATTCATAAACAAAGAACTAGAACTTATAGATGAAGCTAACTCCCCTTTGAAGCTTTGTGAACTCATGCTTCTTCTACCATATTCAAGAGTTGAGAAGCTTAGCTAGTCATAACTCTTGAATAAACTCCAACCAGATATTGTTCTTCAGCCATGGTAGCAGCAGATGGAAGAAATGGAAATGGGATTAGGGTTTCTGAGGTGGAAATGAGAGAAGAGGATGAAAGATACGTAGGTGGTGGCTGAATGATGGTCATCCCCTGTCATCATACCCAAAATAGGGTTTCTAACCCGAAACTTACGTGCATGGGTTGGTTTATGGGGATGGGTAGGTCAAAATTTCCCGAAATGGTCGGGTCTGAGAATTGCTGCTTCGAGAGGTTTGCCGTGGCGAAACATGGCAGAGACCTGTCTTCACGGAAGGGTTTTCGCCGCGGCGAAGTGAGATGTTGGCCGCGGCGAACTTAGGCAGAGGATCTTCTCTTGCTTCTTTTGCCTTGGTTTCTTCAATTCTGGCCCCAAATCTTTAGTGTCCTACAATAAAAAGTAACAAATTGAAGTATCAATTGTCCTAGAAGTTAATTGAATCCAATTAACAACCAATTATGACAATTTAATCCTCAAAATGACACTAACTTAAAGTAAGAACCATAAATCTCAGTTAAGCACAATTTTCATTAAAAAGGACCAGAAAGTATGACAAAATCATGGATAATGATATGAAAAGAAACTAATATTTTGAGCTCAATCAGTACACCTAAAAATTTTCTGAAGTATCCAGCTACCCCTTTTGTTTTTGTACTTTGTTCCTCTGCTGCTGTGTTGTTTCTGTTAGTTTTTAGGTGTCTCTGGCTACTTTCACCGTGGTAAACTTCATCCTTCACCACGGCGAAGTTGCCTAACTTTTGTTTATTGCTTTTGGTGAACTTTCGCCACGGCGAACTCCAGCTTTTGCTGCGACGAAGCTTACTATCACATCCAGTAATATGGCAATTAGGAATAAGAATATCCCTAAATATTTAAAGGCCAACAATGACAAGGGGAAATAGAAGAATTTTGGTGGAAAATAATTATTATAATTTTCCAAGCCAATTATGAAAAGTTTGACTAATTAAGGAAAATTGGTCAAGAATAATTATGGAAGAATAATTCTAAGTCTTAAAAAATTAAGGAAAAATACGAACAATATTCCTTGAGAATTATATGGGATTATAAAATTAGTTTTATGACCAATTTGCCATTAGAGAAATTACAAAGGAATTTAAGGGCAATTTAAGCTAGTTTAAGGTCTTTATTTGGAAAATTCCAAATAAATATTTTTAAGAAGAATAAAGTCCCAAGAAAATTGCTATGATATCCCAAGGAATTATGAGAGATTATAGAATTAAAATAAGACCCTCAAGTGTCCAAGATTTTTCCCAATTCCTCTGAAAAGTGGAAAAATCACTAAAGAGAAGGAAATTAGTTTTCCATTTTATTTAATTATTGGGAAATTAATTTTGAGACGAAGAGGAAAATTTGGGAAGATAAAAATGAGGAGAATAATTTATGGATCTGATTAGGCTCTTGACACATGGCATATCATAATTACATTATGATTTAAGTTAATTAAGAGAGAGGATTAAGACTAATTAGGCTCTTGACACATGGCATATCATTAATGATGGTTGGTGGGATATTTTGTGAGTATTAATGAGCTTTTCCTCCCCCATAATTAGACCTCATTTCGTGCTAAAGGGAAAAGAGAGAGAGCAAGAGTGATTTTGTGAAGAGATCAAGCAAAAGCAAGCATATTTGACCTTCCAACTAAGATCCAAGCTTGGTAAGTTGTCTTAAGATGTTGCTTGCTTTGTTTTATTGATTTGTATGGTTGGAAAAATCACTTCCTTTCCCTTCTTGTTGCTGGCCAAAATGGGTATAGTATAGGGAAGGAAGTTTTGTTGTTAAACATAGTTAGAACACTATGATTTAAGATGGTTTCAAGTGGTTTTGTGTTGTTTTGAAAAGTTTTGCATGGTTGAACTTCAAGAGGTTTGGTTCAGCCAAGACCAATACTGAACCCTAGGATGTGTTTTCAAAGTTTTGAGGCTTTCATTTTGTTCAAAATGAAAAATGGTGTAGGGTAAATCGAAAGAACAAGTGTTGGAAGCCGTAGAATCAAGGTTGCAATTTTTGGGTTTTGAACCCTAATGGTTCGGCCAAGCTGAAACTAAAGGAAGGAAACTTATTTTGTTAAATCCAAGTAGATATTTGGCATCTACATAAAAAATCATGTAGGGTTGAGTCAAGAGGGAATTTTTAGGGTTTATGGAAACCAACTCTAAAAATTCAAGAACAAAGATAAAGCTTTAAGGGGTTTAGGAGTTACTTGAGTTATGTTATTGATTTTATGAGGAATGGTTGATGATTCTTGTTGCCCTTTTTTTGGATTGCCATGTTAGGGTTTGGCATTTGTGGAAGCAAGAAGGAACAACAAGAAAGACAAAAAGCATAGGATCAAGGTAGTGGGATCTAATTAGCCATTAATGTTAACTTTGCATTGTTATTTATGGCATGTATGCTTGCTATTATATGGTTGAACTATGATGTTGTGATATGGTTGCTCCTTGCATTTGTTGCCATGGCCTTGCATGTTGAGGTTTCCTATTTATAAAAAGATTAATTCTCCTATGATAGCTAATGTTGAAATGCTTTATAATGATGCATGTTAATGTTTTGGTTGATTGATCTTGCTACTGGGATTTCTTAAAATATCATCCCCCAAATATAATCTAACATTTTAGGGCCTGAAACTCCTATGAGCAAGCTGTAGATTGGAGACAAAAGTATGGTGTCTTGCCATAAAATTCGTGGACCCTTTTTGGTTATGTATATATTAAGCTAACAGTGCTATAAGCACACTGACACTGCCATGTTCATGTGATGTTTTGACTATGCTCCTGAACGCGTTTAATCATGAATTTTGGTATGATTATAGATAATGTCCTGAGCTTCAATTTGATATCTAATACATTAAAAATGGCCAAGTATACAAATTTTAATAATTTTGCAAAGTTAAAGGTCAGAATCTGGGAAAAAGGGTTTTTGGCAAATGGATAGTGTTGCATTTCACAAAAACCTGATGCTTTTTCATAAGGAATTGGATCATGAGATTATTTTTCCTTGAAAGAGGACTTAAAGAGATCTAAATATAATTTTGAACCACCCCATTTGGATTTTGGTAGAATAAGTTATGAATTTTTGAAGTTGGAAAAAAAAAACTGGATTTTTACCTGATGAACAGTAAAAATCTGAAATTTAGTGTTTTTAAGATGAAAATTGAGCCCAAGACAATCCAATGTGGTCTAAAGTGGTTTTAAATGAAACCTAAGTGGATATAATAGTAAGGTGTAATATTTTTGGTATCAGAGCAGAGGTTCTAGCATAGGATAGAACGCTCTGCTCAGTTAATATGTCAGTTAAAAGGAAAATTGACATATTCTTGAAGAAGAATACTACTGTCTAATTATTAGATGGTTGGTTATTATAATGTAGGGTAGAGGAGAATGGCTTGTTGTGACCATAATAGTGATTCAGAGGGTTCAATTAACTAGAGGAGACCAGAAGAACCTTTCCCTCAATGGTTCGATAAGGATGAGGACTATAGTCTTAGAGCAGACTTCTACTATGATACCTTATGGGAGAGTAACCCTCCACTTGACATAGCTACTGTTGCTTCCAATGATCCTCAGAGGATTAAGGTCATTGAAATATCTGATAATATTGGAGTTGGGCCTAGTGAAGCCAAGCTACTCCCAATTATGAAAGAATTTCACACTATTGAGCTGGTACATTAAGCCTGATGAGAATCAGAATGCCCATGTGTACCTAAGATATCTAGAGGATATCTGAAATGTCTACCATTATGTGACTAGGAAAGATGCTACCCTAGAGATGATGGACTGGATATTAGTATTGCTTAGAGTACTCCCTCAGACCCGGCTTTGGAAAAATGGTGTGAGAGACATTTGTAGTCGCATGAATAGTGCTAGCTTCCACAATCTCGTTGATGCCCTCGAGATCTTTGTAAGGAATACATTTTCTTGAGTAGATACAGAAGATTGAATCCTGATGACGACGGATGTGCTCCTGTTTATACCCTGATGGAAGAATGAGTTTTGTCATTTGTACCTGACATTGGGATCCGATGTTGAGTTAATAGACCCAGAGCCTTGAGAGTTTCACTATTTCCCATTTTAGGTAGTCATTTTAGGTAGTCAGTTGGATTTTTGTAGCACTGATGTAGGACTTGTATTGTTACAGCTAATCGTAGTAGGTTGGTCTGGCATGCTCGATTGCTATGTATGTTCCTAAGATGGCTATGTATTTTAAATTATATTGCTGTGACTGATGACTGATGCTTGATTGACGTATTATGAATGCATATGTTGCTAAATGAAATCCAAGTATGTTGTTTATTTTCTTGTTCCTCGAATATGCTATCTGTTTAGTTAGCATATTGGTTAGAACTGATAAAACGCTTTGTCGAAGAGACCCTTAGGACGCGACGGAAGGGTCCATCCTGATCCAATACGATTAATTTTGGAATGCTTAAAACCGCAATAAAAGGCTATTGAAAGGTTGAGGACGGCACAAGCTAGCCAGAAACAAGAATGAGACGCTGTAACAGTAGCAGCAATAGTAATGGCAGTGGCTAACCTCGACAGGAGGCAGCTAGAGGAAGAAATCTCAGTAACACAAGCAACAGAACAATTGCTTGGATCGGCAATACCAGTAGTAGACCCCAATAGCACCCAGTAGTGGATGACTTGCTTTTGAGAGCATAATCCGCCATCCTTCAATGGAGTAATTGACATCCAAGCAGCAGAGAACTAGATCATCCATTTGGAAAAGATTTTCAAAGTTCTAGACTGTCCGACTACGCGGAAAGCCCAAAGGGCAATTTACAAGTTAGAGAAAGATACCGACCACTAGTGGAAGAATACCAAGACTCTTTTGGATACTCAGAACATGACAGCAACATAGGAAGTGTTCCTAGAGCAGTTCCATGAGAAATAAGTTTCAAGGTCAGCTAGGGACGGAAAGGAAGTAGAATTCCTAACCCTGAAGTAGAGGAATAACGAGTCAGCTGATAAGTACTTAGCTAAGTTTAGACGTCTTTTCCACTACTTCAGTTACCTGCATTACCGAGATGATGAAAAGTAGATGACCAAAAGATGGTCAGAGGACTAAAGTAGTCCTTAAGGGAGATGATTGCTCCCCGATAGTTTGAGCATTTCCACAAGGTAGTTGAGGCCTGCCAAATTACGGTGAACAGATTAAACCATCAATTGATGCCTACTCCCAAGTTAGAAGAGGGAGATCAGGGTGGTACCTCTTCTGATGCGAACGGGAAGAGGAAGAGTTATGGGACAACTGAAAGAGTAAGAAGGGAGGTAAGCCATCAAATGGCAAGGAATGCCCAATTGCGGTAAGAGTCATGGTGATAGAATGTATATGGTTCAGTAAAACGTTTGCTGCACTTGCAGCAAGTCCAGACACTTCATGAGAGAATGACCACAGAATACAGAAAAGCCAAAGTTACGCACCCAAGGACGAGTACTTGCCATCATAGGGAAAGAAGCCTGAAAGTTTTCAGAAATGATCCAAGGAACGATCATTATTATGAACTTCCTAGTGATTGCAATGATACATTAGGGTGCTAATCATTTTCTTCTCTCATATGATTGTTTTAAAGGACCTGACTTGGTTATGAATATGTTTCCGTATGATATATATATGTCTATACCAACATATAATAGGACAATTACATCTGATGGGTGCTTAAACGGTATAGTTGGTTATGAGCACTGTTATATTGCCTTAAACTTGATATGTAGGCCTTCTACGAAGCTAATGTGGTGATGGGATTGAATTGGATGCCTTCCCATAACAGTAAGGATAGAACCCTGATCCTACCTTCAAGAGAAATGGAGTTAAATCTGGAAGTTAAGTTAAACTTCCTAATGGATGCCTAGACTGGCAAGAGTACAATAAATGAAGCTACCTAAGACTAACAGAGGTTAAGAGAAAAGCATGTTTTGTCATGACAAACCAAGAGAATTAGTGGCTATGGACGAATACAGAGTGATTATCAAAGGAGGTGGTAACTTCTATCGCTACAAACAAGGGTTCTGGTCATGACCGATGAACACAATAAATCTCAGATATTGAGGTGGTATCTCAACGAGATACAACAACTCTCAGAGGTCGCAAAGAGTGAGATTAGTAGAAGTTAGAAAGAGAGAGGTAGCCCTTGATTAGAATTATTAGATTCCCCCTTAAGAGGAAGAGTAATGATGAGGAGTTGAATGAGACAGTTAGGGGTTGAGTCTTTACACCATTAAGAAGGTGTGAGTGGCAACCTAAGCTAGACAAACTCTTACAGCTTTATTAGGGCTAGGGCCCCATGATAGAATAGCTATCTCAAGTTCTGGAAGAGATGAATAGGAACCTGGAGATAGTGAAGTTAAGATGGAGAGCCCTAGTGAAATGTCTTAAGGATCAAGAAGAAGAGGACGAGACAAATGGCTATGCAGGGAACTAGCTTGGAGGTTGGCATGTTCCCCTTAATGTTAAGAGATACTCAGTTGCTTAGAGTTTAGGTTGAGAAGCACCCTTTTCGAGGGATAAGTTCTTGGCCAGGAATCTTCCTAGAGAAAATGGGAATTGATCCTCCAAGTTAGAATTGATGTTGCTCAAGATGGAGCAAAATGCCCTATCCAATTGGGAAAAGGGAAGCAGCCAAGGCAAGGCAAGTGGAGTTGACCTTGCCTAATGGAAGTATGACTAGCCAAGAATGAAGCTAGGCTTAGATGTACCTGAGCTTAGCAGAGTACTAGAATAAACAGAAAGAAAAAGAACCTCAAAAGTCCTCTCCCTATGACTTCCAAAAGTAGCTGCAAACAGAAAAGAGGCTCCCTCTTATAGGGATAAGATGTCCGGTTGGCACGCTACAGACATAGCAACCAGTAAAAGCTTACACTCCTTGCATTAAAATGCCAGACATTATACATGCTAGAGTATACTCGTACTGAAAAGCAAAGTAGAGGAAAGAGAAGTTGCATAAGTCCTCTTTTTGTATCGTTCTAAAGTAGTAAGAGACGGTAAGAGCAGCTGGAGGAGTAAGAGAAGTCCTAAGACAAATTGGCTTAGGCACCTAAAGAGACAAATAGGTGGCCTAGGGAATTGACAGGAGGCTTAAGAAAATGGTATTGGTTCTTGGAATAGTTTTGGGGAATTATTGGTATGGTGACCAACTGAGTGGAGATGACTTCACTTAGTCCTATGGTCTAAGTCTCCCAGAGATTGGTACCTATTTGGGAAGAAGAGGACCAGGGATGAGTTGAGGATGTGGAAACCTCCTTTGGTTGTAAACCAATACTGAGAGAGTACCCATGATTTCCTTTCAGATAACCTTATCATTGATTAGGCTAGATTCAATTTCCTTCCGATTAATAGAGGAAAGCCAAAGTTAGAGGAGTTAGAGACATAAGACCTGGAAAAGAGATATTCAGACTAGCTCTAGATACAGGAAGAACTCCATGTGACACAGAAACAGACTGGGTATTGACGGGCAAATCCTTAAGATGAGGCGAGAGACAAGAATGTAAGCTGAAAAGAACCAACTAAAGATAGATCAGGAGAAGGGTCTAAGACAGTAAAGTGCTAGGGTTAAGCTTATCAGAATCAGTGCTTCAGTTTCTTGTCAGCACTGTTTAGTTAAGTGTTTCAGGCAAGAGTAGCCTAAGAGAGTGTGACCCTGGAAAGAATGTGAGAAAGTGCAAAAGCCAGAAATCTTAGCCATTTTGGCAAGAATGCACTAAGTCTAACAGAAAATGGAAGATGAAAGTTGATGAAGCTGTTAAGCTACTGAGTATCCTAAGCAGTATGGTTTTAGACTAAGACCTGAGATTTACTTAAAGTTTTGGAGGTCCTTATGAAAGAAATGGACACTACTCTCAACTTCAGTATAGCCTACCATCCTGAGACAGATGGGCAGACACAGAGAATGATATGGATGTTAGAAGATATGCTACACGCATATGGACTTGATTTCGGCAGTAACTAGGGTATGTACTTACCGTTAGCCGAATTCGCTTAAGATGACAATTTCCATGTAATTATTTGAATGGCGCCATATGAAGCACTCTATGGGAGGAAACATAGATCTCCCTTGTGCTAGATAGAGTTTAACGAAAGAAGTAAGTATAGTCCTAATATAGTGGATCAGACTTCCCAGTAGACTAAAGTTATTCAGCAAAGACTTCTAACGACTCAAAGTAGACAAAAGAGCTACTCAGATATTAAAGGAGACCGTTAAAGATTGAGGTTGGTGATTAAAGTGTAACCAACAACGGAAGCTTAAGAAGTTAAGTTCAAACTACGATGGACTGTTTCAAATTTTGTCCAAGATTGGACCAGTAGGTTATAAGTGACCATTCCCCCGAATGTAAGTCAAATTCATGATGTCTTCTATAACTCCCAATGAAAGAAGTACCATTTAGACCCGACACATGTCATAAACTATGATGGCATTGTGCTCCAAGACAACCTGTCTTTGACATCAGACTATAGCGAATCATTAATCAGAAATTTGAACAGCTGAGAAACAAGCAGTTTCCATTAGTCGAGGATGTCTGGAAAGGTCTTATACTAGAACTATGGGGGAGATAGAGACTAAGACAAAGGAAAAGTATCCTGAACTTTTCCAATGAGATACACTTTATATTTCGAGGACAAAATTTATTTAGAGGGGGAGAAATGTCACATCCAGTAATATGGCAACTAGGAATAAGAATATCCCTAAATATTTAAAGGCCAAAAATGACAAGGAGAAATAGAAGAATTTTGGTGGAAAATAATTATTATAATTTTCCAAGCCAATTATGAAAAGTTTGACTAATTAAGGAAAATTGGTCAAGAATAATTATGGAAAAATAATTCTGAGTCTCAAAAAATTAAGGAAAAATAAGAAAAATGTTCCTTGAGAATTATATGGGATTATAAAATTGATTTTATGACCAATTTGCCCTTAGAGAAATTACAAAGGAATTTAAGGGCAATTTAAGCTAGTTTAAGGTCTTTATTTGGAAAATTCCAAATAAATATTTTTCAGGAGAATAAAGTCTCAAGAAAATTCCTATGATATCCCAAGGAATTATAAGAGATTATAGAATTAAAATAAGACCCTCAAGTGTCCAAGATTTTTCCCAATTCCTCTGAAAAGTGAAAAAATCACTAAAGAGAAGGAAATTAATTTTCCATTTTATTTAATTATTGGGAAATTAATTTTGAGACGAAGAGGAAAATTTGGGAAGATAAAAATGAGGAGAATAATTTATGAATCTAACAGAAAATAATTATAGAGACTAGAGTATTGTAATTATAGAAAAGAAGTTAAACCCGGAGTAAAAGTGCAGTGATAAAGCAAGAAGTAGAGTCTTGCACTTTGCTTGGCCCACAAGTTGCCACTTGTCAAGCCTTTAATGGATGCTAATTAAAGTTTTTCAAGTGTCAAGCTACCAATAGAGAGGATCTTGACTTTAGAATTTATTTACATTATGATTTAAGTTAATTAAGAGAGAGGATTAAGACTAATTAGGCTCTTGACACATGGCATATCATTAATAATGGTTGGTGGGATATTTTGTGAGTATTAATGAGCTTTTCCTCCCCCATAATCAGATCTCATTTCGTATTAAAGGGAAAAGAGAGAGAGCAAGAGTGATTTTGTGAAGAGATCAAGCAAAAGCAAGCATATTTGACCTTCCAACTAAAATCCAAGCTTGGTAAGTTGTCTTAAGATGTTGCTTGCTTTGTTTTATTGATTTGTATGGTTGGAAAAATCACTTCCTTTCCCTTCTTGTTGCTGGCTGAAATGGGTATAGTGTAGGGAAGGAGGTTTTGTTGTTAAACATAGTTAGAACATATGATTTAAGATGGTTTCAAGTGGTTTAGTATTGCTTTGAAAAGTTTTTCATGGTTGAACTTCAAGAGGTTTGGTTCGGCCAAGACCAATACTGAATCCTAGGATGTGTTTTTCAAAGTTTTGAGGCTTCCATTGTGTTCAAAATGAAAAATGGTGTAAGGTAAACTGAAAGAACAAGTGTTGGAAGCCATAGAATCAAGGTTGCAATTTTTGGGTTTTGAACCCTAATGGTTCAGCCAAGCTGAAACTGAAGGAAAAAAATTTATTTTGTTAAATCTAAGTAGATATTTGAAATCTACATGAAAAATCATGTAGGGTTGAGTCAAGAGGGAATTTTTAGGGTTTATGGAAACCAACTCTAAAAATTCAAGAACAAAGATGAAGCTTTAAGGGGTTTAGGAGTTACTTGAGTTATGTTATTGATTTTATGAGGAATGGTTGATGATTCTATTGGAAATTGTGCCCTAGGGGCCAATCATTGTGCTATGAACATTGTTGATTTATGAATTTATTAATTATGTTATCATATTATTTGCATGTTTACTGTGATGACTATCCTTGGATAACTCATGGTTTATCCTAAATGTTCCTGGTCGGTCATCTATGTGGGAGTATAGATGAAATAAGACCAGTATGACTTTGAAGATATATAGAGATATAAATCAAAGTCATAGGCACACGTAAGAGTACAAGGTGTTGGACCGACCCGCTATGAGAGAGCTGCATGGGTTAAGTCATAAGCTTCTCTCATATACAAACCATGTCACTGTGCCCTTTGACCTGAGATCATCATGGATTCCTACATGAGAAACGCTCAGCTTTGACCTAGTCAAAAGTCACTTTTGACTGAGTGATCATAAAGACTATGTTCAGGCTTAGTGGTTTTTCATGCGGAGGAATGTGAATGGTCAAGATGGAATTTGTCTCTCACATTCGTATAGAGATATTACTAGGCCCCTCGATGAGTGAGTCTGAGAAATGTATGGCCATACTCTAATGGAAAGGTAGTTCCGTTTCTATACTCAGACTACTCAGGGATCGAGAAAGTAACGGTCATGAATAGGAGGATGATGTTCTCTATGCCTCATCCATGACCAGAATGTCGTGCGACAAAAGGGACGTGATATGATTGTATGAAAGGTTACATCGTTCAACGATCCTCATATGATTTGGGTAGTCGTGATGTCTTGCTAGAGACCGCTTACGACTTGTGAGTCATTATAGTTAATGGCCCACTGCCAACTTCATATGGGCCTATAGGGTCGCACACAAAATAGCCTAACCCGAGTTATGATGTCCAGATTCATTGAATCTAAGATATGTCCAGATTCAATGAATAATATAGGGTGGACGTGTGTATATATATATATATAAATTCGTATATATATACATATTATATAAATATAAGAGATATTAATTGTTAGATTTAATTTATAAGGATAAATTAGATCTATATAAATTAATTTCGTCATATCTTTATTTTTAATTAAATAAATAGGTGAATTAAATCTGTGAGACGGATTTAATATAAACCATATTTATTTAATTATTCTCTTATCTGATTAGGCAATATTTGATTTGTATTAATTTTGAAATTAATTTAGGATTAATTTTGAAATTAAATATCATTCATAATACCTATAGCATCCTATATATTTGATATTAGGAGCTAGGGTTTTGGGTGAGAGAGTGAAAAAGTTTACAGATAAGAGACGGTCAGGAAATAGAGAAGGAGGACGGATTCTTCGAAAAACCCTAGACGGACAAAGAGGCACTAGCACGTCGTTCGTGACTAGAGAGCTATTCGTGTGGATACCGGTAGAGGAAGCCGACCGGAGTTGTCAACTTCAAACAACAAAGGAGGCGAGCAGAGGCATCCTGAACGACAGAATTACCGAGCCACCAAGAAACCAAACATCGAAGGTAATGCTTCTTACTACTTGTCTTAAACACGATCGGTAGATCCGGGCAAGGGATTGAAATTTTTAAATTTATTTTCCGTTACGCGTCTTTCAATCCCCTTCAGATTCTTGCTGCCCATTTTGTGGATTGCCATGTTAGGGTTTGGCACTTGTGGAAGCAAGAAGGAACAACAAGAAAAACAAAAAGCATTGGATCAAGGTAGTGGGATCTAATTATCCATTAATGTTAACTTTGCATTGTTATTTATGGCATGTATGCTTGCTATTATATGGTTGAACTATGATGTTGTGATATGGTTGCTCCTTGCATTTGTTGCCATGGCCTTGCATGTTGAGGTTGCCTATTTATAGAAAGATTAGTTCTCCTATGATAGCTAATGTTGAGATGCTTTATAATGATGTATGTTAATGTTTTGGTTGATTGATCTTGCTACTGGGATTTCTTAAAATCTCATCCCCCAAATATAATCTAACATTTTAGGGCCTGAAACTCCTATGAGCAAGCTATAGATTGGAGACTAAAGTATGGTGTCTTGCCATAAAATTCGTGGACCCTTTTTGGTTATGTATATATTAAGCTAACAGTGCTGTAAGCACATTGACACTGCCATGTTCATGTGACGTTTTGATTATACTCCTGAACACGTTTAATCATGAATTTTGGCATGATTATAGATAATGTCCTGAGCTTCAATTTGATAGCTAATAAGTTAAAAATGGCCAAGTGTATGAATTTTAATAATTTTTCAAAATTAAAGGTCAGAATCTAGGAAAAAGGGTTTTTGGCAAATGGATAGTGTTGCATTTCACAAAAACATGATACTTTTTCATAAGGAATTGGATCATGAGATTATTTTTCCTTGAAAGAGGACCTAAAGATCTCTAAATAGAATTTTGAACCACCCCATTTGGATTTTGGTAGAATAAGTTATGAATTTTTGAAGTTGGGCAAAAAAAACTGGATTTTTACCCGATAAACAGTAAAAATCCAAAATTTAGCGTTTTTAAGGTGAAAATTGAGCCCAAGACCATCCAATATGGTCTAAAGTGGTTTTAAATGAAACCTAAGTGGATATAATAGTAAGGTGTGACACTTACCCAGTTGTTTGTCTCCCTCTCGAGATACTTTTGTCGTGACAAACTTATGGTTTTGCCACGCCGAGGCCCTTTTTCTTTCCTTTCTTTTCGTCTCGGGTAGGTTTCGCTGCAGCGAAACCCCAGATTCTATGTAGAACGTTTTATTTATACCCTATTTTCCAGTGTCAAATTACCTCTTTGCCCTTTATAACTGCCTGTCCATTCAATTGCCTTAACTCTATTTTAGTCTTTTCACATCCTATTAACCTTTAACCCCCCCAAGCATTTTCCTTCGGTTACCATTCTTCACGGAAACCACCCCCTCTCCTTCAGCATCCTCTAAATCAGCGCCTTTTCCCTTCCCCCTCCTCACTTACCTTTTTCTTTTCCATATTCTTCAGTATTCGGCTACCACTCATCCTCCGCCTGCCCTGCTGCCTACCATCCTCTTCTCGGTTATCCTTCATCCCTGTGGTGCTTATCATTTTCAGTTCCATCCTCTTCTGCGTAAGTTTCTTTTCTTTTTCCTCTGTGGGTTTTTCTTCTTTCTTTCTTTTTCAATTAATTCTTATTTGTTTAGTTCCTTTGGTTGGTTGTTTAGTTGGGTTCTTTTGCTGTTAGTTTTCAGTTACGTAGCTCTTAGGCTATCTAATGATTCATGGTGCATTTTGTTTTTCAGTGATTCCCTTACTCAATTTGGACATTTTTTGGTAAATTAAAAACCTATTAATCATTACATAGCCATTTGCTATTGCTTGGGTTGTTTTCGTTACTGTCTGTTTGGTCTTTGTTTAGTGGGTTTGTTTGTTATGTTCAGAGTATGCCTCGTATTAAGAACCCTGCGCTTGTGTCTGAATCTGATTCTGGGGATGAGTATACTTTTGAGGAGTTGTATGACAAGATTGATCATAGACCTCTTATCAAGGAGCAACCTTTTCCCTTGACCCCCCAGATAATCCTTTTGTCTGCCAGCTCCAAGCATCCCAATTGACCAGTTTGGTCTAAGAGCGTTCTATGGGCAATGACGCTTTTGTTTGCCATTTTGACACCTATGCCGATTCCATGGTTCTATGATCATTGACTTTCGCAATGTCCATGTCCACTGTTCCTTTACCACTGAAAACATCCGCTTTCATTACCGCCTACCTCCTTGTCACCATCCTGGTTATTCTGCATATAAAGATGACTACCCTTTTGATGATGTTGTCCAAACCTTGTGTCATGAAAGTGCCATTTGGCATCGCTCCCGCACTTCAGAGCAATACCTTAAGCGATCTGAGTTCTAACCTGAGGCTCGTCCTTGGCTGCACTTTGTCTGCAACAACTTAGTACCCACCACCTATCTAGCCAACGTTCTTAAGCGCCAAGCCCTATACATCTGCCTTCTTTTGACTGGCCACTCATTTAACATAGCCGGCACCATTTACTCAGCTCTCCATGATGCCATCAACACCTCTAAACTCACCAACAGCATCATCTTGCCCCACCTAATCACTGACCTTTTTCGTGCTACCAATGTCCCTGTCATACGTTACTATCAGATCCACTTAAGGTTTAATTAGAACCATTTTATACACATTGGATGGTCTTGAGCTCAAAAATCCATGAAAAACGCTATTTTCGGATTTTTACTGTTCATCTGGTAAAAATCCAGTTTCTAGCCCAACTTTAAAAATTCATAACTTAATCTAAAAAAATCAAAATGGAGCAGTTCAAAATACTATAAAAAGCTCTTTGAATGCTCTTTCAGAAAACAATAGTCTTGTGAACAAATTCCATTGGAAAGAGTGTCAGGTTTTTGTGAGATTCACCTCTATCCATTTGGCAAAAATCCTTTTTCCAGATTCTGAACCTTAACTTTGAAAAATCATTAAAAATAATGTAGTTGGCCATTTTTAACGTGTTGCCTATCAATTTGAAGATCATGACATCAAATTTAAGCATGTAACATTTTGTGTAGAAATTCATTTGGTAACTTAATAAAACGTGGCTCTAAACTGATGTTCTGCTTAGAGATTACAGCACCAACCATTGATATTTATACATAACCAAAAGTCCATGAATTTTTATGGTGTGACACCATAATTTAGCCTCCAATCTGTAGCTTGCTCTTGGGTGTTTCAGGCCCTAAAATGTTAGATTATATTTGGGGGATGAGATTTTAAGAAATCCCAGTAGCAAGATCAATCAACCAAAACATTAATATGCATCAATTACATGCATTCCAACATTTTGCTATTAATAGGGAACTACTTTACCTTATACGTGTGGCACTCTAACATGCAATAGCCAAGGCACATAAAGCAAGGAGTATAGCTACACAATCATCATCATTTAGTTCAACCACATAATAGCACATGAAATTGCATAGCAATCAATACAACACTCAACATTAAGGTTAATTAAATCTTACTACCTTAACCCAATGCTCTTTGATTTTCTTGTTCTTCTTTCTTGCTTCTACAAATGCCAAACCCTAACATGGCAATCCACAGGGCAGTAAGAATCATCAACCATTCCTCATAAAAATCAATAACATAACTCAAGTAACTCCTAAAGCCCTTAAAGCTCCCATCTTTGTTCTTGAATTTTTAGAGTTGGTTTTCATAAACCCTAAAAATTTCCTCTTAACTCATTCCTACATGATTTTTTATGTAGATTCCAAATATCTACTTAGATTTAACAAAATAAAATTCCTTCTTTCAGTTTCATCTTGGCCGAACCACTATGGTTCACTTTCTAAAAATTACAACTTTGATTCTATGGCTTCCAATACTTGTTCTTTAGGTTTATCCTACACTATTTTCCATTTTGAACACAATGGAAGCCACAAAACTTTGAAAAACACATCCTAGGGTCCAGATTTGGTCTTGCCCGAACCATACCTCTTGGAGTTCAACCATGAAAAACTTTTCAAAACAACACTAAACCACTTGAAACCTCCTTGATTCATAGTATCCTAACTATGTTTAACAACAAAACTTCCTTCCCTACCCTATACCCATTTTTCCCAGCAACAAGAAGGGACAAGAAGTGATTTTTCCAACCATACAAATCAATAAAACGAAGCAAGGAACATCTTAAAACAATTTACCAAGCTTGGATCTTAGGTGGAAGGTCAAATATGATTGCTTTTGCTTGATCCCTTCACAAAATCACTCTTGCTCTCTCTCTTTTCCCTCTAGGATGAAATGAAGTCTGATTATGGGGGAGGAAAAGCTCATTAATGTTCACAAAATATCCCACCAACCATCATTAATGATTTGCCAAGTGTCAAATGCTTACTTAGTCTTAATCCTCTCTCTTAATTAACTTAAATCATAATGTAATTAAATTCCAAAGTCAAGATCCTCTCCATTGGTGGCTTGACACTTGGAAAGCTTTAATTACCACCCATTAGAGGCTTGACAAGTGGCAACTTGTGGGCCAAGTAAAGTGCAAGACTCTAGTCTTCACTTTATCGGTGCACTTTTACTCCGAGTTTAACTTCTTTTCTATAATTACAATGCTCTGGCCTCTGTAATTATTTTTTGTCACTTTCTTAAATTATGCTCCTTATTTTTATCTTTTCAAATTGCCTTCTTTGTCTCAAATTTAATTTCCCAATAATTAAATAAAAGGAAAACTAATTTCCTTCTCTTTAGTGATTTTTTCCACTTTTCAAAGGAATTAGGAAAAATCTTGGATACTTGAGGGTCTTCTTTTAATTCTATAATCTTTTATAATTCCTTGGGATATCATAGGAATTTTCTTGGGATTTTATTGTCCTTCCAAATATTTATTTGGAATTTTCCAAATAAAAGACCTTAAACTAGCTTAAATTGCCCTTAAATTCCTTTGTAATTTCTCTAAGGGCAATTTGGTCATAAAACTAATTTTAAAATCCTATATAATTCTTAAAGGATATCATCCTTATTTTTCCTTAATTTTCTGAGGCTTGGAAATATTTTTTCATAATCATTCTTGACCAATTTTCCTTAATTAGTCAAACTTTTCATAATTGGCTTGGAAAATTATAATAATTATTTTCCACTAAAATTTTCTATTTCCCTTTGTCATTTTTGACCTTTAAATATTTAGGAATATTTTTTATTCCTAATTATCATAGTACTGGATGTGACAATCCCTGAGGACAACAATGACAGCTACTTTGAGCCAGCCCCTTTGTTTCGATATGACAACCTTAAGCAGCCTGTCATTCAACCACCTCTACCCATCCAACCTGTTTAGGATGTTAGAGCAGCTCATACAACTAGTGTACCAACCCCAGAAGCTCAAGAAGGTCAGGCAGATCAAGAAGCCCCTGAACCTGTCACCTTGGACACCCTGGCAGATGATATCGATGAGCTAGCAAAGTATGTCCACCAGTTGCGTGTCACACTCCTCCGTGAGATGAAGAGGCAAAAGGACCGCAATGCTCTTTATGATCAAGACCGGCATTGCCGCTGTTATGTGGATGCTTTGATTGTTGAACGGTTGAACTTCCTCCTACCTCTTGAGGAGGATGACCCTCAGAGTAAAGCCGGGACATCTAGAGCAGGCACTTCTGGTACAGGATCATCTAGGTCTGGGGCAGATGATACTGGGATGCAATAGTAGTTCTTTATTTGTGTGCTCTGTTTCTTGTTATTTATGTCTGTTTTGAGTCGGCATTGCTGGATACTTGTTAAGCTTTTTGGTGTTTTCATTACGTTGATGGATTAGATGCTAGTTTAACTGTTTGGCTACTGATGACCTTTTTATTTTGCTGTTACAATTACATTGATCCCCTTTGCTATTTTCACTTATCCTTTTTGTTTTGCCTGCAACCTGTCACCCTTCTCCCTCCTCTTTGTGAATTCGATATGTTGTGCTTCAATTTAAATTAGACTTCACAACTTCCAGTTCACTTGTTGATTAGTTTGCATGTACCGGTTTAAACATTGAGGACAATGTTATATTTGAGTGTAGGGGAGGGATCTCTATTTTTTATTTTAGCAAATGCCTCATCATGCATCCATTCTGACTCTTTAAGTGTTTTAGAACTAATCAACTATGGCATTTTTAAAGTCATTGAAGTTAACTTTCAGGGAAGTTTGAAAATTGCATTGCATTCTATCTGTCTGTCAACCTTCGTCACAGCAAACCCCTTCTTTTGCCGCGGCGAATCACTTCTTTCTCAACTATTTTCACTTCTCGGCCATACTTCGCCGCGACCAACCTATGTTTCGCCGCGGCGAAGCAGGCCTGTTACCAGGTTTTCCTTTTCGGCTAAGGTTTGCCACAGCATCCTCCTTCATTTGCCGCAATGAAGTCAAAAAAAAAACCTTAAATGCTTTTCAATTTCATTTTTCTTCCTTCAGAAATCCTCCTGGTTTATATTCTTAATACTCCTGCATTTTTAAAAACTATTGAAAAATTCAAAATTATACTTGTGCTTTTAGAAAACTACCCATACTTTTAAATAATGGTTGAACTTAGACTAGTCATTCCCCACTGTTTTTGACAAAGAGTAAATGAGGGTATGCTTTGAAAATAGGATTATGTGCTTTTAAACCTTGAGATTGATTAATTAGGATACTAGCCTTGTTGGAAGGATATTTGGGCCTTAATTTGTTAAATTGTGTGAATCTGTTTAGTTTCATATTTCTCTAGAACTTGTTTTAATTCTTAATCAAAGCTTGATGAATCAACATTTTGTGAACATGACAGAGGCATTTGATTCTAAACCCTTATTACCCAAACACTAGCCCAAACACCTTACTATTGCAAACCCCTTTGGACCTACACCTTGAGTACATGCATGCAAATAAATTGTAGATATTTTGTTCTCTTTTGGCCTTGAATCTTTTGATAAAAAAAATGAGTGAGAAAAGCCAAAGAAAGAAAGAAATTAAAAAAAAAAAGAGTCGGTGTTGCAATCTTTTGATTCAAAAAAAAAATACTATTATTATCTCCTTTCTTCAGGAACGTTTATGTTTATTGCATGGATAGAATAATTGTTATGCTTGTACTCAATTTTACTTTCTCTTTTATTCCATCCATTTCACTTGAGCATCACTAAAATTTTCCAACCCTAAGTCCTCTTGATTTGCAATTTGTGGTTCTTGTGGTCGAGAGGTAGAATTATTACAAGCCTATGGTAGAGATTGGATTAAACAGACTTATAGTGAAATAATCCCAAGACAAGTGAGTTGAAAGCTAAACATATATCTTTGAGATAAATCTCTTTTGCTCAATCTTTTGGATTAAATGTCTATAGTGTTTACTTTCTTAGCATACTTTTGCTTTACCATTGTCAATATTCGTGGGAATTTCTTACTAATCTTCTACTATAATCTTTAAGCATGTTAGTATTTCTCATTGCACTTGTATCTTTTTTAATCATTTTTTAGCTTTGTCTAGGAGTATAAAGGTCTAAGTGTGGGGGAATTTAATTGAGCTCAAATTGTTTATACTATTTGATGACATTTTCTATGTTTTTGTCACACTTTTTGGCTCATTTTAATGATATTTGTGCTTAATTGAGATTGAGGGCCTTTGTTCTGAGTTAGTGTTATTTGAGGGTAGAATTGTCGTATTTATTCATTAATTGCATTCAATTGATTTCTGGGACAATCAACACCTCAAACCATTTCTTTTTATTTCAAGACACTCAAGAAGAAGAGCCAAGAGTGAAGATCAAGGAAGCCCAGCACACAAGACGCAATGACGCCTCTGCCAGGTTTCACCATAGCCAACTTCTTCCTTCGTCACGGTGAAGATACCACATCAAGCAGAAGTCTTCTCGGCTAAGGTTCACCATGACAAACCCCTCAAATCAGCAACCCAAACCCGAACCATTTTCAAAAATTTTACCTACCCACTCTTATAAACTGACCTAGTATACCCTATTACCAGTTTAGAAACCCTATTTTCATGTAAGTGACATCATTCACTCAGACCACAGCCCCCATCTCCATTCTCTCTCATCTTTCTCTCATCTAACCCTAATTTCTTCCATTTTTACTGTCAAACCTCCACCATGGAAAACTCAGATTCATTCCTAGTTGAGATGCTTCAGACTTCTATGTGTGGTGAGGTGCTTTCCTTCCTCTTGAAGGTGTAGCAATGGCTGGAGTTCAATGAGCTAAGAAGGGGAGTAGTTTAATCCTAGTTCAGCTATGAATTTATGAGTTTATAGGTTTAGGATTTGTATTTTGTAGTTGAACTACTTGATTATAGTTGTAATCAGCTTTGGATTTTCGTTTGTATGGTGGATTGGTTTTTGTAAAACCTTGAGCTTAAATATATGAAGTTTCATATATGTTAGTTGTAATCTTTTAATTCTCTCTACTCTGACACGGTTATCTTTTGATATTGAGTGATCTTGATTGCATTTGACCTATTGCATTAATCAATCTTTCTACACACACTAAGAGCACTTAACAGAATCTTAAGGAATGGAGTTCATTTAGTGAGATTCTGGACTTAAAGAGTACTTTAAGGTTTATCATTTCGAAACTTAGTGACTTCTACTCCCATATCAATTGATTTTGAACTATGATAGCCTTGGCACACTTTCAAGAGGAACTTCATGATTATTTGGTTATTGCCTACTTGCATTCATTACCTATTTCCCTAAAATCCAGAAATATCTTGTTTACCATTAATTCAATTTACTTAATGATTTCGAAAAACCAAAACCCCCTCTTTATATTTAAGTTTGCATTGCATGACATTTAAGCTAACTTAGGTATATTATGCTAAGGCTCCGTTTAAGTGAAACGACCCGAGGTTGCACCCTATAGTGCAATCCTTGGATAAAAATATTGATTCAACCTCCAAGGTCTGGAACAGGTTTGGAAAATCACACTCCAACACCCTTCTTCTCTATTTTTCCAACTTCATTTTTAGCTTTAACCATGGCTGTTCATTCCTAGAGTGATTGTGATTGGTTTGAAGGCATGAGAGGCTAAACCCCTTAGCCTCTTGGTGATGGAGAACGAAGCTTGAGCTTAAGGACTTAATCAGGGAGTTTTCCTATAGTCTAGACCTATGCTTAATGCTGTGTTGAATATTTCTAGATTTACGAACTTTTTGCACTTGTATCAAACTTGGTTTATGATTGTAAATATGGTGTTTAGACTATTTTATTGTATTTGGATTGGATGATGTTAATATTGATTAATCTATCTAATATTTCAGTTTGAATCCTTATGTTCAGTTTGATTTTCAGTGATTATTGTTAATTAATTTGTGTGCTTAGTATGCTGTGCTTGTCTATTGACATTCAGAGGGCATTTGCATAATCCGTTCATCTACACTCTAAGTGGTTTTCAACAGTGACTTAAGAGATGTTAATCAACTTGATTAAAGAGAGTCTTCATCAATTAAGACATTAGACTTAAGTGATTTACTTGGGGTTTTCTTCAGACTTAGAGGTTTTCTAAAACTCCTAATCATTTTAAAGAGCACTGATAGCTGAGTTTTCATCATCAAGAGACTGTTTAACCATAATCCCCTTTTAATCCAAAACATTTTTTCATTCATTTAAAATACCAAAAACAGTTAATTTTCCGTACTTTTCATTTATTGCACAACCTTAAACATTTGAAACCCTCCTTTTTCTTCACCTAAATTTACAATGCTTTTGATAACCAATCTAGACTAGGATTTCCAATGATAAGCTCTTCGAGAAGAACGAGTGGTTGCATCCTATACTGTATCTTTTCTTGTGCAATTCACTTTCTTGACGATCCGGAAGGTGACAGTCCGGCTTCGATCACCATGTAATTAATTATAATAGTTATGGCATGAATGAAAGTGTATGAGCATAAATGGGAAAGAGCAAACCCAAGTTATGTATGCCAAAGAAATAAAAAAGAATTAAAGTAAAGAGTGGTTAAGGGATAAAACATAGGTTCTAGAGTAGTTAGATTCAAGCTCTAGTTTGACCAATGAAATGAATGAGTTAAATCACTAAATTTGGCAGACTTATAGTACACATCTCAAGCTTTAAAATGAGAGATAAATCACCTCAATTGGATATGGACACATAGAGATATGAATTTCCAAAGTTGAGGCATAGAATCTCGAAGTTTCAGATTTTACTAAATGAACAGTAATCTTTATTGATTAAACTGTATGAATTGGCCAAAGATAAGTCTAATTAGATATTTTTCTCTTAAAGACCATTAAAATAGCTTTCCATAAAATTTTGGAACACCTCCATACAATTTTTCTAGAATTAGTTATGATTTTTCAAAGTTGGGCCTATAATCTAGAAAATGGGCAGTAAACAGTAATTTCCGTAAATCAGCGTCTAGTTACGTTTTTATGAGTTCAAGGCCATCCAAAGTGGTCAGAAATGGTTCTAAATAGACTCTATGGTATGATATAAGTAAGGTACAATAACGTTGATATTTGTCATAGGACCGAGAAAATGCAAAAGAATCTTTAAAAAGGGTTGGCTAATAAAATCTGGAATCTAAGATTTTCTTAGATGTTCTCCTTACACTAAAATGACCTCCACAAACCATGGAATGGCAAGCTAAAATGATGGACTCAAAATCTTCACTCGGCACATACTTCCTAATAACTTGATCACTACATATCCTCCACAGATGAGGGGCATCCCATATATAGTGCTTCGTTTCGCTCTGAAGCTTTCGTGCCTAAAATTTAGACATAAAAGGAGGGGTGAGTCCAGTAATGAGATAATTTACAATATGCATATACCAAGGCTCTTTAACAACCAAACCACATAAAGCTGAATCAGGAAAAGAATCACAAGTGAGTTCAAAAGAGTCTCCCTTTGTGTCCTCTGGTAGCCCACTCAAGTGATTGGCTACTTGATTCACTACCCCGACTCAATCTTTTATCTCAATGTCAAACTCTTGAAGTAGTAAGGCCCACCTTATCAGTCTTAGCTTGGATTATGGCTTTTTGAGTGGATAGCAGACAGCTGTATGATCTGTAAAAACAACCACTCGAGAATTGATTAAATATTATCTAAACTTATCTAAAGCAAGAACAATGGCAAACACTTCCTTCTCGGTGGTGGTGTAGTTTACTTGAGCTGGGTCAAATGTCTTAGAGGCATACGTCGTGACTCTGGATTGTTTCTGCTCCTTTTGTCCAAGCATGACACCTACTACAAAATTAGAAGTATCATAGGATAATTCAAAATGTAAATTCTAGTTAGATGTAGTGAGAATGAGAGGTAAAACAAGCATAGATTTTAGAGTGTCAAAGGCATTTCTATATTTGTCATCAAAGTTAAATTCTACATCTTTTTTCAACAAAGTAGAAAGGAGTAGGCCAACTTTACTAAAATCTTTAATAAAGCAGTGGTAAAACCCTGTATGCCCTAAGAAGGATCTTAAATCTTTTAGACAAGTAGGATAGGGTTGTGATGAGATGACTTCAATCTTTGCTCTATCAACCTTAATCCCCTTTTAGGAGATGGGGTGACCTAAAACTACCCCTCTATCCACCATAAAATAACAATTTTCAAAATTTAAGACCAACTTCTTATCTATGCATCTCTTAAGAGCCTGCTCTAAGCTATTCTGGTATTGATCAAAACTCTCCCTATAGACTGTGAAGTCATCCATAAAGACTTCCATGTTTTCCTCAAGAAGATCACTGAATATCACTATCATGTACCTTTGAAAAGTGCCTGCAGCGTTACACAACCCAAATAGCATCCTTCGATAAGCAAAAGTACCAAAAGGGCATGTAAAGATGGTTTTGTCTTGATCCTCAAGGGCAATAGATACCTGAAAATAGCTCGAAAAGCCATCTAAAAAGTAGTAGTGTGATTTGCCGACAAGCCTCTTGAGCATTGAGTCTATAGAAGGGATAAGGAAGTGATCTTTTCATGTGGCATTATCAAGTCTTCTATAATCTATGCACACACATATGAATTCTACACTTTTGTAGGGATAAGCTCATCCTTTTCATTCCTAACCACTGTGGCCCTATTCTTTTTGGGTACTACGTGCACCGGACTGACCCACTCACTATAAAAAATGGGATAGATAATCCCTACACTCAAAAGTTTGGTAATTTCCTTCTTAACTATAGCAAGGATGTGAGGGTTCAGTCGTCTTTGGGGTTGTCTCATAGGTTTTGACCCTTCACTAAGTAGAATCTTATATGTGCAAATAGCCGAACCAATTCCAGGAATATTCGCTAAGGTCTACCCTATTGCCCTCTTATGCTCCCTCGAAACAAATAAGAGTCCTCTTCCTCACCCTCATACAGCGAGTTGGTAATCATAACAGGTAATTGCTTGTTAAACTCAAGAAAAGCATATTTTAAAGTAGGGGATAGAGGTTTCAAATCAAGTACGGGTGGTTGCACAACAGAAGGGATCAGTTTATGAAGTTTAAAAGAGAACAAATTACTCCCCTTTCCATCAACCAATGACAACTTGGGTCGCATATAGTCAGCTTTACAATCTCCTTCTACTCTAAGTGTTGAACCAATTTCAAGTTGATCTATAGTAGCAACTGCCTTAGAGGGATTGTTCCACATACTTGAATCATCACTAGACAACACATCATGCAAGTAACTCATGGTATGAAGAGAATTTATAGTAAATAAATCAGGAGATGTAGCAGGTTGAGAATAATCCTTCGATTCAAGTTGTCTCTGTATCAAATGAGCAGGTGGAATAGCTGAAAGTAGACCCCTCTTTTGGTCTTCAATTGAACACTTCCATCAATTTCCACTATAGCATGAGCTTCCATAATGGTAGAGTGACCTGAAACATTGGCAGAAAACCTTTCCCCAAGGGGATCATCACTGATAATAGAAGTACAATCCATATATGAATCAATAGATGAAACAAAAAATATGTGTGGATGGAAAACATGCAATTAAGTACTATATAGTTAAGGCATGTCACGTCACTGCCACATGAACAAGTAGAGAGAGAAGAATAAAGAGATTAAAAGAAAGAAATAGATTCATCCTCATCAGTAGAATCAGTGGAGTAAAGTTCTTAGCAAAAAGAATCATTTTGCAATTTAAATTCAGAGCATTCATCCTCAATAGCAATATCAATCATGTTAACACCTAAAAGTAAATAGTCCTTATAAGGATGTTTCATAGCCTCATACATGTTAAAACAAACTTTGTGATCACCTACTTCTATGGTGATGGTATCTTCTTTCATGCTAATCATAGTGTTAGCAGTCCTTAAGAAAGGTCGACTAACGATTAGTATGGTGTCATTTACAAGCTCAAAAGACATGGTAAGTGCATAGAAGTCAGCATGAAACACCAAGTCCTTAACTTGGGCCAAAATATCCTCAATAATGCCCCTAGGATACCTAATAGTCATATCAGCTAGTTGGAGTACAACAGTAGTAGACTTAAGAGTCTTGACTCCTAGTAAAGTGTAAATGGACTTAAGCGTGACATTAATGGCTGCCCCTAGATCTAACAAGGCTCCCCCTATAGTGACTTTTCCTATAATACAAGGGATAGTGAAGGATCTAGGGTCTTGGCATCATTAAAGGGTAAGTGGACTCTTTCATTAGGTTTAAATTTCCTCTTTTGTTTGTATAGCTCTTTTAAAACTTTAGCATACTTAGGAATCTTTTTAATCAGGTCAAGCAAAGGTATATTCACTTCAACTTTCCCAAAAGTCTTAAGCAACTCATTATCTTGCCTTTCATTAGCCATTTTCACATTTTTCAAGTAGGAATGAGGACAAGGCAATTCATTGATATTTACCTCCTTATCCTTATTGCTCAAGGCTCCACAATTGCTTGGTTCAGATTTCTTTGTATTCCCTTTGCTATCAGGCTTTACGGTGGACTCCTTCCATAGCAATCTCATCTCCTAAGAGCTCTCTGAGTTCTTGACCCTTGTAGGTAATGGTGGCAGCTCATCACACTCAACCTCCTCATCAACTGCCTCTTCCTCCTCTTCACTAAATTTCACTTGCTTCTCACTTCGAATCATCCTTGGCACTACTTTCACCACACTTTCTAATTTCTTGCTCCAAGGGAAGTTCATTAATCTCTTTTAGGAACTTCTCCAAACATTCCCTTATCAATAATATTTCCTATATCTCCACTGTTACCTCTGGCTACACAAAGAGTTATCATATACTTTTAATAATCCTTTCTCAATTATTTCTCTACCTAGGCCTCATTAGGGAAATTCAATCTTACCTCTAGGCAATAGACAAGTTCCTTAAGAGGGGAAAGTTTGAGCTTCAAATTTTTGCAGTCAAGGAGAACATTATTAAATAAAAATTAATTTAGGCTAGTTTTCAAATTAATATCATGAGATGGTATATAAATCGGATCAAGGATAGCACAGCAATATATACACCAGATAATACGATTTAAACACACCAAAGGTCATTACTCTAGTGCCAGTGGGAGTGAAAATCACATGGCAATGTTTCTCAGTGAAATCCAATTGCGATTCATAACCATGTGATATAATCAAATAGCTAGTACCTGAATCAAATATTGTACCATATGCAATTTAGTTACGGATCAAGTCTCAAGTCACCTCGGGCAACTCAATAGCTTCCTCCTGTCCCCCCAAGGCATACTCCCTTGTAAAGCGTCTGGATTTTCTAAAATGAAAGTATAAATTCTAATCTGTTGTATATCATCGGTCTCTATGACTTCTCCTATAATTTTCATAAATCTGGGCCTATCTAAACATGTCCAGTTCTTCTCAGCGCATGACCTTTTTAGGCTATCACTAAAATTGAAAGCTTCCTCAGTTATCGTCCTCGCCTGAGGTTTATTAATAATATTCCGATATAGTCATAATGATTCCAAATGCTCTCGGTGATTCAGTAGGTTCTCACTATTTCATTAATATTCCCAACTTATCTTGGCTATCCTCTTGCTCTCAGTTCTAGTCTTAGGCCTCTAATCACTTTCTTAATGAACTACAGTTTATTATTCATGTATTATAAATAGGCAGGGTACCAAGATAACTTAATACGTCTTGCCAAATACTCATTACAAGATTCATTTTCAGCTTGCTTTATAGTGAGAAATTTAGTTTCTTTCTCACCCTATATTGACCTCAGGGAAAAACTTCTGAAAGGATCAACCCCTAAAAGATTCCTAAGTAACTAGGGTCTCAACAACTTAGCTAACTATTTTTCGAGTTCTTCCACCTCCTATCCATTTCTCCTTTTTAACTTGTAGATTGCCATCTGCACTTTGATCTCAACAGAACAATCCATCATTATAAAGATTTCCCCTAGTCGGGTAGTCTAGTCTCCAGCCATTCACACATCCAGTATGCCCTCAAACACTAGTAGATTATGCTTACCAAAGTACATAATCCACTGTTGCAACTTATCCACTTCCCTTACAGGCATTAGTTGTTCTACTATCAATTATTAGGGTTGGGGTTAGACTAGTTGGGCTATCCTAGCCGCTTCTTGCTTGGATTACTATAACTTACTATTGTTGATGTTGCAGTACCCCTTCCTTGCTCTCCACGAGCTTATGTTATTAGTAACTCTTGTATCATCTACTGTTGCTCCTCTAATTGGTTGAGTATTATCTGAATTGGATCAATAGGGAGCCAGTTCTATTCTTCCCCTTGTATCCCGTATCTTATTCTCACCATATTTACTACCTTCTCTTAACTTCACAAGGAATAATATTACTATATAACCTTTACTTTTATATATAACCCATTCATATACAAATAGTAGTATAGTTCCTTTAGTCACAGCTAGTCGTATCAAAAATTACATAGTTAACATAACTATTTAGAATCTTACTAGAAAAGGAAAAGTAGAAATAACAAAATCATCTAATACATTCAGTATCTGTTCAAAAGTACACCCATCTACTCTGTAACAGATAGGTGGTATGGCTTCTTCCCATATCCATGTATTTGGAAGAGTAGATAGCAGTGCCATGCCCTGTATGTCTGCATTCAGGGTCTGGCTTTCCTTGTTAACTGATGCATACAATCGCCTGACCTAATGGAAGAGGTCGAGGTAAATTGTGGCATACTGGTCTTTGTCCTTCTTGAGGTACCTATCGACGTACTTGAATTCTTTAATCAGATCGTTAATCATGTTCAATTCCATAGGCATTGATGATGACCTCTTCCTTAAAGATGGTATTCTACTAGGGCTTGCCTCATCATCATGATTTCTTGGTCTAGGTATTAGCGGCATATGTAGTCTCGGCAGTACCTTTGTCGCTGGCCATGCACAGGACCCCATCTCATCCTCTTGTAGCTCTATTATTTGATTAGAGGCCACTCTGGAATGAGTATCCTCGGTCTCCCTGGGAAGTAAGTAATAGTAATGTCCTAGTGGGGGAGCAGGGTCATTGGGATCTCCTACTAGAAGGTAGTACCAATCTGGGTACAGTTCTCCAATCATCCTCTGGTTAACAACCTCCACTGAGAAATCACTTTCACAGTATGCCATACCTTCTAACTTCTGTTATTTCCCTAGTAGTATAGCAAACCAAACAAATAATATAATTCAAACAATACAATGCAATATAATTCAAGATAACATGGGCCAATACAATACCACAGTGCATTAATAGCAAGAAATTTATCAAACACACTTAAAACCTTTAACCTATAGTAAACTTATCACATAATTAAAGCATATTACAATAAGCCAGAACCTTTGTTCTAATACCAAAAAGTGTCACACCTCCTTTATTACCTTATTTTATGACAATTGGAACCCCTTAGGATCATTATGTAAACCTTAATATGAGAAAATGATCAAGAATTTGAAACTTTTCAAAATTTCAGTCCAGGTCATGACTTGGTACTTCTAGGTCGTGACTTGAAGTCACAGAGGCCATTTTTTGCTTTCAAGTTGTGACCTCAACTTCTTAGGTCGCGACCTGAGGTCATAAGAGCCTCCGGGCATTGTTTACTGTTCACAGAAATTTTCACCAATTTTGAAAATTCATAACTAAATATAGGGAAAAAAAAGTGGTTCCAAGTTCTATGGAAGGCCCTTGACATGCTATTTAAGGAAAAAATACTCATTGGTATCCAGATCTCATGCATCAATCCCAGATTTTGTTCAAAGTGGTACTATTCATTTGGTTATTTTTTAATTTTTTAAAATTTATGTCCAACTTTGACAAGGCATATCTTTCTGTACAAAATTTCAAATTTAATAAATTACCACTTGTTTTGAAGTAAGATCTATAAGCATGCCAAAATTTGAGATCCAGATTCATCTAATTGCTCAAAATCACATTGGTCAAACTTTACTACCAAAAAGTCAACTTTTATCCCCCCATTTGCGATTCTTGCTCTTTTCTTTTCTTTTCCTTTCACATAATATTTCAATCATATAACATATGCTCACACATGAATCCTTGATCAATGATATCATATTTCAATATAGTTTACAACAATACATAACAATGTATATAATTACAAAACATTATTTCATTAACTATAAACTTCTCCTCTTCTAAATGAATCCCTTTCCTTTCTCCTTGCCCTTGGTCACACCACCTGGGATTCCTATTACTATTTATACATTGAAGGGAGTGAGATTTCATAGAAATCTCAGTAGCAATGAACTGTAATTATCATGTCAATCAAGCTATGCATAATGTGATATGTTAGGAAACTTCAAAACATCATCAAATCACATAAAATCATGTCATACATTACACCAAGAAAAGAAGCAAGAACATACTCACATTGGCATAACATTGTGCATTTGGCCAAAGCAGTTCAAGTGTCATAAATTCAACAATTGCCACAACATGAATTCATTACTTCAAAGCAATAAACATAAATACATTAAGAAAACAAGATAAACAATCAAATTATAAGTTCAATGCTACCTTGTTCACTTAGTATAATTCGATGTCTTCAAGAGGCCAATGTTCTCCTTGATTCTTCTCCACAAAACCTATCAATTCATATATAAATATATTCCAATTTATCAATAATTCAAGCATAGACACTAATGCCTGATATTTAGCTTAATTAAATCCTTTTTTCCTTGATTTTTGACATAATCATTCCTCCTTTAATTCTAATAATCTCTAAGCTTATTCCTACACAATTTTTAGTGTAGAATCCAAATATCAATTCAGATTTATGAAAATCAAACTCCTTCCTTCTCAACCAGCCTTGACTGAAGAGGGGCATATTGAACCCTGCTTTGATTTTCTTCCAAAAATAAATACAAACATCACTTAAACATGCTTATTCTGTTTCATATTTAAGATTTCTATTCTTCTAATCATTCCTCATGTCAATCGAAATTGGACAGCATTTTACCCTTAGAAGACAACTTGAATTTCCAACCAAAACAAGCTTTAAACTTAGCCAAAGCAAAGCTTAAACTTACCTCAATCAATCCTTGATCAAAGCTTGACACTTCCTCCTCAATTTGCACAGTTATAAGCTCTCTTTAAAGGTCAAGAATTCAGTTTGGTAGCACCTCCCCTTATAGTTCTATATTTTGCCCAAAAATGTTCAAATAGAGAGGGTATTTAAAGACATGAAAAATCTAACTTCCTCCCCTCACTTGTTTACAAAATTTGGCCAGAAAAATGGCCATGTAGCTGCCATCAAGCCCTCCAATTTTCAGATCATGACAAGTCTCCAGTCTCCAGAACATTCCTACTAATATTTTGACTGAAATTGGGTTTAAATCCATTTAATTGTTGGGCTACTAATTGCACAAAATTTTAGCCTTTCATTGGCCCAAAATGAAGCCCAGTTCTACCCCAAAAAGAAAGAAAAAGTGGGCCCACTCATATTCATTAATTCCAAACAAAAATACAGTTTATCGGTTACTATTTACTTGTAACTTTTTGTAATTTTTCTAGACCTCCAAAATTTCATTTCTCTCCATAAAAAATCCTTTTTGCATATAAGGATATGATCTGATAACTTTCAGGATTTTTTTCAACCTCTAACTATTTATTTTCAATTTTCCTCGATTAGGTTTATATCCGTAAAACTGCGAGAAAATAAATTCTCTAAAATTAATTCTTTTGCTTCCAATCCCTAAAACCAATTTTATAAATTCCCATAAATATTTAAATAATTAATCCATATTTCTCCCAGAATTATTGAGGCCTTTAGATATTTAAAATAATTATATTCCTTCAATTTTTCACTGTTTTCCCAAAAAACCTCTATGTTTGAGAAATTCCATAATAATTCATTTTGACACCACTTTCACCTCTAGGGCCTCCATTGAGGTTCCAAAACCTCTAATTCACCCATTTTCTATTTTTAGAAAATTTTTAGAATTTTTCTCAAATTTTTCCATTTTGCCCTTCTTGGACCGATAAATTTGAAAATGTCAATCCATACCCCTTTTGCGTCTCACACCATGCCTGGTTTTCTTAAGCAATCTTCTTTCCCTATTGGCTCTTAACCAAATTTTTTATCCCTTCAATTAACGCCAAATTAGGCGGGATGTGACAGTTTAATCCATCACCTAATTGGCTTTTGTTGTGTGTAATTTAATTTGGTTGTTATCTTGTTTTGTTTCTTGATTTTGTTTTGCTGTATATATATGTTGGTTCCATAAAAATTGCAATGTGGGGGGGTGGTTGTTGAGAATGAACCAATCCCCTGTTTAAAAAGAAAAAGAAAAAGAAAACTGGCCGCCTAACATGATGGTTATTTGTTAAAACCGTCACGTATTATTATCAAATATGTGACGGTTATGTGAAGCAAACTGTCATGTAAGGATACCGATGTAGGTCACATAGGCTTACAAGAAGATTTAAATATATGACCATTTGGGATGTAGAACTGATAGGCATTATAAACAATATGTGAGGGTTAATAACTGTCATGTACGTGGCTAAGAGAATAAATGACACATCCATTATTGATGGCTATGAACCATCATCTATGGCCAAATTTAATTGACATTACGTTTTTGTAGTTGTGTGTGTATTTTTATGTGTTTACCTATGTTGAGTTCGCTATTAGGGTGCATTTTGTGCATGTTATTTTGTAGAGAGTGTGCTTGAAGTTAACTTGCATGTGGTTTGTGTGATCGTTTGATGCATTAACCCAAAATGAATAGCTAAATTAATCCGATCTTAATCATGCCGTTAACTTCCAAATTAATTGAGAACGGATAGTTAGCTAATCCGCCTTAAAAGATCCATCATTCGTATTTTAATCAATTTCATTTATCATTCATTTTTGGGTTAAGGTGCAAATTTGTCTCGAAAGTTTTCCCTTAAGAGTGTTAGGTGTCTAAAAAATTTTAGGAGTAAATTTTCATAGATTAGAGAAGTTATACGATTTTCATACATTTTTAGCATAAAATTTAAAATATCTATTCAAAATATATTTATTCTAAATCTAAAATGTATAATAAATAATAAATACAAAATAATTCAATCAAAATAATTCAAATAGAAACAACGGAACAATTGACCAGAAAGCAAAAAATTGAAGGTTATAAAATCAACAAAATTAGTATTTACGTAGAGTTTTGATTGTTAAGCTATTAAGTTTATATTTATGTTGTTTGAAAATATGAATTAATCAAAACTCATGGCATATATGTCGAACATAGACCAATTTAAAATTTGATTGAACTAAATCCCAAAAAAAAAAATTTATCTATGAAATGTTGCTATCACATGTCGGTGATAAGTCTCATTATTTGCATATATTTCTGGCCCTAAACTCATGCTTTTGCCATCTATATTTGCATACTTTGGGCATAATTAGCTTCCATTGTGCATAAGAGTTGGTGAGAGGAATTGTGAGGTTTTGCAAGTGTTTTTACATGTTTTTATATGATTTTATATATGTGTACTTTTGATCCCTGCTTTGGTATGAATTCCAGGAAGTTTCAGTAGCATTTTCGCCATTCTGTATGAGGCGCCACGGCTGATGTGGGAAGGCGCCGCGGCAGATTTCCAATGGTACTCTCGGTGAAAGGTGCCGTGGCGGATGGACTAAGGCGCCACGGCGGACGGAGGTTTTCATGAAGCTCAGGATCACTAATCAAAACGGCACTGTACAGGCCAGGCGCCGCGGCGGATGGACGGAGGCGCCGCGGCGAATGACCGAAATTTCCAGATTTAAAAGCAAAGTCGCGCGCTTCAGCCAGAAGGAGATTTTCAGTTGCCCATTCTCCCTCCAGACGCGATTTTCTTGCTCTCTCCGCCCTCTCTCACTTCTTCCTTCCATTTTCGTCCAAATTCATCAATTTCTACCGATCAACTATGGATCTTTCATCAATTCTTGCTGTTTCTACCCTAATCCAGAGTATGAGTAGCTGAATTCCCAAGTTCTTCTAGCAATGAAGCTGACCTGAGTTCATGGAGCTAAACAGGGAGTCATTTCAGATCTATTTTCCACTTTCTACTCTAAGAGTCATTTGTTTCAGTTGAACAATTGTGATTAGAATGAAGGTTGAGTGATTAGATTTATGTTTCTTGGAATTTAGATCTGATTGAACATTCAGATGTGAGTTGTGTCCTTTAGTTCAGTTGAATAGAGGATTCTCTGTTGATTTGTAAATCTAATTCGTTTTACTTGGACTGTTGTTCTGTAAATCTGAATTTTGGTTGAATACATTGATGATTCACAGTTGTGGTCATTCTTAGAGAATTGCAACTTGCTTCTCAAGTGTTCTTGTCAATTGATTTTCCTTCTCATAGATCAAAACAATGAATCTAGTAAGATAGTTGTTTCTGATCTATGTTAAGAGAGATTTGAGCAGTAGCTGAATCTATCCATTTAATTATAAGATTGAACAAGGAAGGTTGGATAAATTGCTAGGGGGACTACTATCTCTTATCTGAATCATTCTTTGCCTTTTACCTTTCATTAGATTTGTTCTAGTTTTGATTTCTCTTTTCTAAACTCAAGCTCTCATCTTGGTAATTTGATAATTAAAAGTGAATTGTTAAGAATTAAAATACAACTTAAGGTTCCTTGAGAAGAATGACCTAGGTAGTGCCTCACTTGCTGCATTTCCCTAGTAAAACTTTGATTACCTAGCGACAAGGATTATCAAATTGGCACCGTTGTCGGGGAGCCTTGCTTGTTGAGGTTCTAAGCAATTCACCGGTGTGCCAAGAGAAATTTTTATATTTGAAAACCCAAAACTTCAAAAAAAGTAGCTTTAGTGCTTTTGAGTTGTGTTGCATTTTCACTCTTGTGCTTTGTTGTTGAGTAGTTTCCCTTATTGCTGTGTTCCAAATTCATTCCATAGGTTGTCAAGGAGTTAACACAATTTGTTAGGCTGTGAATTGTTTGAATCCTTGCTGTAGCAACCTTTTTCCTTTTAATTGTTCTTCCATTAAACCTAATGATGGTTGGTTGTTTTTATGCTTTTGAGATCTTTTTCTTGTTGAAAAATTAATACCATTGTGTTAAGGGTTCAATTTATAGGAGTGAAGGTGTGAACAGTGTCAGAAGCTGCTGCAGAATTCGTCCACCTGGTTTATCAGTACCAGGCGCCGCAACGGATATCATCAGGCGCCGCAGCGCCTTTCACAGAATCAATTCTGCAACAAGCGCCGCGGCGGATTGCACCAGAGGCCGCAGCGCCTGTCCATTTTCAGCTCAGCAGACATCTTTGTAATAGAGGCCGCGGCGGATCTGTGAAGGGGCTGCGGCAGATTTACCTGACTCCCTCTTAATTTTTTGTCTTTTCTCTGATTTCTTTCTTTTCTCTGATTGCTTTTTTTTTTCTCATTTGTTTTATTAGTCTATTCTCTTGTTCTTCAGTTGCATGTCCCAGGATAAGGGTCTTTTACCTTTTGATTGGGAAATCAATAGAACTCTTAGGCAAATCAAGAAAACCAAACAAATAGCTGAGTCTAGTAAGCAACCTATAGTGAGTGACTCTCTCCCTCAAGTTGAAACTTGCTCTTCCTCAGAATCTGAATCTACTTTAGGAGGGTTTATAGACAATCATTTTGTGATGGATCAAAATAATAACAATGCTCAAACTGAGAGAGGTGATGCTACAAATAGACCTCAAAATGAAAGGCAAGCTGAAAATGTTCTCCATAATACTAATCCTCAATTGAATAGAGATGAGGAGAATAGGAGCATTAGAGAAATTAATAACTCAAGTGTGAACTGTGATCCATGTGGTTTTTATAACTTTGAAGCTGATTTTGAACTTAAAGGTACCTTGATTAATACCTTACCAAGATTTTTTGGTCTTGCAGGGGATGATCCATATAGACATCTTCAGAACATGCATGCGGTCTGCTCCTCTATGAAGCCCCATGGTGCTCAATTGGAAGATGTGCTAAGGAGAGCTTTCCACTTCACATTAGAAGGAAATGCCAAAGAATGGTTGCAAAGCCTACCTCAGCAATTCACAACACTCACATGGGAACAACTTAAGAAGGCCTTCTTAGAGAAGTACTTTCCTGCATCAAGGACATCTAAATTGAGGAAGGCTATCTATGGAGTTCAACAAGATAGTAGAGAAACCTTGTATGAGTATTGGACAAGATTTCTAGCCATGCTTTCTAAATGTCCAAATCATCAAATCAGCAAGTCTAATTTAGTCCAGTATTTCTATGAGGGCTTGCTATCTCATCACAAGAACACAATAGATGCTGCAGCCTATGGTTCATTGTTTGATTTGACTCCTCACAATGCTTGGGAATTATTGGAGAAGATAGCTAACAACAATCAGCAATTCAGTACAAGGGATAACCAATCTGTCAATGAAATTTTAAGGTCAAATCCTACTAACTTTGACTCTCAATTTGCTGCCTTATCAGAAAGGATGGACAAGAGAATGACTAGGATGGAGCAACTCTTGTCAACTAAACAATGTGGTGCTATGGGAACATCTCAAGCCTTGGTAGCTCCCTCTTGTGACTCCTGTGGTTCTATGATGCATTGTACTGAATCTTGCCCTTCTCAATTTGAAGAAGTGTCAACCATGTATCAACAAAGATCTGGTCAATATCAGCAAAGGAACCCTTTCTCCAATACTTATAACGAAGGATGGAACGATCATCCCAATTTTAGATGGGGAGGAGGAGAGAACAACAAGGAGAGATTCATGCAGAATAGGTTCCAGCAACGTCAACATTCAGAACAAGCTATGGTTCCTTCCCAAGCTACTCAAGAAGTTGGTAATTCAAGGAATGATGATATGTCTCTCTTGTTGAAAAGCATGAACAGTATGAATGCTAATCTCAGTGCTATGGCATCTCAAATGGACAGAATTGATAAGCATACCATTGCATCTGATGCAAGAATGGCTGCCATAGAGAATAGGGTTGAACAATGGGAGACTAAGACTGCAAACTTGGCTAACTTTGTTACCCAAATTTCAGATAATCTCAGCAGTTTTCAAGCAAAAACAAGTGGAGCTTTGCCTTCCAATACTGTGATTAATCCCAAGTCGTTGAATGCCATAAATTTGAGAAGTGGAAGAAAGGTGACATTCAATGAAAATGATAAAGAATCCGACTTGGAGGAAGATCATTGCACTAAAAGAAGCTCTGTCCAGAAAAAGACATCACCAAGTGTGGAATCTGAAAGCTTAAGAGAGAAGCAACTTCTGCAAGGAAGAAAAGAAGTTGAATTTAGAAGTGTAGCTACTGAAGGTTGCACAAATGAAGCAAGCTCTTTAATTTAGGATAATGAAGGCATCCATGAAGCACCATTAGGAGAGGACTTGGGGCAATCTTCTTCAAGAATTTCAGAGCCTAACCAGGACAATGGAAAGATTGAGCAAGAGAAAGTTGAAGATTCTCACAAGAGCAACAAATCGGAAAGTCAAGGTAAGGAGGTAAGCTTGAAAGATCTACCTTTTCCTAGAGCTTTTATGTTTGGGCAGAAGGTTGCAAAAGAAAAGCAAAATAAAGAAGTCTTAGATTTCTTTAGTAAAGTAGAAATTAACATTCCTTTGCTGGATTTGTTGAAGAAAGTGCCTGAATATGCAAAATTCTTAAAAGACATTTGCACTAACAAAAGAAAGTTTAAAACTAATGAATTGGTGCAAGTTGGCCCTAATGTTTCAGCCCTTTTTAAAGCTCAATTACCTGTGAAATGCCAAGATCCAGGAGCTTTCTCCATTCCTTGTCAAATTGGTAAGTTTCATATTTCTAAAGCTTTGCTAGATTTGGGTGCTGCTATTAATGTGATGCCAAGTTCTGTTTATTATGCTTTAGGAGTTGAAATCATGAAACCTACAAGTGTCTTAGTGCAACTAGCTGATAAGTCTATTAGGAATCCCAAGGGAATCTTAGAAGACATTTTGGTTCAAGTAAAAGACCTTGTATTTCCTGCTGATTTTTATGTGTTAGATATGACTAATGAGGCCATAAGTGAAAGCACATTGATTTTGGGTAGACCATTTCTAAGAACCGCCAACACCATGATTTGCATGAAGGATGGGATTATAAAAATGGAATTTGGTGGTCAAGAAATTCAATTTAACATGTATGAGATGATGAAACATCCACATGAGGATTATTCTCTGTTGGGGCTTAATATGATTGATGTGTCACTTGAAAATGAGTGTGAATCTATTTTTGAGCATGATAGCAATGATGATACTGAAGATTCTTTCGTCTCTTTCTCCTCCATATATTCTCCTTCATCTTCTTTTTCTTCACACCTTGATGATGTGCCTAGCATTGATTCTAAAATTGATGGCTGGCTTTCCACTTGGAGTGAGTTGTCTTCAGTTTCATCCATTAAGTCTTCCATTGATGCTAATTCCACACTGTCAAGTGATGAACAACTTGCAAAAAGATTGCTTGTAGATTTCTCAACAGCACAAGAGAGTGAATCAGCTCCTATACAAGAAAGAGAGGGTGAAGGGCACAAGACTCATGATTGCAAGGCCAGCCCAATTCTCATGGATGAACCCCCATTTAAGGAGCATGCAGCTGAACCTTCTGAACAACAGGATTTGTCTTTAAATTCTTATCACATTTTGTATTCCAACCCTGTTTACAAGTCACTTGATCTTAATTTCTTTAACCATGCAGAACTGAAACACCTCTTGGAAATCATGCGAAGTGCAGCTGCTCCCAACCCTAGGAAATTAAGCATGACACCAACCAAATTTGCCGAAATATGCAGCATAGGGAGTGCACTTTTGCAATCTAATTTTACTTCTGAAATTGGAATTCCTCAAGATTATTCTACATCTAACTTTGAGTTTTCACATGGATTTACAAATGTTCTCAATGCATTGTTGCAGGGACCAACTAAGGAGTGTTACTCACATGAGGATGAATGTACAACTGAAATTTTTGGTATTGAAGCTTTGAAGCAATCTGGAAATAATTGCACTACCTTGGAGCTCAAGAATTGATACCCTCAGTAGTTCAACCTCTGAATTGGAGCTTAAACCCTTGCCATCAACACTGAAATATGCATTTTTAGCTGAAAATGAAAGACTCCCGATGATAATCTCTAACTCTTTAACTGATATTGAAGAATCTCAGTTACTTACTGTTTTGAAAAGGTATAAAGGTGCAATTGGGTGGTCTTTAGCAGATATTCCTGGTATTAATGCTTTAATTTGCACTCATAGAATATTGTTAAATGAAAATGCAAAGCCCATAAGGCAACCTCAAAGAAGACTTAGCCCACTCATACTTGATATTGTTAAAAAGGAAGTAACAAAGCTGCTTAGTGCTGGTATCATATACCCTATTTCAGATAGTGAGTGGGTAAGTCTAGTTCAGGTTGTTCCTAAGAAAAGTGGGATCACTGTGGTTAGGAATGAGAAAAATGAATTAATCCCCACTCGAATCCAGAATTCTTGGCGTGTTTGCATTGATTATAGGAAGCTTAATGATTCTACAAGAAAAGATCATTTTCCCCTACCCTTTATAGATCAAATGCTTGAAAGATTAGCTTGTAAATCTCACTATTGTTTCCTTGATGGTTTTAGTGGCTATTTTCAGGTTCCCATTGCACCTCAAGATCAAGAGAAGACTACATTTACTTGTCCCTTTGGCACATTTGCATATAGAAGAATGCAATTTGGACTTTGCAATGCACCAGGCACATTCCAAAGGTGTATGCTATCCATATTTAGTGATTTGCTAGAGAATGGGATTGAGGTGTTTATGGATGACTTTACCATCTATGGAAATAATTTTGATGAATGCCTAGTGAACTTGGAAAAAGCTCTATCTAAATGTGTTGAAAAGGACCTTATCTTGAATTTTGAAAAATGTCACTTTATGGTTCAACAAGGAATAGTTCTAGGTCACCTAATTTCTGAAAAGGGAATAGAGGTAGACAAAGCAAAGGTTGAAGTAATTTCCTCTCTACCCTATCCAACAAATCTTAAGGAGCTTAGATCTTTCCTAGGCCATGCTGGATTTTATAGAAGATTCATAAAAGATTTCAGTAAAGTGACTTTTCCAATGTCTAAATTGCTGCAAAAAGATGCTTCCTTTGATTTCACTGATGAGTGTAAGATGTCTTTTGATGAGATTAAATCCAGATTGACTTCTCCACCTATTTTGACTTGCCCTAATTGGAATTTACCATTTGAATTATGTTGTGATGCCTCTAACAATGCAGTGGGTGCAGTTTTGGGACAAAGAGATGGTAAGGCTTCCAAGGTTATTGCTTATGCTTCAAAGACTCTAGATAAGGCTCAAACTAATTACACAACTACTGAAAAGGAGCTCTTTTCTATTGTTTTTGCATTAGACAAGTTTAGGCCTTACCTAATTAACTCTAAGGTTACTATTTTCACTGATCATTCTGCTGTCAAGTATCTTTTCAGCAAGCCACAATCCAAACCGAGGCTCTTAAGGTGGATGTTGTTGATCCAAGAGTTTGATATTGACATCAAAGACAAACCTGGAGCAGAAAATGTGGTGGCCGACCATCTAAGTCGCTTACCAGAAACTACAAGGGGAGTAATCGGTTCAGATTCTGTTTGTGATGAGTTTAAGGATTGTTCTGTTTCTGCCTTGTCTCTCTTGGAACCTTGGTATTGCCATATTGTCAACTTTTTAGTTGCTGGTCTAATTCCTTCTTCATTGTCTCATTTTCAGATGCAGAAGATTAAGAGTGAGTCTAAACACTATATTTGGGATCCTCCAATCCTTTGGAAGGTATGCAGCGACCAAATCATTCGAAGATGTGTACCAAATGAAGAATTTCAAGACATCCTGCATGCTTGCCACTCTCAAACTTGTGGAGGTCATTTTAGTGCTAACAAGACTGCAAGAAAAATACTGGAAGCTGGTTTGTATTGGCCATCACTCTTTAAAGACTCTTATGAGTATTGCAAGAATTGTGATATTTGTCAAAGATTTGGTAGCCTAACTAAGAAACATGAATTACCTCAACACCCAATGCTTTTCTGTGAGGTGTTTGAAGTATGGGGTATTGATTTTATGGGACCCTTTCTTCCTTCTATGGGTTTTACATACATTCTTCTTGCAGTTGATTATCTTTCAAGATGGGTAGAGGCCATAGCAACCAAAAAGAATGATGCTGCCACTGTTTCAAAATTTCTGAAAAATAACATCTTCTCTAGATTTGGCATTCCTAGAGCAGTAGTTAGTGATAATGGCACTCATTTTTGTAATAAATTGCTACAAGGGTTATTCACCAAGTATGGTGTGACACATAAGACATCCACACCTTATCATCCCCAAAGTAATGGGCAAGCTGAAAATGCAAATAGAGAAATCAAGAAGGTGTTGGAACGAATAGTTAAACCATCTAGGAAGGATTGGAGTGCCAGATTAGATGATGCTTTGTGGGCATATAGAACTGCATTTAAAACCCCAATAGGCATGTCTCCTTATAGATTGGTTTATGGTAAGATGTGTCACCTACCGGTTGAGATTGAACATAAGTCTCTTTGGGCTGTAAAAGCATGTAACCTTGATTTTGATTCTGCTGGTATGGAAAGATTATTGCAATTGCAGGAACTTGAAGAGTTGAGACTTGAAGCATATGAGAATTCCAGGTTCTATAAGGAGAAGACTAAGATGATTCATGACAAGCAAATCCTAAGGAAGACTTTCAAGGTTGGAGATAAAGTGTTGCTGTACAAAGCACGATTCACATTTAAACCTGGGAAGCTGAGCACTAGATGGGAAGGACCATACTTGGTCACTAAAGTCCACAGATTTGGCATGATAGAGCTGCTAGATGAGAAGAGCAGTAAGACTTTCAAGGTCAATGGCCACCTGCTCAAAATTTACAAGGAGAATTTTGATCCACCATAATTCCAGGTTGTCCCCTTCCTTACACACTTTAGTCTGTGTTTATTTGATTACTATCATTCTTGAACTCCATTTTTGAATAAGTGTGGGGGAGGGCATAACTAGTAGCAAGTGTAGGTTGTTTTTAGTTTGTTTTGAAGTGTTCTGTTGTTTCTTTCCATTCCTTCCTTTACCAATTTTCCTTGCTATCTTTTGTTCAAATTTGCATTGAGGGCAATGCAAGGATCAAGTGTGGGGGAGTGAATGTTGTGTTTTTGTGTGTTTTGTGTCTTTTGTAGAACCTCAGTTTTCAAAAACTTTTTAAAGGTTTAAGCTTGCTTTAGGATTTCTAATGTTACATTTGTGACTGATTTGATTTGGAAATTAAATATCCTGAAGTGAAATTTTCTAATGCATAGAGATTAAGCATGATGTGTTCTTTAGCTGAGTGAATGAATATGGAAGACAAAGCCTACTTGGAAGGATTCTTTGAGCCTTTATATTCATTTCTGGTGTGTGCATTCACTTATTTCTTATGCTCTCTAGAACTTGTCTTAGTTCTTAATCAAGACCACATGCAACATTAGTACTCTTGAACATGATTGAGGCATTCATTCAAATTAGCTACTTAGACCAAATGGCCAACCCCTACATGAGTTGTCCCTTGTTACCCATTTGAGCCTTTTAGTTGAATTTTTCCATTCATTTCACTCTCAATTATAAAACTTCTTTCCTACAAGGATGCATATTTCATTACATTCATTCTTTTCAGAATTCACTAGCATTTTGATGGATTCAATTAATGGATTGATATGAGGAATTGCATACTTGAGCTGAAAAAAAAACTAAAAGAGAAAAAGAAAAGAAGAAACATGCGAAATATAAAAAAAAAACAGAGAGAAAGAGAATAGAAAAGTTGAAAAGAAATGAAAAAGCAAGAAAAGAAAAGAAAGTGGGAATAAAAGCACTTTTATAGCTTTAGACTTCAAGATCAAGAAGTTAAATCCTCAATTGAACATTACTAATGCTATTGAATTCTACACATTGATTCACATATTATTTCTATCCTTCTATGCATTCTTGTGCATTTCTTCCTCACCCTTACATTACAAGCCACAAAAGTCCTCTTGATTCTTGAGTACTTATGTATTTAAGTGGTGGAGAGGTAGAGCTATTACAAGCATATGGTAGAGCATTTGAATAAGTGAATTGAGTGAAAGAACCTTTGATACTTGTGAGTTGAGTGATACACTAATTCCCTTGTGTGGTCTTCTATATCTTATTCACTTAGATTAAATTACATATCATTGCTTGGTTTCTTTGCATTAGAATGTTCCATGGATGGATATTGGTTGAAGAATCATCGTTAGTTGCAGTTGTAACCTAAACTTTTGAGCTTGCTTATTCCTTATCTCTCATCTTTCTCTTTCACATATTGTTTAGACCTGATTTGCCCAGGAGTGCAAAAGCTAAGTGTGGGGAAGTTGATAGGTCTCATTATTTGCATATATTTCTAGCCCTAAACTCATGCTTTTGCCATCTATATTTGCATACTTTGGGCATAATTAGCTTCCATTGTGCATAAGAGTTGGTGAGAGGAATTGTGAGGTTTTGCAAGTGTTTTTACATGTTTTTATATGATTTTATATGTGTGTATTTTTGATCCCTGCTTTGGTATGAATTCCAAGAAGTTTCAGTAGCATTTTCGCCATTCTGTCTAAGGCGCCACGGCTGATGTGGGAAGGCGCCGCGGCAGATTTCCAATGGTACTCTCGGTGAAAGGCGCCGCGGCAAATGGACTAAGGCGCCACGGCGGACGGAGGTTTTCATGAAGCTCAGGATCACTAATCAAAACGGCACCATACAGGCCAGGCGCCGCGGCGGATGGATGGAGGCGCCACGCGGATGACCGAAATTTCCAGATTTAAAAGCAGAGTCGCGCGCTTCAGCCAGAAGGAGATTTTCAGTTGCCCATTCTCCCTCCAGACGCGATTTTCTTGCTCTCTCCGCCCTCTCTCACTTCTTCCTTCCATTTTCGTCCAAATTCATCAATTTCTACCGATCAACTATGGATCTTTCATCAATTCTTGCTGTTTCTACCCTAATCCAGAGTATGAGTAGCTGAATTCCCAAGTTCTTCTAGCAATGAAGCTGACCTGAGTTCATGGAGCTGAACAGGGAGTCATTTCAGATCTATTTTCCACTTTCTACTCTAAGAGTCATTTGTTTCAGTTGAACAATTGTGATTAGAATGAAGGTTGAGTGATTAGATTTATGTTTCTTGGAATTTAGATCTGATTGAACATTCAGATGTGAGTTGTGTCCTTTAGTTCAGTTGAATAGAGGATTCTCTGTTGATTTGTAAATCTAATTCGTTTTACTTGGACTGTTGTTCTGTAAATCTGAATTTTGGTTGAATACATTGATGATTCACAGTTGTGGTCATTCTTAGAGAATTGCAACTTGCTTCTCAAGTGTTCTTGTCAATTGATTTTCCTTCTCATAGATCAAAACAATGAATCTAGTAAGATAGTTGTTTCTGATCTATGTTAAGAGAGATTTGAGCAGTAGCTGAATCTATCCATTTAATTGACACTAAGAGACTCCAAATTATAAGATTGAACAAGGAAGGTTGGATAAATTGCTAGGGGGACTACTATCTCTTATCTGAATCTTTCTTTGCCTTTTACCTTTCATTAGATTTGTTCTAGTTTTGATTTCTCTTTTCTAAACTCAAGCTCTCATCTTGGTAATTTGATAATTAAAAGTGAATTGTTAAGAATTAAAATACAACTTAAGGTTCCTTGAGAAGAATGACCTAGGTAGTGCCTCACTTGCTGCATTTTCCTAGTAAAACTTTGATTACCTAGCGACAAGGATTATCAGTCGGCTTGCTATTAAGTCTTGCTTTGTACTCTCTTTTTATACATTAATAGATTCACATATCTAGTCTCTCCATTCTGAAGCAAAACATTGGCGTTTATGACAGTGGAAGGCAACAAACGGGAAAGGCAGTGGAGACAAGCCAAACCCTCAATCATTAGGGTTTAGCTTCTCTCCTCTATTTTTTGTATCTGCTCCTATCCGCTGCCTTCAAATAAGGCCGTTTAGACAGCTCTTCAATGAAGCCAACGCGGCTAACGAGGGATAGAATAACATGAGTGCATCCCTACGGCTTTTTATTTTTATAGCCTGTTAGGCTTAGACCTACTGTTATTTATTTTCCTTCACCTGCATAATATAATATATATATTATTACTTTCAGTCTTTAATATAAAAGCTAGTTAACTGATTTAAATAAATTAAAAAATAGTTAAGTTAGTCATTTGTAATAAGTAGGTATTGTCTGTCATACCCTATTAATTTTAACCCAAGAAATGAGGAAATTAGGATTGATCGAGGGCCAGGTAGTGTAGCAGGAACACAACGAAACAACTTTTGAACTAAAACCAGACCAAGGACCAAACTGGCATTTCAAAAATATCCGGTCAATATTAATTAGAGTAGGAAAGTACACCCAAAAATCCCAGAAAATTATGAAAAATAGAATAAAGGGCATAGAATAGTGTTTGAGGTCTAAAAGATGAAAATAGTGTAAAAATAATTTATTCTAGAATATTCTGTATTTTCTTAGGTTTTGGCTAATTAAGAGAAAATTAGCCAAATTAAATTTTTTAAAATACATAGATGCCTCAATAATTCATGAAAAATTTAAAGAAATTATTTGGGAGATTATTAAGAATTTTAAAATTAGGGTTAAGGTGTAATTTCAACAATAAAATTTACCCTAAAGGGAACTGGGCACCATGATGTTTATTTGGGGTGCAAAAATATATATGAAGTTGTCAAAAGGGGACATCTAGTACCAGGTCGTTAATGTCCATTAATTTACCATCAGAGGGGCCCACGAAATCAGTTTTAAAGTGCATTTTTAATAACAAAGTTTACATTAAGGGGCACTAGATACTATGAAATTTATTTGGACACAAAAATATACATGAACTTTCTAAAAGGAAAAAAAATAACAAAATTTTTCAACTCTCATAAATGTCCGTTAATTTTATTCTTTTGGGTCCCACTTCCAAGTTGACCATCTTTCTCTCATCATAGTCAACACGCACACTCTCTTTGTCATTTTCTCAACCTCCAAGCCTTTTATATGTATTTATGCAAAACAATTTATTTCCCTTCTAGGACACGAGGTTCTTTGCTTACAGCCAAGTATTACCTCTAGTCCTTAATATAGGACGAAATAGACTAATTTGAGGAGATTAAAAAAATTAAATAAATTGCTTTAAAGTATTATATTTATGTTATTAAATTAACTAACAATGAAAGTAGATTGGAGAAGAGAAGTAGACAAGAAAATGAGAGAATAATATTGTATTCCTTCACTTGCTTCACTTGCATCACAATACAATGGCATGCCTTATTTATAGGCATAGTCTTACACATAAGTTACATTTGTACTTAAATGATAGATAGTAGACAATAAACCACATGAATATGAGTGGGGGAGTTAGAAGATTAAAGGCATAATGGAAACGTAATGGAGTAGTGGAAGATTAATGCCTAGTGGAAGTAGTAGGAGTTGATGATGAAGTTGAGAGGAAGAGGAAGAGGAAGAAAAGGAGATGAACATCCACATGTTATAATATTCATAAACCTCCCCCTTGGATGTCTATTATATAGGATATGTGCCTCATTAAAAAACTTCAACTAGGAAAAACCCTATGGGACAAAAACCTAGCAGAAGAAAAAGAGTACACATTCATTGATATACTATTTGGTGCTACCTCATTCAAAACCTTGCTAGGAAAACCCAATGGGAAAAAACCATAGACAAGCGAAAAAGAGTACAGTGCTTGATAACATCAATTGATATCCCTGAGTTTGTGGCATCTGATATCATGAACAAGTTTTTCAAATATTGTAATTGGAAGTGACTTGGTAAACAAATATACCAGATTTTTATTTAAACAGATTTGCTAAATATATATTTCATCATCTTTTGAATATTATGAAATACTTCATCTGGAATTACCAACATATGGATCAAAAAAGAATCTAGAATTCTATTCCAATATCTTTCGTGAAGAACTATATCTTAGTAATAAGTTAACAGCAAATGATATGTCAAGTCATGAGTGACTGATAAGATATGATATGGTACTTCTGGACCTATGATTTGGTACTTCTAGACCAAATAGTTCTTCATCAAATTATCAAAATCTAAAAAGTTCTTTATTCACCTCTACAAATCTCACAACCATTAAAGTATATAATGGATGTGATTTATCCATATAAAAACACTTTAAGGCCTTTCTTGTATCAATTATTTGATACACAAAAATATTCATTTCTCAAGTATTCAATTTGCAATTTGAAGCAAAACTTTGTTCTTCCCAAGTCCTTCATGTCAAATTCTTTCTTTAAGCAATCTCATAGCTTTTGTAAGCTCTTCAGGAGTTCTAATAATATTTATGTCATCAACATAAACAATTATAGCAAACTCATTTTCAGATCTTTTCATAAAAATGCATGGGCAAATTGGATCATTTTTATATCATTTCTTCAATTGATATTTACTTAGTCGGTTATACCACATACACCCTGATCGCTTCAATTCTTATAGAACTTATTTAGCTTAATTAAGTATTGTCTTCAAGAACTTGAATTGTATGCTTCTAGCAACTGAAATCCTTCAAGGAATTTCATATATTTTGATCCATAACTATAAAATGATGATACATACTGAAATTATTTTAATCTTCATAATATTTCATATATTGAAAGATTTTCTTATATATGCTCCAGGCATATTTTGGATCCTTCAAGGATTATCATGTAAATTTTACTCTTTAATGATCCTCATCCATGGGTCATCTAGCAGGCACATTTCATAATGTCAGACTATTCAAATATGTAAACTTATATCCACCACAAAGTAATATGTCTCATCATAATCATTTGTGAAAATCTATATTTTCACATAAACGTCCATATATTCTATAAAAACTTTATATTTCATGTGTTGGGACTACAAGCCCATTTTCACATATTGAAATGATATTTTCAACACGTCTTTTCCCTTTTCTTTTTCTTCTTGGCCAAATTTATATCTACTTTGTATGATAGATCTATGTGTAAGATCCTCTTTTTATCACATGATATTCTTATGAAAATCATTGTCGACAACTTTACCTTTTCAATTCCATTTTTTCTTTTGTGACATAACTTGTTGAGATCTCTTTCTTTCTTTTCAAGTACCTGAACCTCTTTTGGAGTTTTATAATTAGTTATGTCTTGACACTCTTCTAGAGTATATGCCTCCTCAGTACAACTTTTAAGTTGTATGCTCCTTTTTATTCAAGATATTTATATTGGAACTAATTAACTTCTCATGCTTCTGGCATGTCTTAATGTTTAAAATAATTGGAGCATTTTCAGCTGGAATAAGAGATTTAAAAATTTTCATACAAGTCAGTAAAATATTTTGTAGTATCTCATGAATGCAGTTTTGATGAATTTTTGGTCCATACTGATATATATGAGGATCTGTATTTGATAGTAATAATGCATTCCATGCATTCTATTTTCCAGCTACTCAATTCTCCCCCTCATGTTGAGAAAATTTTGTCGAATAACAGTCAACTAATTATGCAGTATAAGTCTCCTAAATCCATTTGTTTCTTTTAGGAACATTGTTTTATTCCATTTACAGACAAACAAGACGAAGGAGGTTCTTACCCAACATATGTCCCAACTTTCTTTTAATATCTATCTATGTACATTGTAGTGGATTGGTAGGAATAAATATTGCACATTTCAATTTTCTAGATGAAAAATATCTGGCTCCTAAACCAAAGCCAATTTTATTGGGAGAATTTTGTTGCCTTGATGTCTATAAGTGCTGCAATATATTAAATCAAATATGCCAACACTAAAATGAAAAAATTTGTTCTCATAAATATTGATCAAGCTATTCATGGAGGTATTAACAAATGATTTTGGTAGATCAATTTGTTAAGCAGGATTTTCAACATTAAAAGCATGATATATAAATTCACTAGCATCTTTAAAATCAAGTTTTGGGAATCACATAGTCCGAAAATATTTATCTAAATAATCTTGCAAACTTCAAGTTGCAAATTAACGTCAATCACACTTCTTACCATTTTATATAGATGCATCTATCAAATATTGAATACTTGTATGGCTTATGTGCTTCTAAATGGGCCCATATATATTTTCAAAAATGTAGTGGTCCATTCAAAAATAAAACATAACTAATGATATTTTATTATCAATTTTCTTTGAGAACAAGTAGCATATACGAATTCTTAAAAATGTTGGTTCTTCTGGTTATTCAATGGATATCAATACATAATCTTCAATCATCATATAGTTTAAGATGATCAAACAAGTCATGCAACAATAAATCTAATTATATCAGTAAACTTCTGATTTATTGTACCATGTTTCGTTACCAATAATAAACTTTTCAATATAATATATGATTGATGATATCCATTTATGAAAAATATATCCAATATCAACTCATGCTTATATTCCAACAGTCTCTCCTTAAGATTGAGTCATTCAAACATGATTCTTTTATTCATATATTTCATAAACAGTTATGAGCATATGATGGGTTAAGGTCAATAACCTATCTTTTGCTTAGAAACCCAAGTACTTCATAATTCATATATACTTTGTCTACTCATAAAAAAAACAGCATTAGTTCTTCTGGAACTATATTAATACTATTGCATCTAGTTCTTCAGGAACTATATAATTTAAGAGGAATATGAAAGACAACTCTATTTCAATATATCATTAACATAATAACAAATAATTATGTTTATCACATATTTAACTTGCAAAACACATAGAGAACACACAAAAATGATGAAGAATGTTTAAAATGAACTTTTAAAAGTAAAGTACAAATAAGACTTAACACTCAAAACTTCTCAATATTGATCAAGGTACTATAGACATTTAAAATATTCAAAACTAATATTGAATCAGATCATATAAATAAGATATAAATAAACAAAATATAACTAGTAACTTTTGGGTCTATTTTATCTATTTAGTTTTATATCACACACTTATCAATATCACAATATCAAATTCTTATAACAATTTGTTTCTCACAAATCACAATAAATTTAAAGACCGATAAAAATTAAACATTATACATAAAGCCTTCTAGGCATATACTTATATGTTTTCTATTTTTATATATACTTTGAGTATCTATCTTTCTTTACAAGTTATTGTCTTCATGCATTAGAATTAGCTTCGATATTTTCATAATATCACATGGTCTTTTTGATTCCATAACCATTTTTTTTAACATTTGCTTTTCAATAAATTGATACATATTTGTCTATAATACTTCTGGTCATATTATAACAGTTCATAATTTTATCATATTGATCATAGGGCTATTACTAATTCTGCTGTTATGATTCCATAATCAAGCCCCAAGATTATTGCCCTTTTAGTTATCAGTTCCACTAATACAATGTGATCATACTCTTTATCACTCGTACGGATATATTCTTTGCTTTCAATAGCACACCATCAATTTTCTCAAATATTAGTCTTCCGAACTATAACAAAATTTTTAGAACTACAAAGTTCTTTTGTATGTTTCACTTTTAAACCATCAATCTTCAGGATTTTGATATAGATTATCAAATTGTGACATTCTTTTCATGCCATCTGTTACTACCACAAGATGGTCTTTTATCAAATAATCATCAAAACGTGATGTGGCTTCTTGCCATCTAATCCCAAAATCAAGAGAACAATGGCTATTAGCCATTCATTTATATATTTAACATTTTACTTTTTAAGACAACAATTAACTAATATCAGAGATGATAATCATATATAGTAATTTTATAGATGAACATAAACCTCATAGCAAATCAAGAAATATAAGGATAGTAGAATCATGAAAATATAAGAAAAGTAAGAAATAAAAATAAAAATTTTCATATCTCAATATGATGAATAAAATATTTGATTGCTAATGAATCAATATGGTTAATATGCAAAACCATCATTTGCTCTAAATAAATTGGAGAAATCTTACCAAACTGTTCGGATCAAACTATCTTCATTCAACGAACAAAACATCAACGTATATCAACTAGAAGCCATGAACTCAAATAGTAGAGTCTCGTGCTGATAATGTGTTATGAAATTAACTAACAATGAAAGTAGATTGGAGAAGAGAAGTAGACAAGAAAAGAGAATGATATTGTATTCCTTCACTTGCTTCACTTGTATCACTTGCATCACAATACAACGGCATGCCTTATTTATAGGCATAGTCTTACACATAAATTACATTTGTACTTAAATGATAGATAGTGGATAATAAACCATATGAATATGAATAGGGGGAGTTACAAGATTAAAGACATAGTGGAAAAGTAATGGAGTAGTGGAAGATTAATGCCTAGTGGAAGTAGTGGGAGTTAATAATGAAGTTGAGGGGAAGAGGAAGAGGAAGAAGAGGAGATGGACATCCACATGTTATAATATTCATAATAATTTATTGTTTTTCTGTAAATTAATTTTCTTGGCTTATAAACTAATATATAATCAAATGATGCGTATAAATATTTTAGAGGGATCATGTACTATATGCTATATTTAAGTAATTATTTTACTTTAATTTTTTTTTTCAAATTTGTCTATTATACTAAAGAGAAGAGGAAGTAGGAATGAGTACAAAAATATCATGTATATTATTGCACTCAAGTAAACTTTATGGTGCCTAATGCCTCTTAGGGTAAACTTTGTTATTAAAAATGCATCTTAAAACTGACCTGGTGGGCCCCTCTAACGATAAATTAATGAACATTAACGTCGTGGTTTTTGATGCCCCCTTTTGATAACTTCATATATATTTTTGCTCCTAAATAAACTTTATGGTACTCAATACCCCTTAGGGTAAATTTTGTTGTTAAAATTGTACCTTAACCCTTAAAATTATTCTCGGCCTCTAAAGATGTCACATCCCGCAAAATTTAACCTTGATAATAGGTATGAAAAATTAAGTTAAGGGCCAAGAGGAAAAGTAGACTGGCTAACAAAGCCAGGCATGACATAAAACCTAGACAGGGTCTAGACTAATATTTTTGAACTTATCAGTTTACAAACGGCAAAATGAAAAAAATTGAGAAAAATCTAAACAATTCCCAAAAAATGTTAAAAGATAAATTAAAGGTTTTGGAAACCTATTTGAGATCCTAGAGATAGAAATAGCCTGAAAATAACTTATTACAGAATTTCTTGAAAACAAAGGTTTTTCAGAAAAATAGTAGAAATTGAGTAGAAATAATTATTTTAAATATGTAGAGGCCTTAATAATTCTAAAAAAAATATGTGAAATTTATTTAAAATTTATTTGAGTTTATAAAATTATCTCCAAGGCCTGGAAGTACATGAATTAATTTTAAAATATTTATTACCAAAATTCTATCAATAAAGCTAATTTCGAAGAAAATTCAAATTAAATAGTTAGAGGTTGAGATAAATTGTGAACTTTTTCAGGAGGCTTTCTCATATTAAAATTGAATTTTTAATAAAGAGAAATCAATTTTTGGAGACCCAGAACTATTTTTGAAAATAGTAACCAAAATGTGAGTTTTGGTTAGAAATTGATATTTGTAATTAGGCCACACTTCCTCTTCTTTTCTAATTAGTTTTGGGCTTTATTTTGGGCTAAGAGAGCCCAGAAATTTTGTGCAACTACGGCCCAATATGCAAAGAGAGTTTCAGCCCAAAATCCAAAAAAAAAAATCAAGAAGAAGGGACACTGGGCATTAGCTGAAATTTAAGTCATATAAAGAAGGAGACATGTCCCCTTATGTGGTAAAAAATGGTGCCATTTTTGTAGGGCTTAGGGTCAGATCTTGGCTCTACAAATACACCCCAATTACAAATTTAATTCGGTTCATGTTGAGATATCAATGATTCAAGGTTGGCATATGGATTAGAAAGTTGAAAATAGTTGGATTATGGTGCCTAAACCTTGTTTTGGAAAGAATTCTAACTTATGAAGTTTGGAGGTACTGATCGGCCAACTTGTTTCCTTGAGCTAGGATTTGATTTTTGTTAATTTGATACTTCTAATGAGTTTAGAAGGTAAAATTATATAGGGATATATGAAGAACATGTGTTTAGAAGTACTAAAACTGAAAAAGAAATTTTTGAATTCCAAGGATACCATTCGGCCAAACTTAGATGTAGGAGAAGGAGTTGGATTTTGAAGAATATAAGTCTATATTTGGATTCTACATTAAAAATCATATAGAAAAAGTATGTGGAAGTTAAGTTAAAAAGGATGATGCTAAAATCCTAAAATAAAAGTTAAAGGGGTTAGGATTTTAGGTTAAAGTGTTATTGGGATTGATGAAGTTGATTTTAATGCTATTATTATTGTTTGATGATAGGCACTGACATTGGGCAAGAAAAAAGCATAAGAGCAAGAGGAAGTAATCAATAAATCAAGTCTTCAAAGAGGTAGCAAGAACTTTCAATTTTAGTGTTAAATTGCCTTGTTTGTTTATGTTATGTGTATATGCCATGATATGATTGAGTTTGAATGTGGAAATGTGAGTAACTCCCTACATCAATGCCTTGGCAAATATGTTTAATTGAGTTCTTGAATGATATGCTATGTGCTCCCTTTCCATGGCATATTGATGGTATGTTTATGGCATGATAATATATGAGTTAGATGCTTACATGTAACATGAATTGACTTTACATTTTGATGCTATAATTGTTCTTCTTTGCTACTGGGAGTCTTTGGAATCTCACGCAATTATGTTTAAATCATAACAATCTAGGGGATGAAAGCATAAGGGAAAAGGCAAGGAGATGGCAATAACTTGAAGACCCTTACTATCTTATGGAATTTTGGACTATGTCATGTATTATGTGTGATTATGGATATTTAACTCTTTGGCTATTGTATGTTGTACATTATGGCTAAATTATGGTTCTAAGTTGAATGGTATGGTATTTAGTGATTTTGAAATGGCAAAACATAATGGTGCAAAAATTAGGGCTTAAAAGGGATAAAATTAACATAAATTGCACCTATTTGGGACCCAGGTGATTCTTTGCAAATGGAGAAGTTTGACCTTGACACTTGTCAATCTAATAGATCTAATTTTTAGCTTTAAAATGAATGGTAATCCATCAAAATTAGAGTTTTGCACAAAAAGTTATGCATATCCAAAGTTTGGCATGAATTTTGAAAATTAAAAAATTGACCAAATGAACAATACACATTCACGGGAAAATTGGGCACACAAGATCTGGATTCATGGCGTGGAAGTATTGTTTCCTCAACGATCTCTCTGAAAGCTCCAAATAGAACTTGAAACCATTTCATTTCAATTTTTCTAGAATTAGTTATGATTTTTCAAAATTGGATAAAATTTTATGGTTATGATGAATACTAACTTGGTGAAACGTCCTACCTTTAACCTCTCAGAGCACGCATTCATAAGCGTTATGGTTTAAGTAGATTATGACACAAGCTCGTGGATTTAAAATTTCAACATAATTACTCGGGTTACTATTTACTATTTAATTTCCATATTACAGGTCCAACTTCAAAAATTCATAACTAATTCCATAAAAATCGTATTGAGATGTTCTAAAATTCTATGGAAAGATATTTAAATGCTCTTTAAGGAAAAATATCCAATTGGACTTATCTTTGCCCAATTTGTACAGTTTAATCAATAAATATTACTGTTTATTTTGTAAAATCTGGAACTTCCAGATTCTATGCCTCAACTTTGGAAATTCATATCTCCTTGTGTACACATCCAATTGAGGTGATCCATCCCTCATTTTAAATCTTGGGATGTGTACTATGAGTCTGACAAATCTCGTGCCTTAACTCATTCGTTTGATAGGTCAAACTGGAGCTACAAACTCACTGCTCCAGGACCTACATTTTATCCCTTAACATCTCTTTACTTTAATTCATTTTATTTCTTTGGCATACATAACATGGGCTTACTCTTTCCCGTTCATGCTCATACATTTCTATACATGCCATAAGCATTATAATTAAATACATGGCATCATTGGCATCCACAACATAAATTACATAATAGGAGAATTACACATTGAATAATAATATCATTCATTAACATCAATAATTCTCCACTTTCTCCTCCTTGCTTCTCATGCCATTATTGCCCATCATTGATTGACCTAAATGGTTGGTTAGGGAGGGGTGAGATTCGGGAGAATCTCAGTAGCAAATAATACCATATTAATCTTGTTAGATGGATGCTAATGCACGACATGCAACTTACTTGTTCTCTTGTTAGTTAGTGACATATTAGCATGCTTAAAGCTACTTTCTTGATGTATGGTCATGGAGACATAATCTACTCATCATAAATAGAATTTACAGTAGCTAATACATGTCACAACAACATTCAATAACATGTACACAGCAACACACAAGCATACAACATCAAACAATAACAATAGGTAAGTTCACTACCTTGCACCTCAAGCTTTCCTCTTACTTTTCCTTTGACTCCCTTGACTTTCCAACCATGTGGGCATTCGATTAACATCACCAAACATCCTTCTTGGATGTTCTAAGGTCCTAAACATAGTCATAATGATCACACAAGCTATTAGAACCACTAGATTACAAAAAGTTCAAGACTAGCTTTCTTGAACCTCAACCCTTTTTCTTGGTTTTAGGGTTTTCTTTCTAGCTTTTCTAACATAAATCTCATCATTTTCCATCCTTAAGATCCATATCTTGTCAATTAGGACCACTTTAGATGGCCTTAGATTCAAGAAGATCAAATCTGAAAATTTTGCTTTGCGGGTACTATTCACGCAGAAATTCCAGAATTTTTACTCAACTTTGAAAATTCATGATTAATTCTAGAAAAATCAAAACTGAGTGGTTCCAAGTCTCACTAAAAACACCTTAAGTTTTGTTTAAAAGAAAAATAGTTTCAGGAACCAATTCTATGCTGAACAATACCAGAATTGTACGGAATTCAACATTCTTTTCAAAGGTTAAACACTATTTCCAGATTTCAAACCCTAACTTTGAAAAATCACTATAAATCGTACACATATCCAAATGAAGTTTTCTACCCATGGATTTAAAGCTTACAGAGTGTACTTTAATCATGCCAAATTTTAGAATCAGATACAAAGAGTAACTTATTCAAAATAGGCATCAAGTCAGATGCTACAACCATTACATACCTTGATCTTGAAGCTTGAATCTTGTTCCTTCTTTTTGGCCTTCATCCCTACGTTTTTCTCTCTAAATTTTGGCAGAGTTTTCCCTCTACAAATGGCTGCCAAAATGCTCTTCCAAGGTGGAGTATTTATAGCCAAAACTTTGGCTTTAATGGACCAAAATGCCCTTGGTGGCTAATAGAAAGGGTAAAGGCAATCTTGGAACTTCAAGTTGACTTTTACATCATCATTGCATCATCTTCTTGCATCATCCCTACCTCATTCTTCTAGAAGACGTCAAGTGTCACAAATGTGGTGGAGGAAAAGGGAGATTAGATCCTAGCCGTTTGATCAAAACTTAATCCTTAAGTTTCTTCCAAATTTACTTGGCCCATGTTTCTCTGGCTTTTTTTATGGCCTTACGAAGCTGAAAAAATTCTTCTATCTACTTCATAAATTCTCTTTAATTCTAGAGAGTATCTATAAATTTTCTTAGGCCATGACACTTCCTTTAAGCCTTACATAAAATTCATTTACTAAAATACCCTTTTATCGGCATAATTAGCTTTTTAATTTATTAAAGCCACTCTACTGGCCTTTTGGTTACAGAACTAATTTTATAAATTAGTACAATCTTCCAACTATTTAACCTCATTTTTGTGTACGTTTTTTAGGTCTCTTTCTATTTTAAATAATTACCTCGAACCATGTACTTTTTACCGGCCATAACCTTATAAATTCTATTTAAGCTGTCTCAGGGGTATTTTTATCTTTTCTCTTCACAGAAGAGCCTTAGAATATTATTTCCTATTTTTTGGGATTTTTTTTTTAGAATTCTCTGTATACTCTTCCATTTTTACCCCTGTTGATAATAACTTTCTGAATTTATGGTTTAGTCCCTTCTTGGACTTAGCTTAATATAATCCTTCTTTGAGGTTTCTAACTTAACTTTTGGCCTGTTTCTACTCTCTTTTCTCTTTTTGGGCCCTTGAGACTTTACTGGAGCCTCTAGCCTTAATTATACTTGAACCCCTGAAAACTTTTACTTTGCAGTTTAGTCCCTGAAACTGCTTTGACTTCCTTTCTCATCTTTGGAACTTCTGCTCAAAAAGGGTGTAGTAGCCTATCCAATTCAGGCTATTTCTAGTACTTCTAGGCCCAAAAGTTGGGATGTTACACCTGAGAATAATTTTCTTAAAGTTTAAATTTTTCCAACTGAAGGACTTAGTAAATGGTTCCAGTCGCTTCTATTTGATGTGAAAATGGGTTAAAAACTAAGGTGTTACATTGTCTTTTCTAAAATATTTTTATTAATCATGTGTATTAATTAGAACTACTATTTGATGAAACATTTAATAGGTGCAATTATTATAAGAACTACATTAGAAAAAAAATAGATAAATATGATAGACAAAATAAATTAAGGTCTTATATTTAGAATCAAATTAAATATCAAACTAACTCTTAATACCGGAGGTATTACATCATAACATACAACAGTACCGCATGTCCATGTGTGAAGCGGGACAAAGGCTAACATGATGACTACTTGACAATTTTTCCAACAAAATAGTTTTGTACTCCTCCTATCCTTAGTAGAAATTAATTAGGGAATTAATATTGGCTCTACATATAAGATTCATCTTACATGTTTATTAGTTTTTTTCTTAAATTAACCCTATTAATATTCTCCTAATAATAATGAACTAGGAGACGGGTGAAGGAAATTAAGAAAGATGCTTAGGGTTTTTTAAAAAAAAAACATATCATATTAACTGATTTAATTAACATCTTTAATCCATTTAAATTAGTTAATTAGGTTCTATATTAAGGACTAAAAAATGACTAATAATTCACAAAAAAAGTAGTACTAATAATATAATAAACTTTAATATATGTACGTTGTTTTAGAGGAGTCTCGTGTAATTAACACTTATTACTATCGTTAACAACAACAATACTCTGGTTTTAAAAAAAAAAACAACAATACTAAACTTTAATACTGGCATCAGTACTTTATTTAAGATCAAGTTTATAGTTTAAATAATTTGATCTTATATTAAAGGGGTGTTCAACTGTTCGGTTACCTAAAACGACACTTTTTAAAAGTATTTCACGTAAATCGAGACAAAATTTTTCTCATATATTTCCTTTGTACGCCGTAAAATTATTTTTAAAATCATGGTTTGATTTTTTTCCAAATACCCCATAAGTATAGAAGGTAATATATGTAATTATAAGTAAAATATAAAACTACTAGAAAAATGGTTATTTGCATAAAGCTTCAAAATTAAGTAATTTATTAGAAAGTTTTTTCCAAGTTTAAAGGAGGTTATTTATAAAAAAAACCATGGTATTAAAAACCGGGCCGGCCGGTTCAGACTGGAAACCAGCGAACCGGCCACTTGTTCGATCCGGTCTTTCTTTGAACCGTAAAAAATTTGACTCGGAGCAAACTGCCCTGGACCAATGTGACCCAGACATAACTCATGTCACTCACTAGGTACAATGGGCTACCCGAATTGATTTTTATTGTCCTTGCAACTGTGATGCCACGCCATTGCAAGGGAAAAAAAAGCTTGAAGAAGATAGTGAGAGAGGGAGAAGCATGATAAGGAAGAATAAATCAAGAAATGAGATGAAATAAATTACCTAGTATTTGAGAGGAGAATACAAAATAACTGATGGGAGGAAAATAAAATCCTGAGTTGCAGACTAGAAGAAGACCGAATGAACTAAAGAGGAAGAAGGATGAGGGGTTGCGTGGGAGGATGGAGAAATGTCACACTCACAATCAAGGAAGTTTGCATTAGGAGAAAACAAAAGTTTGAAAAGTCATGGAAAAACACACAAATCTCGAATTCCGGTGCCCTTATTTGTTTAGATGAATGCCTAGGTTTAACTTTTATGTCTATTGAAAAAAATTATAAAAATTCTAAATCTTTTTTGATTTATCTCTTTATGTTTTGAATTACTATATATTAAAATTTTTAATAGTTTCATAAGTAGGCCAAAATCTATTGTAGGTTATAAATTCTTTGAAATTAAATGATTTCAATAATATTTATTTTTATTAATGAAAAAGTTTTAAAATGCAATCAAATTAATATACCTTGCACCTATTTTTATTAATTTATAAAAATTTATTTTTATATCATGATTTTATTTTTATTATTTTATTAAAATATTTACTAGATAATTAAAAATTATATTATTTTAACTAAACTAATCAGACTTCGGGTTAATCCCGATCTGACCTACGAACCCTTGACCTACTATCTTGACCGGTCTGATTTTTAGTATCTTGTGAAAAACATCAAGTTGAGGAGCTTGTAGTTTTTCCTATTATTACTATTATTAGTAATAGTAATTTAGTACTAATATTGTTATCACTGGTACAATATTTCTCCGGTCCTAAATATAAGACCTTTATACTAGTGTGTATAAGGGTCTTATATTTAGGACTGGAGGAATACTATTATTCACACATGGACATGTGGTACTGCTATGTGTTATTATTTAATATTGTTAGAATAAATAAAGAATAGATCAAAAACGTACCGGGGTCGGATCTCAGGTCGGGTCGGTTGAATCTTCTTAGCTCACATTTAACCTAGACTATAAAAGTCTAAGCTTTTGAATGCACAGTAGAGCACCTCTTTGCAAGAAATAAGAGAGAGAGAGATAGTAGGAAAGCTCAACTACTGGAGTGATTTGAACTGATGGGGGGAAGCCTCTACTTATGGCTTTTTTCAGGGGTATTTTGGGTAGCCAAAAATATCAACTGAGCCTATAAGATAAAATCTGAAATAGGATATATAAATATATCTTTATCTTATAATATCATGATATTTGAATTTAATATCTAGAATTAATCACAATTAATTCTAAATATATATATTTAATATATATTTAATCTATACAATATAAATTAATTAATTTATTATAAACTAATCAGATTTATATCGTAACCGATTGGATATGATTCAGGATGTTTGACCAAGTCAAACATATCACGATATCGCTTGGATATTTGACTGGTATATTCTCTTTATACCCAGTCAAATAATCCGGCCAATCAAGGACGGATCCAAGCCCAAAATCCAACATCTCCTACTCGAACTTGATGGGTTGTCCATCGTGCGATAGTTAAATCTTTCATTGCTTCATACTAGGTGTCTGTCGTGACTGAGTAGGCATGACATCATCGATTCGAGTACTTGTGCACTAGGAATTCTTTATACAGGATCAGCACACAAGAACACCCTTGGTGTACCTGCAAATTGTATGCTTGTTGCCTTAAATGCCCTAGTTTTATCCATACACTTTACTTATAGCATATCTAATCCCTCTCGAGTTATTTTGTTTACTTAGATTGCCTTCCTATACGTATGGTATCCACACTTGCTTAGTTGTTCTGTTCAACCTGCAAGGGACATGTCATGGACACCAACGTAGATGTGTACTTCAGGATAAATCTTCCTTCTGACTGTTCATCATTTAGGCTAGAGTAGCTGTCACTAAACCAAACCCTTGTGATGCTGCCTAAGTCTTAAGAGCATTATGAAAGGTTTATTTCCTTTCTGGGACTTACACCGTAATGGATCAGGGATCTTTCATCTACGCCCTATGTTGCGGATTCGAGTGAGCTCATACAGTATGAATAGCATGCTACGGTGCTCAATCTACTAAGTGGAGTTTGTCGCTTTTGGTTTTAGTAGCATTGTACAGACTAAAGTTCCAAATACACTCCAACATTTGAACCAGGAGCTCTTTCATCATAGCTATATATGACGTCTTACAAGTGAAGAGTTGCTTGTCTGGCTACAGGTCTCATGGATTACACATTATCTATGATTTGGCCAAGACTTTTATGGGTCTCATCTCAGTCTAGCTGAGGCAATATTTGTGTAGTGATTCTTCTCTACCATCTTATGGTGATCATCTGTTGTCAAACCTTCTATGTCCCTGAGAACATAGCAAGGCGGTTGCTCGTGTAAGTGAGCCAACCTTGTGACCTGTACGACATATTGGTGTTGCATACCTCGTGCCTATGCATGTATAAATACACAGATGTATATACAAGAAAATTTCCTTGAACTAGATAAAATGCATTGAATTACTAAGTAAGAGGAAACGAAAAAGTTTAGTACAACATGCCTTGTGCCCACATAATTGAACAAAAAAAAGGATCAAAAAGAAAAAGGAGTTCAATACATCATGCTTTCCGCATGCCCAAGGCCTTTACATGCTTGACAAAAGGATCTCTAGCTATAGGCTTGGTTAGGGGATCTGCCAACATCATATAAGTGGACAAGTATTGAACTGTAACTTGTTTCTTAGCGATCATATCCCTTACAAAGTGATATTTTATGTCTATATACTTAGTACGATTGTGATACTTAGGGTCCTTTGCATAGGCTATTGCTGCTTGACTATCGCAGTGAATTAGAGTTGGTCCCTTACTACCACCATGGATTCCCAATCATACTAAGAATCTTTTAAGCCATACAGCTTCTTGGACAGCTGTAGAACATGCTACGTATTTTGCTTCCATGGATGAAAGAGATACACACGTTTGTTTCTTGCTGCTCTAGGAGATTGCTCTGTTATTTAGTAGGAAAGCATAGCCTGACGTCGAGTGTCGCTCGTCCAGGTCTCCTGCCCAATCAGCATCGAAATAACCCTCCGCACGAAGGCCGTTTCCTTGATCGCATAACTCATAGTCCATGGTTCCTTTTAGATATCTCATAATCCTCTTTACAGCTTCCTAGTGTTTTACTCCTGAATTAGATTGGAATCGGCTCACAAGTCCAACTGCGAAGCATATGTCTGGCCAGGTACACAACATGGTGTACATTAGGCTACCAACGGCACTTGAGTATAGGACCCTCTTCATGCATTCTATATCGCATTGTTTTATATGGCGCATTTCCTCACTTAGGTTATGTCCCTTAACCACAAGGGTATCCGTAGGTTTACAGTTTCTCATTAAAATGCTCAAGAATCTTTGCTATGTATGCCTTTTGTGACAATGACAGCAATTTTTTAGAACGATCTCTTCTTATCTTAACGCCTAAGATATATTCTGCTTCGCCCATGTCTTTCATCTCGAAGTTCAAGGATAACCACTCTTTGATCATCTTTATTAGTTTAAGATTGGTACCAGCTAGGAGTATGTCGTCGACATAGAGGGATAGAATGATAAAGTTGTTTCCAAACCACTTGATATAAACACAGTGATCTTCCTCGATCATTTCGAAGTCATAGGAGCTTATAGCTTTGTGGAACCTTAAGTACCACTGCCTAGATGATTGCTTGAGTCCATAAAAGGATCTCAAGAGTTTACAAACCTTTTTGTTTGTTCCCTCAGGCTGTTCCATATAGATTTCTTCATTTAGTTCTCCATTCAGGAAAGCGGTTTTTACATCCATCTGATGTAACTCTAAGTCTAAACTTGCTACCAGAGCCAGTATCAGTTGCATTGAGTTGAAATGTACAACAGGTGAGAAGGAGTCTCCGTAATCCACTCCTTCCTGTTGTGTATACCCTTTGGCAACTAACCTTGCTTTGGGTTTATCAATTGATCCATCAGCCTTATGTTTGTACTTGAGAACCCACTTGCTCCCAATTGCCTTTTGGCCAGGTGGTAGATCAACTAATTCCTATACTTGGTTGGACTCAATGGAATCTATTTCCTCTTGTAAGGCCTTTCGCCATTTTTCCTTAGCAGGCCCTGTTAGTGCTTTTTTAACACTTACGGGGTCTTCTTCATCATTTTCTGGACTAATGATGAAGGTTGCTCCTTCAATTGAGAAGCGTCTCCAAAGAGTTTTGTCTCTATTACTTCTCTTAAGTAGGGTTGCTGCAAGACTTTCTTCTTGTGGCTGAGTTAGACCTTGTTATGAAAATGGTTCAACCCTCCCACTCGAATCAGTTTGTTGTACCTCATTACTATCATCATCATAAAGACAACTTGTTCGATCAATACTCCCTCTGTTAGAAAATTCAGTTTCTATGAATGTTGCGTCCCTTGACTCTATCTCAATCACTGAGTCGTCATCGTTTTCACCAATGAAGACATACCCCTTAGAGTTCTTAGAGTATCTTATGAAGATACACTTTTTGCTCCTCGGTTTTAGCTTATCATACTTATGGGAAGAATCACGAATGTAGGACGCTGACCCCCATGGTCTTAGGATGCTTAGATCCGATTTGCGGTTTGTCCATGATTCATAAGGGGTTGTGGTGACTAATTTAGAAGTCACTCGGTTAAGTATGAATGTGGTAGTTAAAAGAGCATCTCCCCAATATGAGGTTGGAAGCTCAGCTTGTGCCATCATTGATCTAATCATATCGAGGAGAATTCTATTTCTCCTTTCAGCAACTCCGTTTTGTTGAGGAGTGCCGGGGATTGTTAGTTGCCTAACAATACCCCTTTCTTCACAGAGTTCCTTGAACTAATTAGAGAGGCATTCTCAACCTCAGTCAGTTCTTAGGGCTTTGATTCTTGAACCTAGCTGATTTTCCACTAGATTAAGATATTTTCTAAAGCACTCTAATGCCTCAGATTTGTGGGAAATCAGGTAAGTATAGTGATATCGGGAAGAATCATCGATGAAGGTAATAAAATACCATGCTCCGTGACGTGCCCTAACACTCACTGGTCCGCAAATACCAGAGTGTACCAGTTCAAGAGGGTGGTTAGCCCTGGTTGCCTTTCCGAAAGGTTTTCTTGTGCTCTTGCCAGCGAGGCAATGTTCACACAGAGACATTTCCTTTTTGAACATGTTTCCTACAAACCTCTTTTGCCAATTTGGTCATGTATTCTTGACTAATATGTCTTAATCTAACGTGCCATATATCGTAATTGACATCAGAAGAAAGTGCATAGCAAGAACTAGAAAAATTGTCATTGAAATTCTCTAAAACAAAGAAACCATCCGAAACATAACCAGAAACTGAAAAGTTGGTCCCATACGAAATGTCTACTATGAAATCACGAAAAAAGACATTGAAATGAAATTTAACTAAGGGAATAACAGACACAAGATTTCGTCAAATTTCTGGAGCGTAAAGGACATTTTGCAAGACTAGGGTTTTTCCTCCATGCTGGGTCAGCTCACAAGTACCGATCCCTTTGACTTCTACTCTCGCGTTGTTTCCAACATAAACCATCTGCTTCTTGCTGGTAACCGACAAAATTCTGTGAAGTTGCCACGATCTTTGCTCATGTGGTCTATGGCCCCTGAGTCTATAACCCAAAGAGGATTAGTTTCAGTAATAAATGCAATGCTAGAAATATAAAAGAAATGTATCGAATTTAAATCCAATACCTTTTTCTACTCAGGACAGTCCTTGGCATAATGCCTTTTCTTTTGGCAAGCATAGCATTTGATGGTTGCTATGTTCTGCTTCTTTGCAAGTTTCTTGCCTTTCTTGAAGGAATTCTTTCCCTTCTTCACTTTAGGGCCGCCTTTCTTATTTTGAGAGCCTTTGCTTCTCTTGGACTGGTTTTGGGAGGTTGCCCCTCCCTTTCTTTTAGTTAAATATGCCTTACCAATAGGTTTCACAGTTTATATTCGGTCATCCTCCAGTTGGAGGTGGTGAGCTACATCAGCAAATATTTTTATACTCTCGTTATGAGTAATGGTATGCTTCATGGTGTCCCAACTTGCTGGGAGAGATCTCATGACAGCTTGAATCTGTTGCTCATCAGATAAGGTGCCTTCGGCTTCCTTATGTTAGGATTATAGTTTTGATGATAACAAAGTTAGATTAATTGGGTTAAGTATGTTGATCGATCATCTGATCAATCAATCGTTTATCGCTAAGTTTTCAGATAACTGCTCAGGTATAAATCAGTTTTATAGTAGGTGTTTTGATCGAAGATCTATCCGATAAGTTGTTGATCGATAAAATGTTCGATTATCGCTAACATGGAAATCACACAAGGTTACGGTTAATTATCGATCACCTGATCGATAACATCAGATAAACAATCGAGTTACTGATAAAGAGAACCAAATCTGAAGTGTATTTATCGATCACATGATCGATAAATCAGTTATCAATAACGACTTCGATAAGAGGTAACACAATCTACTCGTTCTGCACATTAATTCTGTTACCATTTATCGATCATATTTTCGATCATTTGTTTATCGATCACATGATCGATCATTATGCTCTAACTCTCTGAATGCAGGTAATCATCTTAACTGCTGGATCGATAACCTTATCGATCATAAAATTATCGATCACATGATCGATAATCAATGTCTTTATCTACTCTTATTTAGTTTTTCTGCAACCAAATTATCGATAACATTATCGATAATTTAACTTGTTTGCATAATATCTTTTCACATAACATGATCGATAAAGAGTCTAAGGATTGCTATATTCGCATTAACTTATGTTGAACCATTTTCGATCACCTAATCGATCATTGACTTTTCGATAATATGATCGATCATCCAATTTCCTAAAACTCATGTTTTCACAAAACGTGATCGATAATCAGTTTCTTTACCTTACAGGATTAAATTTCTTTTCTCACTTTATCGATCACTTGTTCGAATATTCATTGATCGATCACCTGTTCGATCATTTCAGATAGTCTGTGTCTTTCACTGAATATATTCATACTCATGGTTTATCGATAACCTTATCCATCATCCATTTATCGATAATTTGTTCGATCATCAATGACTGAAGTTTCATTTCCGTAACATTTGAATTATCAATAATGTGTTCGATCATGGAACGATTTTCGTTTACCATGATAATTCTTAAAGTCAATGATCCAACACTTGATCGATAATATTGATCAACTGATTCAAAAAGCTTTCACTCTATTTATCGATAACCTGATCGATCAACAAGTAATCGATCACCACTTCGATCAAGCATATGCAGAATGTCTTTCTGCTCTTTTTACAGATAAATCACTTCGTCCAAAATCATTAAATGATAAATTCGTTTTCTCTTCTTAGTTCATGACTAAAGCTTACTCCGCAAGACTCTTACTTGTTCAAAGTTTAAAATATGCAGATCACTAAGAAAGACTGCAACGGCTCTTCAACGAGATTACGTAAACTGCAACCTACAGTGTCAGAAGCTAAGACGCATTAATGGCGGAACCGTTGAAACCGGCGAAACACGCAAATGGAGTCACAACGGCTAGAAGCTCTTCCGTCTAACGGCTACTTAACGATCTCAACTATAAAAGGCGCGAAGAAGCATTAATGAAGGAATTGAATACCGGAACTACCACCTGTGATTATTAAGTCTAGCATTCAATACTCTGTTTTCCGCAATACTACTGAGCATCAGTGTTCATCATTAAATTCACTCTGTAAGAGAGCCGATAACTACTCTTCATTAAATACTATTGAGTGATACTCAAGAGTGTGGACTCTTGAGAGGGCTTGTATCCTTACGGGAGTAAGGGGGAGTGATTGAGCGATTCAATTACTGTACCGAGGCACCAAGAGCCCTGTCAATCTTGGAAGATAGTGAAATACTCAGAAGTGTTCTGAGGACTGGACGTAGGTCAAGTGGTTAAGACCGAACCAGTATAAATCTTGTGTCTTCCCTCTTCGGTGAAATCTCTCCTGACTCTGACTCTCTGTTTTTCAATACTATCTCGTTTTAATTTTTAAGTTTTTGTAACTCACTCAATTCACCCCCCTCTTGGGTGAGATTGATTCTAACACCTTAAGCTCCCTGATCAAGTTCTGCATTGCCCTTAGATGATGCCTTATAGGAGTGTTAGGATTCAGCTTGAAATTACCAAGTTTGACGGTGAGTCTCCTAAGCCTTACAGCAGAGGTACTGTCAAATTCGGATTTCAGCGCTACCCACACAGCAGAGGTGGAAGGGTGTGTTTCGAGTTGCACCAACACATCGTCAGTCATGACACTTGGCATAGTAATTCTGGCGATAGTATCCTTTCTTTTCCAGGCCGCGTAGCCGTCCTGGTCCCTTCGTGATGCATTTGCCTCAGGCTCTAGAAGAAAAGTTCTCAACACATCAGTGACTTCTTATTCTTTGAGGACATATGATATCTTACGACGTCACATGTTGTAATGGTTTCTGTTCAGCTTGTCACCTCCTATGAGGTCAGCTATGACGGACTTGATTCCTCTTTGAGACATCGTGCTGTCACATAGACAACAATACATTTTAGTATGGTATGCAACATACACGTTATTCAAGTAGGTCATAGATCGTCCGAGTAAGAGTCTTTCCATTTTCATGATCAAGAGACAACTAGGTTGGCTCCCATCCCATTACTCCTGGTTAGCCTCTCACCTTTCTTATCTTTCACTTTCCTTAAATATATTCCCAATTTGAGTTTTCCTCATGAAATTCCCACTTAAATAAAGCATTTATAATAATAAAAAAACTTGATTAACGAAGCATAAATGTTTATAAAGATTTGGATAATCTAAAAATAAAGTCTCAAAGATTAAACATGAAATGAAAAGGAAAACATAAACACAAACAAAAACTCATTCATTTATGATGTATTTTATTATGGGTTCTCTTAAACTCTCTTTAACGTCTTTACAGCATCTTTAAAAAATCCTTCAGTAAATATGTGTCCCCTCCTTGCCAGTTTCTCTCTGTATTGGATTATAATGTTTGAGAAAAAAAGTGCGTCTTGCTCATTGATAATTTGTTTAGCATAATAGCTCAATTTTGAAAACAGACATTTTTTATACTTGTATTCATCAGCATGCTCTGATACCAATGTGATACCAATGTTAGAATAAATAGAGAATGGATCGGAAACGTATCGGGTCAGATCTCGGGTCGGGTCAGGTCGGTCGGATCTTCTTAGCTCACGCTTAAGCTAGAATATAAAAGTTTAAGCTTTTGAGTGCACAACAGAGCACTTCTTTGCAAGAAATAAGAGAGAGAGAGTAGGAAAGTTCAATTACTGGAGTGATTTGAATTGATGGGGGGAAGCCTCTATTTATAGCTTTTGTCAGGGGTATTTTGGGTAGCCAAAAATATCTACTGAACCCATTAGATAAAATCTGAAATAGGATATATAAATATATTTTTATCTCATAATATCATGATATTTGAATTTAATATCCAGAATTAATCACAATTAACTCTAAATATATATACTTAATATATATTTAATCTATACAATATAAATTAATTAATTTATTATAAACTAATCAGATTTATATCGTAACCAATTGGATATGATTCAAAGTGTTTGACCAAGTCAAACATATCACAATATCGCTTGGATATTTGACTGGTATATTCCCTTTATATCCGGTCAAATAATCCGACCCATTAAGAGCAGATCCAAACCCAAAATCTAACAAATATATTATATATATATATATATATACACAAGCGCGCGCATATATATATAGAGAGAGAGAGACGCGCACAATACGGGCGGCGGCAAATAAATTGGGGCCGGTCTAACAGGCCATAAACGTGAAAGGTCACAGTGATGCGCTTGTGCTATTCTCTCCCTTGTCAGCCGTGTTGGTTTCATCGAAGAGCTGTCGAAATGACCTCGTTTTGAAGGCAGCGGATACAAAAAAAATAGAGGAGAGAAGCTGAACCCCAATCGTAGAGGCTCTCTGCTGAACAATGCTGATGTGACTTAACGTGGCAGTTAAGCCTTAAAATGCACGACATGGAAAGACGAATTCATGGTGGGCGAAGAGCGAAGCAGGACAGCTTACAAGAGACGCTAATTTGGGATGAAGAGCTAGGGGCTCGGCGGGACCGGTGAAGGAGAAGAAGAACTTCTGAGGTTATTGTGTCTTGTTTGATATATTTGTGAAATAAATCTTGTTCCTCCTTTGATGCAGGAGGATTAGAATTTAGGGTAGGGTTGGGAGCGCTGTCGAACTTCATAAATGAATTGAGAGGGAGATGACAAACAAGAAAGGATCTAGAAGTTCTCATATCTTGAATAGTCATTTTTCATGTTAACTTCACATCACACATCAATACAAGATACTGCAACGTGAACTTGTGCCCAGTCCCTGTTGTATCACTCTTATGATTTCTCTTATAGATCAATGCCTGCCATCTAGGATTTCTCAGCTTGCCTACAGACTCACATCACCGCTTGCTTTGATTGGAACATCATACACTACTTTTCACGAATATGAAGAAAACTCCACACATTGCGACCCTTTTAAACTCTTCAATGATCACAGAATGTCGAGACAGCCCAGCATTAGAAAGACAAAAATCTTACACGCCCGTCTGCTTAAAATTGATGCATTGCAATCCAATGTATTTTTCATCAACTCTTTGCTCGGCGGGTACTGTAAATCTTCTGCCATGCTTGTTGCCCGCAAGCTGTTTGATTCAATTACTCTTCCAAATATTCATTCATGGAATATCATGATATCTGGTTACAATGGCAATTCAATGTTTGAGAAATCATGGGAGATATTTTGTCAGGTGCATTCATTTGGTAAGGAGCTAAATGAGTTTACTTATGGGAGTGTTCTCTCAGCCTGTGCTGCCTTGCAAGCTCCAGCATTAGGTAAGCAAGTTTATTCACTCGCAATGAAAAAAGGGTTTGTTTCTGATGGTTATGTTCGTACTGGGATGATAGATATGTTTTCCAAAACTTGCAGCTTTGAAAAGGCTCAAAGGATATTTTTTGATGTTTCATGTGATAACGTGGTTTGTTGGAATGCTGTAATTTCTGGGGCAGTTAGAAATGAAGAGTACTGGGTTGCCTTGAATCTTTTTATTCAAATGTGTCGTCAATCACTAAAGCCAAATGGCTATACGTTTCCAAGTGTTTTAACAGCATGCTGTTCACTTAAAGAACTGCAGATTGGGAAAATCATTCATGGGCGGGTAATAAAATGTGTTGCTACAGATATTTTTGTGGATACCGCCATTGTAGATTTATATGCCAAATGCGGACGTATGGATGAAGCTGTTAGGAAATTTTTGCAGATGCCAATGCATAATGTGGTCTCCTGGACTGCTATAATTTCTGGATTTGTGCAAGAGAATGATTCGATTTCTGCACTGAAGTTTTTCAAATGTATGAGAGAAACAGGGGAGGAGATAAATACCTTCACTGTTACTAGTGTTCTTGCTGCATGTTCCAAGCCAGGGATGATCGAAGTGGCAAGCCAGATTCATTCCTTAATATTAAAATTACCTTTAATGTTGGAGGCAACTGTCCAAGCTACCTTGATCAATACGTATGCTAAAATAGGAGAATTTGGGCTTTCTGATTTAGCCTTCAGTGAGATAAAATATGTGAAAGATGTGCGCATATGGGCAGCAATGATGTCTTCTTGTGCTTACAATCGAAATTCTAGAAAGGCAGTTGAATTATTTCTGTTTATGTTACAAGAAGGTGTTAGACCAGATGAGTATTGTATGTCTGTAGTGTTAAGTATTATAAGCTGCTTATATATTGTGAAACAGATGCATAGTTACACTTTGAAGTCTGGACTGGTCACTAATGCTACGGTAGGTTGTTCACTTTTCACCATGTACTCTAAGTGTGGTTGTTTAGAGGAATCTCATAGAGTTTTTGAGGAAGTTCTTAACAAAGACAATGTCTCATGGGCCTCAATGATTGCCGGTTTTGTTGAACATGGCTATGCAGATCATGCCTTTCAGCTATTTAAAGACATGCTGTCTCAAGAGGTTTTACCTGATTACTTGACCTTAACTGCAATTGTAACTGCATGTTCTGCTCTTAGTTTTCTACAAACAGGTAAAGAAATACATGGTTATGCTTTTCGTTTGGGAATGGGAACGGACACAATTATTGGTGGTGCACTTGTGTCCATGTACTCAAAATGTGGAAGGTTGGAGCTAGCAAGGAGGGTGTTTAATATGCTACCTCAAAAGGATGCTGTTTCTTGTTCTTCCTTAGTCTCAGGATATGCCCAATATGGCTTAATTGAAGAGGCACTTCTGTTATTCCGTGATATGATCTTCACCGATTTACCCATTGACACCTTCACAATTTCATCTGTCCTCAGGGCCATTGCACTATCAAATAGATCAACAGTTGGGACGCAGCTGCATGCCCACATTGAAAAATTGGGCTTACAATCGAATGCGTATGTTGGTAGTTCACTTGTGACCATGTACTCAAAATGTGGAAGTTTGGTGGATTGCTGCAAAGCATTTGACCATATTGAGAAGCCCGATTTGATAGGTTGGACAGCGATTATGGTGAGCTATGCTCAACATGGTAAAAGTTCTGAAGCCTTAGCTACCTTTGAACTTATGAGAAAAGAAGGCATTCAGCCTGATGCAGTAACTTTTGTGGCAGTGTTATTGGCTTGTAGTCATAGTGGGCTGGTTGAAGAAGCCTTCTTGTATCTTAAGTCGATGGTCAAAGACTATGGCATTAAGCCTGGTCGTCGTCATTATGCTTGTATTGTTGATCTTCTTGGTCGATCAGGTAGGCTAAAGGAGGCAGAAAACTTAATTAACATTATGCCTGTAAAGCCTGATGCTTTAATTTGGGGAACACTCCTTGCAGCTTGTAAGGTCCATGGTAATTATGAGCTTGGGAAGTTAGCGGCCCAAAAAGTAATGGAATTGGAGCAATGTGATGCCGGGGCTTATGTCTCATTCTCAAACATTTGTGCGGATTTAGGACAGTGGGATGAGGTCCTTAGGATTCGGGAGTTGATGAAAGGATCTGGGACGAATAAAGAGCCTGGTTGGAGCTTTGTGTGAGGAACAACTATGTCATGATGATTGACCTGTTTTATTTAATGGTTTTGACGGCTTGTATCAGCGTACTATTCGGCTTGTATGATGCACTGGATTATTAGAGTAGGAAATGGGAATGGGGAAAAATAAAAAGAATTATGGTAGACTTCATTTCCGATTTCCTTGGGAATGAGGATTACATCCTCATATGATATATAATCTCATTTCTGGGAATGAAATCTATTTTGCCAGTATGTTTCCATAAATTTTTCTAATAAAAAAATCAAAATCTATTCAAGCTCTCAGGTCTCATCTCATCATCATGCACATACCAGATACGTGGGTTCTCTAATTAACGAGTACAGCTTTATAGTTTGGCTCTTCAATCTGTTTATTTATCTACCCTTGAATTCTGTTTCATTTTATCACCGCAAATCTTTTATTCGCATGAGCATTTTTATATCCACTTCATTTGCCGTATAACTCAGTGGAATGGAACATGAATATTTTCATTTTACAACTCAGCAAGATATCAATAAAATGAAAATAGAGTATGGAATCATATGGTGCCCAAAGACTACAAAAGGCTTGTGTGCATCTATATTTATTAGTTTTTTTTTTTTTGGGAGCTGAAATGTATCTAATATTTATTCAAAATGTTATTTTTCCATGCTTTTTTAATGTTTTTGATATCCATAAAGCATCCTGAATGGCATTGCTATGACAATTTTAGGATTTTGTGACATTTAAATTACCGAAACATCTTAGATAACGTTAAAAGTGAACTAGAACATACAACTTTTTGCATTGGATCAATTTCCTATTACGGGATAACCACTCGTAATATTTAATCGTACACAAGGGCAAATTTAGAAACAAAAATTTGATGCCAGGATTTGTTTTTTTTTTTTTGGGTGAAAAAGGGGGTAAAGCTCAATTACATACGAACTATTCTCGGTATGCCACTTCCTTGACTGTCCTCTTGCAGAATTCGCAAGACTCCATGAGGAGTAGTCCAGATCATCTTTTTTTCAATATGGTGGCTGATAGTAGCAATTTTATCTGCACAGCGATTACTTTCACGATAGATGTGGGAAAATCTTACACAACATGGTCGATTTACAATTTCATTGAACTGTGGTTGTAGATGTGCATGACCAGCAACTGGAACATTCTTGTGCGTCGCCTCGATGACGTTCACTGCATCACATTCTACCTCTATTTTATATCCCAGCAGATTCGAAGACCTTCAAGTATTCCAAGAACTTTTGCTTCCACTGCATCATATCTACCCAATTGTATGGAAAATCCTCTCAACGATTCTCCACAATCCCCCCTTATTACTCCACCCCATCCTGGTCCTCCTCTTTGAGATACTGAACCGTCTGAAATTAATTTACACCAGCTTCTCGGTGGAGGCTTCCACGTCACCAAGACAGATTCTTCCCTTGCACCTTGTAACGCATCAAAGCATCTCCCATGATTATACTCCGCTAGAAATTTGTAAGTACTCTGAACTCTATTCACTGGAAGCTCTACTTTTGGGTTATGAACTTGGGTATTTCTCCATCCCCATGTAAACCAGCAAGTCACTGCAAATATATCATTCCATCTCCACTGCTCAGCTCTTCCTTTATCACTTACCATATTTTGGTCCAGCCATGTATTCCATTCAGCACCGAAGAAGTTGATATGTTTATCACTCGAAATAATCTTTCTCCAAATCGAATTAGCATGAAGGCAGTCTCTGAGAGTGTGAATTAACCTCAGTCTCTCTTTGACAGAGCGAGCATACCCCAGTGCTATCATCCCAAGCTTTTGTGATGGCTCTAGTTGTCAGTCTCCGATGAACAACGAGCCACATGAAGACTCTAATTCTCTCAGGGACCCTCAACTTCCAGACACGTTTCCAAAGACGTGATTGTGTAGTTTCTGGATTAAGGAGCCATTTGTACGCAGAGGCCGTAGTAAGAGATCCGTCTTTGTTAAGGTTCCACTTGTACTCCACACCCCTACCCTCAGCCTCACTATTCCTGAGTTCTATTTTCTCTTGACATTTCCCCCATAATTTCCAAACTCCTTCCAGAGCCTCGAATCACTCTGTTTTACTCCCACCGGTCCATTACGATTCGCCCTCCCTCAATATTTGCTCCGAAGCAGCTGTACCCAGAGTTCCTGTGGGTTATTAAAACTTCTCCAGATTATTTTACACAAGAAAGTCTCATTCATACATGGCAGAGATCTGATACCCATGCCTCCACTTTCTTTTGGTTGACACATCCTATCCCAGGAGACTGCATGCCACGCCTTTCTTTCCTCAGAATCTCCCCAAATAAAGCCACGCTCCTTCTCCAATTCTGTGATGATTCCTTTGGGGAGTTTATCATGCTGTGTAGGATATTAGGCCATCGAGCTCACTACGGATTTGACTAAAGTAATTCGACCCGCCAAGGATAAACGTGAGACCTTCCATCCTTGAGTCTCTTCTGCCCTCGTTCCACTGCAACTTTGACTTCTTACGTTTCTTAGGGAATGATAGCTCCACCTGCTTGAAATTGCTTCTCATGCATATTTACTGTAACATCTTTAGTTTATTACCATATACAAGTCAAAACGTATCAAAGGGAACCGTATTGTATGACATTAGGCTTAGAAAATCGAACTTTGAAAAATTACCTTTTTGAGTTACAATTTATTTAGTAACCCTAAAATGTTAATCAACTTTGAAAATTCATAACTAATTGTAGAAAAATTGAATTGAGGTTGTTCTAAGTTTTATTTGATGTTCATTTATTTCTCTACACAGAAAAAATACTCATTCTACCATTTGTGCAAAAAGCATTGTTAATTTGATTAATTTTTAATTTCTAGTTTTTTTACTATAATTTTAAAAATTTATAACTTTTAGCACATAGCTTCAAATAAGATAATCTGCCACTCTATTTGAAGCTTAGAATGTGAACTTTAAGCTCACCAAATCTTAATGCCATATCCCATCATTTGATTAGAAAAGTTGTAGCCAAAAAATCATAACTTTTCCAATATTTCCAACCTTTTTAATTGCATTATCTTGTGAAATTCAAACCATAACTTTGCAATTTACCTAGTATCATTTGTACTACCACTAACTTATGCATAGTGATACTTCCCAAAAGGTTGGAGCATTTCCCGTACAACCATTCATCAAAGTATACACAAATTATATAACATCATCGAACATCTCATTGCATGACATTACATGTAAATTTCCTCGTGCTTTGAAATCCTTCCTTTTATCCTTTGAAAAGCCAGCCCCTTTGTATCAGTTGGTTATAAAAAGGGTGAGATTTCAAAGAAATTTCAGTAGCAAAAATAACAATTATCATGCTAACAATGCACAATTATATCATGTTAAATGCAATCAACATTTTCATGCATTCTTATATAATATCATGCCATGGAAATGGAGCATATAAACATACCATTAAAAAACTCAATTCTACACATTGCTAAGGCATAAAATGCAAGAAGTTAAAGATATTACATCATAGCTAACTTAATCGCATCATGACATAAAAACACATAGCATAACAACCAATACAAATTAATACTAAAATTGTACATTCTTGCTACCTTGCTCAAACTCTTGCGTTTTGCTCTCTTTCCTTTGTTCTCGGGTCTCCTCTTACCCAAGATTAATGCCTATCAATGACACAATAAGGGCATTCTAAATGTCAACTCAATAACATCATTAAAAACTTAACCTAAAAACCCCAACCCTTTATCTTTGATTTTAGGGTTTTTATATCACCTTTCTTTACATAACTTCCACATGCTTTTCCTATATAATTTTTCATGTAGAATCTTTATTTGAATTTAGATTCATCAAAATCCAACTACTTCCCTTAGAGTATTTGGCTCCAAAAATTCTATTTTCGATTTTATTGCTTCCAAACACATTTTCTCAACATATATGCTACACAATTTCGTCTTCTAAATTCAATGGAAGTATCAAATCATGCCAAAACATATACTTAAGGGTGATGTGTTAAAATTTTTCCATAAATCAAGTGACAAAACAATTTTACAACTATTTTCCATGCTCTAGTCCCTATGCCATATTTTAATCATTCATGACAAGTTGTATGGCATTTTGGGTAGCATGGTGTCATAGGGTTTTTAGGCATTTTTCTCCATCTAAATCAATTCCAAAAACAACTACTAATCAAGTTAATTAAATCCTTAATGAAAGCCTTAACTTACATTAAATTGCTTGAAGTTAGCTTGGTTTCCTTCTTCCCCTTTCTCTTCCTTTGCTTCAACTTAAGAGTAAAACCTTCATTCCCTTCTTTTGTCAATTTTGGCAAAATTTTTCACTACTAGGGGGTGTTTATGAACAAATTTTTGGCCATAGGTTTCCTATTTTTCCCTTGGTGAATTGTTAAAATTCTATTGTACACTTGTTTTATGATCTTGTCTTCCCCTCTGTCATATCCTAATTTTTAGGCCTAGAAGCCCTAAGAGTAGCCCAAAATAGGTAAGCTACTAAGCCTCTCAGACCAAAAATCCTAAAAATGAAAAAGGAAGTCAAAGCAGTTTTATGGACTAAACTATAAAGTAAGAAAGTTACTAGGAGGCAAACATATACGTAATGTTGAGGTTCCAAGAGAGTCTCAAGGACCCAGAAAGAGAAAAGATGCTAGAAACAGGCCAAAGGTTAAGTTAGAAGCCTCAAAGAGATGTTTTATGAGTTAAGTCTAAGCAGGGACTAAATCATAATTTCAGAAAGTTACAGGCCAATGGGAGTAAAAATGAAAAGTATACAGAAAATGTCAGGAAAATCCCAGAAAATGGAAAATAACATTCTAAAGTCTTTTGTGAAAAGAAATGATAAAAATACCCCTAAGGCAACCAAAATGCAATTTATAAGATTGTGACCTGGTAAAAAGTACACCGATTGAGGTAATTATTTGAGATAGTAAGAGATCTAAAAAATATACGTAAAAATGAGGTTAGGAAGCTTAAAGGCTATGATAATTTATAAAATTAGTCTCGCTTCTAGAAGATTAGCAGAATGGCTGGAATAAAATAGAAGGCTCAATTATGCCTGTTAAGGGCATTTTATTAAATGATTTTTATGCGAGGCTAAAAAGAAGTATTATGACCTGAAAATTCATAGATCTTCTCTAGAATTGAAGAAAATTTATGGAGTAGACAGAAAAATTTTCTGAGCTCTAGAAGGATATTAAGAAAGCAGAATAAATGTGAGCCAAGTAAATTGGAAGGAAACTTGGAAACTAAGTTTGATCCAAGGGCCAAGATTTATCCTTCCTTTCCTCTCCATTAGATTTGTGCCACCTAGCTCTCTTCTAGACGGATGATGTAAGAAGATAATGTATTGATGATGTAAAAGTACACTTCAAGCTTCAAGTTTGCCCTTACAATTTCTATTAACTTTCAATGACATAATCACTACTACAATGAAGATTTTTTACTTTTGTTTTGGATGACCTTTTACTTCTATTTCGGGGGGAACATGAAAAGAAGGGACATAAAAAGTACCCACTTTTTACTTCCGTTATGAATAGAGGAGATAAATTTTGTTATTTATGTTTGTTTTGAAACAGAAGTAAAAACTCACATTTTTTACTTCTATTTTTTCAAAACAGATGTAAATAATCACTTATTTACATATGTTTTCATAAAAAACAGAACTTTTTTACTTCTGTTTTAGAAAACAGAAGTAAAAAGTCACTATTTTTTGCTTTTGTTTTATCATAACAGAAGTAAAAGTTTTCCCATTTACTAATGTTTTCTTGAAACAGACGTGAATATGCTCTTTTTTTAGCTAAAAGAAAAATTCACTTCCAGAATACCACTTCCCATACAGCCACAACAGCCACTTTCCAACAAGTTGAAATTTTCTAATATTTAAACCAGTCAATATCTTCAGCCAACATATATCAAGATCATGATTTCATCAATATATTAACACATTAAATAACTAGTCAAAAAGAACAAATTGCAAAAGTCAAAACTGATAACCTATTATCTCTAAACATAAACTTTATCAATCCCTACACCACCATTCTTAAAGTAGTTCCTGTGCCAAAAGGTCTCGGATGAAGTCAATATTATCAACAGTGTATAAGCAGTCATTATAAAAAATATGTAAATTGACAAATGAACAAATTTAAACATATGAAGGAAAAAAAAAGTAACAATTCAATCTAAAAATTCAACAACTATTACAAAACTAAAATTATATTTACTTACCTCATCAAATTTTGTTATACATCCACTTTCAGTAATTTCAAAAATGTAATGGATAATGTAATATCCGCATTCTATTGACCCTCGTTGCTTAGCACACTGCAAATCACAAGGAAATGATAATACAAATTCATATATAAAATAACTGTCATCAATGAAAGAACTTCAATTGAAACTACTCATATTGGGATAGACCCAAGTTGTTGCGCCATTTTTGCCATAATGCTTCCCACCTGTTATATAATAAGTCTTTAAAGCCCTATAAGCAAATGAAAAGCACAAGTTAAACAATTTATAATGAAAACAAAATTATTGATCTATGTTATAGTACTTACTTGTTACAAACGCCCCTCATCTCACTGCTTGGACCACGACCTAAAGGATCAAACCGGTAGATGACATTGTCAATGGGACAAGGAACACACAAACTCCAATGATGACTACATCATAGAGTAAGATTTATACATTGTTTGGTATCACAATAATTCTTAGCAATTTGAATATGTATAAATAAATATAATTAAGCTACTTGCCCTTCGATAATTGGTGCCAGATAACAAGGTAATTTGTTGTCTCCAATTGTATTACCCATATATCTCATTCTCTTATCTAGTAAGTTCTACTTCTTCTGCACACTTGTAGGGTATAAATATCCATACAAATTTCTCTTCTCCATTGATGACATGCATTTGTTATAGAAGAAGCTATCATTGAATTGAAATAAAGTAATTATTAGTAACTATGTGCAAAGTAAAAAATTAGAAGTTTAAGTTAAAAATTAAAAAAAATAAACTTACATGATTGTTAATTGAACCCATGCTATGTCCAACTCCTTCATAGATAAGAACTCCCTAATATCTTTGTTGTCAAGTCCAAAGAAATATGACTTTTCTTCACCCACAATCCCTACAGGCATCTTTATGTTAACCTTGTTAATTGTTTTATATTCCTCATATAATTGTACCAAGCAGGGATATCTATTAACAGCTTTCTTGTCCTAATAAAACATCAAATAAACATAAGTATTATAAGCATTACGTTAAAAAAAATTCACATAATATAGCGAGACATTTTCCTACCATCGTAGGTATTGTCTCCTCATTAACAAGGTGTCAAGGCCAAAGAATGAAAGTTCCTATTGCTTAGCCCAATTTCACAACTTCAGAGTGGGGAATGGCACATTCACACCTACGTCTCCCTCTTGAACAGCTGTAACTGTAACCCTCACTTGGTCCTCTTGAATTTGTTGGTGATAGATGGTGCTCCCTTGATTTTAGAGGAGAGCGTTAATAACAACACGCATCCTTAAGACCTTTAAATAAAGACAACAAGGCTGTTCAATGTCCAGCATGGGACTACTAGGATCATGCTTTCCCAATGCCCTCGGTGGATTACAACTGTCTTTGGTGCTTTAAAAGCCAGGGGAATCATAAATGAGAAAAATGCAAGTATTAAATTAAATAAGAGAAATGTTAGGAAAACTTGTAACATCCCAAATTTTGGCTCATAAATACAAACAATAGCACAAGAAAAGGATGATTACTAAGTCCAATGCAATAAAAGTCCCGGAGATCCCTTGGAGGGAAAAAGAGATTTTCTAAGGGCAAATGTGTAAAACAATAGTGTTCGAGGACTAAAGAATGACAAACTGGAAACAACTAAAGGCTAAAGGTTATGCCAAAAACTTGTAAGAGATGGTTCTGAAGGTTAGGCCTAAGGAGGGACCAAATTGCAAAGAAAGGATTCCTAGGCCAAGTAGGACCTAACTGTAAGTAATAAAAGTTCTAGTCAGCCAATGCTCAGAGTTAGCAAAAAGGGCCCAAATAACTTAGAAAAATTCCAGAAAAATGGGAATAAGAGCCTAGAGCCGATATAAGGCTAGAAATGACGAAAATGCCCTGAAGTCATTCCAGGGTTTTGGACAATTTGAGATAGTAGCTTAAATTGAATTATTTAAGCTATGAGACGGCCTCAAATAACCAGGAAAAACGGGGGAACGGTGGCTGAGGAATTTACACAGATTGTAAAATTAATTATGTCCCAAGAAACTAACAAGGTTAGTTTTAATTAAATTTAAAGCCTATTTATACCCTATCCGGGGGAAGTCAAAATAGCTGTCTACAGTTTGACTTTTGATCTCAGAAAAATTAGAGGAATTTCCCGTGATGAAAGGGAAAGAATGAAACCCAGAGATAGATCAATGAAGTTATGAGCCGATAAAAAGAATTCAGAGAAGGTAACCGTGGTTAAGTATTATTTAATAATATTTCTGGAAAAATGAGAAAGAAAATATCTAAAGACCATCATGACGGCACTGAGTTAGCATGCTGAGTCACCAAATGCAATCATAACACCTACGAATCATCATGCTAAGTCAGCAAAAGATATTTATGGACAGCATAAAAATCAGAACGCAATACGGGAATATTTTAGACAGTCCTTTGTCTACTCGTTATAGTGAAATCTCTACTGCGTGACTCAATAAGGTTAAGTAGCCTGTCAGTAGAGCTAATTATTTTCATCTATGCTCCTTTAAGATGATGCCATATATGTACTTAATTAAGATGAGAAAATGGTACTAAAACATGTTCCAGTGGTACCAGGTCAGTCAGGACTCAGAAAAGTACTTGATATGGTGCAGAATGGCAAAATAGGTGGAGGAATGCCTAAGGGCTATATTTTGCATGAATTTTATATTAATTTTTTCCCTATTTTAATGCCAAAATGATGAAGGAATATGGAAGAGATAAGTGTACGGTTAGATGGGAAAAGAAGGTATTACATGTATGGTTGGATGCAAGACACGTGTACGGTCGGATGCAAGACACGTGTGCGATTGGATTAAAGACATGTGGCTTGATGATGTAAGCATGATCTCATAAATATGAGGTAAGCATGATGTCATAGGATACATGTCATCACAAGATAAACAGAGAAAATGGACGGTCTAGATCAAGCCACGTATTTTTAAGATCAACGGCTGAGATTTGGTCTTGTTTTCTATAAATACCCCTCCCCACCCTTCCATTTCATCCAAGCTCATGGAAACCATAGGGAAGCTCTTGCAAAATGGTTTCTAGAGAGAGAAAAAAGAGGGAGAAAGAAAGGACAAGTGATCCCAAGCTAGATCAAGCTCTAAAATAAGGTATGAGTGCCGTTTTTGATGTAGTTTCTACCTCCCTTGTCATTTTTGAGCTGGTGGTTGGTTTGATTGGATTTTTGATGACTGAAATCCTATGGGGAGGTGCTGCACGAAATTTATTGGAATAGGAAAAGATGGAATGGATGTTAAAAGCATGTTTAAAGGCTTGGAAACAACAAGAATCAAGTGGCTCTGTGTTGATTTTGCAAGAAATCCAACTTTCCCTTAGTTTGTGATTCTGTTCGGCCTTGACTATTCTGAATGGTTAGGATTTAATTTTGATTGGTTTGAGTTTGGAAATAGATTCTACATACAAAATTATGTGGGATAGTATGTGGAAATAATTTTAGGAAGGTTGGAATTGAAACTCAAAAGTTAGAGTTCAAGTGTGTTCAAGAAAGAATCAAGTAGAGATAAGTTGATGACTTGATTCTAATAATTGTTTTGCATCACGTATTGATGTGTTTAGGAACTTGGAATATCCAAAAGGATGTTTAATGGTGTTGACTGAAAATTCATAGGATTGGAAAGACAAGGGAATCAAAGGAAAAACAAGAGGAAAGCTATGTTACAAGGTAGTGAACTTACCTATATTGTGTGCTTAATATGTATGCTTGCATGATGTGATTGTGTTGCCATGATATGTGTAACACCTCATGTTTAAATCAATTAACTTTCCTTGCGGAAGCATTTGGAATCACTTTTGAAGGCTACAATTGATGAAAAATCAAGTTTGAAAATTTTCATTTATGGGTTACTATTCATTGTCACCTTAAAATGTGACAACTTCGAAAATTCATAACTAATTGTAGAAAAATTGAAATTGAGTGATTTCAAGTTCTACAGAAACCTCTTTGGATAAAATTTTGAGAAAAAATAGTTTCTAAACTGATTGCCTTGAAATTCAAGCTCAATTTCCTTTGAAAATGTTACTGTTCATTTGGTCATATTCGGATTTTACTGTATTTTTGCCTAACTTTGGAAAGGCACAGCTTTCTGCTCGGTTATCGAAATCGGGCAAACTACCCCTCATTTTAAAGAGAAACATCATATCTCTTTGCTTGCCAAACTTATGACCTAACTCACTCGTTTGATAGGTCAAACTGGAGCTACAAACTCATTGCTCCAGGACTTACGTTTTATCCCTTAACATCTCTTTAATTCTTTTTATTTCTTTGGCATACATAACATGGCCTTACTCTTTCCTGTTCATGCTCATACACTTTCATTCATGCCATAAATATTATAATTAAATACATGGCATCATTGGCATCCATAACATAGTTCACAAAATAGTAGAATTATACATTTATCAACAGTCTCATCCATTAACAAGAATAATTCTCCGCTTACTTCTCCTTGCTTCTCATGCCATTATTGCCCATCATTGATTGACCTAAATTGTTGGTTAGGGAGGGGTGAGATTCGGGGGAATCTCAGTAGCAAACACTACCCATAAGCATGCAAGACATAATGCACATGCATGACATGTTATAACATTAACACATGAATGCCATGGAAAGTAAGCTAAAGCATTTCATACTTTCATAACATATTGCTAAGGCAAAACATAACATAAACTTGCAAACATAACTTTGCAAATATTTCATCATAGCTTAGTCACATCATGGCAACACAATCACATCATGCAAGCATACATATCAAGCACATAGTATAGGTAAGTTCACTACCTTGTAACATGGCTTTCCCTTTGCTTTTCCTTTGATTCCCTTGTCTTTCCAACCATGTGGACATTCGGTCAACATCACCAAACATCCTCTTGGATGTTCCAAAGGTCCTAAACATAGTCACATTGATCATACAATCCATTAGGACCACTAGATTACATAAAATTCAAGACTAGCTTTCTTGAACCTCAACCCTTTCTCTTAGTCTTAGGGTTTTCTTTCTAACTTTTCTAACATAAATCTTATTATTTCCTATCCTTAATATCCATTTCTTGTCAATGAGGACCACTTTAGATGGCCGTAGATTCAAGAATACCAAATCTGAAAATTTTGCTTCGTGGGTATTGTTCACGCAGAATTTCCAGAATTTTTGCTCAACTTTGAAAATTCATAATTAATTTTAGAAAAATCAAAATTGAGTGGTTCCAAGTCTCACTGAAAGATCCTTAAGTTAAATTTACATTAAAATTAGTTTCAGGAACCAATTATACGCCGAACAGCACCGGAATTGTACGGAATTCGAAACTCTTCCAAAAGTTCAATACTGTTTCCAGATTTCAAACCCTAACTTTGAAAAATCACCATAAATCGTACACATATCCAAATAAAGTGTTCTACCTATGGATTTAAAGCTCACAGAGTGTACTTTAAGCATGCAAAATTTCAGAATCAGATACATACAGTAACTAATCCGAAATAGGTATGAAATCAGGTGCTATAACCATCACATACCTGGTTTTAGAGTTTGATCTGGCTTGGAACCACTTGGCCTTTCTTTCTCCCTCTTCTTTCTCTCTCTAGAAACCATTTTGCAAGAGCTTTCCCATGGATTCCTTATGCTTGGACGAAATGGTAGGGAGGGGAGGGGGTATTTATAGAAAAGCAGACTGAATCTGGACTGTTGATCTTAAAAATACGTGGCTTGATTTGGACCGTCCATTTTCTCTTTTGATCTTACAGTGACAAGTGTCCTATGACATCATGCTTACCTCATCATGATGATATCATGCTTACATCATCAAGCCACATGTCTTTAATCCGACCGTACACGTGTCTTGCATCCGACTGTACACGTGTTTTACATCTAGCCGTACACGTAATATTTTCTTTTTCTCATCTAACCGTACACTTGTCACTTTCATGTCCTTTCATCATTTATGGCATTAAAATAGGGAGAAAATAAATGGAAAATTTGTGCAAAAATATTTCCTTAATTATTTCTCCACTTATCAAGCCAATCTTGCACCGTAACGGATATTTTTCGGGTCTGACTTACCCTGTATCGTTGGGACAACTTCTTAAAATTTTGGCCAATAAAAGGTACATATATGGTGCCATCTCAGAGGAGCATAGATGAAAATAATTAGCTCTACTGACAGGCTACTTAACCTTACTGAGTCATGCAGTAGAGATTTCACTATAACGGGTAGACAAAAGACTGTCTAAAATATTCCCGTACTGCGTTCTGATTTTTATGTTGTCCATAAATATCTTCTAGTGACTCAGCATGATGACTCGTAGGTGTCATGATTATGCTTGATGACTCAACATGATGACTCGTCGGTGTCATGATTACGCACGCTGACTCAGCATCGTCATGATGGCTCTTAGATATTTTCTTTGTTTTTGTCTCCTATTTAGGGGACAAAATTATTTAATATTTGACTGGAGCATTTTATTCAATCCTGAGCTCCAAAAATTCATCCAAAAATATCATAAAATTCCTCATATTCTAGAGAAAATCTGTGAATTTTCTCAGGTCATAACTCAACCTGTAGCCCCACTTAAAAATCATTCTTTAAAATGCCCTTTTTCGGCACAACTGGCTTTTAAGTATTCTTAAAGCCATTTTGCTGGTCTTCTGGGGATGAGACTAATTTTATAATTTTCTACAGTCTCTTAGATCATACATCCCCATTTTACCATAATTTTCTGAGGTTTCCTTATGACTCAAACAATTAAATCTACCTCTACATCTCAAATTGAGCCATAAACTTATAAATTCCTTTTAAGTTACCTCAGGGGTATTTTCATCATCTCTCTTCACAAAAGAGCCTTAGAATATTATTTCCCATTTTCTGGGATTTTCTTAGAATTTTCTAAGTACTTTTCATTTTTACCCCTGATGGCCGTAACTTTCTGAATTTACAGTTTTACCCCTGCTTAGGCTCAACCTCATAAAACCATCTCTTTGAGACTTCTAACTTAACCTTTGGTCTGTATCTAGTCTCTTTTCTCTTTCTGAGCCTTTGAGACTTTATTGAAGCCTCTAACTTTGATTACCTTTTAGCCCCTTAAAACTTTCACTTTGCAGTTTAGACCCTGAAACTGCTTTAACTTCTTTTCTCATCTTTAGGACCTCTACTAAAAAGGGGTCTGGTAGCCTATCCCATTCAGGCTATTTCTAGTACTTATAGGCCCAAAAATCGGGATGTTACAATATGACTAAGCTATGATGAAATGTTTGCAAAGTTATGTTTGCAAGTTTATATTATGTTTTGCCTTGGCTATATGTTATGAAAGCATAAAATGCTGTAGCTTACTTTCCATGGTATTCATGTGTTAATGTTATAACATGTCATGCATGTGCATTATATCTTGCCTGCTTATGGGTAGTGTTTGCTAATGAGATTCTCCTGAATCTCACTCCTCCCTAACCAACCATTTAGGCTAATCAATAGTGGGCAATAATGGCATGAGAGGCAAGGAGAAGGAAGTGGAGAATTATTGATATTAATGAATGATGTTATTATTCAATGTATAATTCTCCTATTTTGTAATTTATGTTATGGATGCCATCGATGTCATGTATTTAATTACAACATTTATGGGAGGAATAGAAACGTATGAGGATGATTGGGAAAGTGTAAATCCAATTTATGTATGCCAAAGAAATAGAAAGAATTAAAGTCAAAAGAGGTTAAGGGATAAAACGTAGGTCATGAAATAGTGAGTTTTTAGCTCTAGTTTGACCTATCAAATGAATGAGTTAAGTGACAAAATTTGGCAGATTCATAGTACACATCCCAAGCTTTAAAATGAGAGCTAGATCACCTTAATTGGATGTGTACACACGGAGATACGAATTTTCAAAATTAAGGCACAAAATCTGGGAGTTCCAGAATTTACCAAATAAATAGTAATTTTTATTGATTAAACCGTATGAATTGGTCATGGATAAGTCCAGTTTGATATTTTTCCCTTAAAGAGAATTGAAGGAACTTTCCGTAGAATTTTAGAATACCTCAATACAACTTTTATGACATTAGTTATGAATTTTTAAAATTGGGCCTGTAATCTGGAATTTGAACAATGAATAGTAACCTGAGTAATTATGTTGAAATTTTTAATCCACAGGCTTGTATTTTGACCTGCTTGAATCACAACACTTACTAATGCATACTCTGAGAGGTTAAAGATAGGATGTTTCAAACCTCAATGTCAATTTAAAATTGATTACAAACCTGAGGTGTGCATTGTCCCAATTCACATGCTAGAGACCTTAGATTTCATCTCATCATAAAGCTTAGCCATAAGCCTTTATTGAATTGACTAGTGTAGCTGGGCCTCAATCTTGATCTCAAGCTGGGATTGGAGCTCGTCACAAACTTGGTCTCAAAGTTTAGCTATCATCTCATCAGTGGGTTGATTTTGTAAAGAAGCTCGTGAAGTTTGTCCAAAATATTAGGTAAGACCAATTATTCTCCCTTCTCCTCTAACACGTCTAGGGTGATCAGGCTTCCCAATCACCATTGCTAAGATATCCATCCTTCCACTCTGACTAAATGAACCTTCACTACTTTGCTCTTCAAGTAACTCCCACAACATTTTAAGTATGATAAAAAATTAATGACAAAGTATAAGGAATATTAGCATAACTTAAAGTTACTTGAACTTTACAACTTATAATTTTTTTAGCAATCTCAGCAACTGTTGGATTAATATATTGACCCTTCTTCATTCTTGCATCCTTTCATTTTCTATGACATGGAGGAGGAGGTGGGGCCAAAACAACAATACTAGGATTTGATTTCGCAGCTTCCTGAATTGCCTTCAAATCATTCAGCATCATCTTCTCCTCAAGCATCTTGTAACCTCCACGAGACAAATAGTGCTAATATAAATTTTTAGCTTGTCTTTCTTTATTCATACTACTTAATTCCTGTGGAAAAAAAGACAAAGCAAATTGGATCAAGGAAGGATGCCAAAAACAAAGTAAATTGGATCAAGGAAGGATGCCAAAAACAAAGTTAATACCTGGAAATTAGGATCATGTCGTGATGCCACAAACCTTCTCCAATCATTTGGATCAAGGAAGGAGTATTTTTTGCAGGGATCATCATCCTTCTTAGGTCCTCAAACATACTAGCTTGTGAGTATGTGCTTGAAATCTTTCTAGCATTGATGAACTTGTTGCACCAAATGCTTTTTCATCCGCTTAGAAGGAGGGATGTCATATGTTTGCTACAAAGAATAATTATATTTAAGTTAAATATATCAGTTATAACTATATTTACAAAAAAATAAATCAAATAAAATTAGAAAGTGATATACCAAGATATCTTCCTAAATCCTATCCTTCGTTTCTTTGGATATCGACTTCTAATTAGGCCATAGAATGTTAACTTTCCTTTGGGCAACGGAGCCTATATAGCTAATGAATCTGTCCTTCTCTGCACCAACTAGATTCATATTAACATCAAAATCCACATGCTTCTTCTGAATACGACCATGACGTAATTCTAACTTTGGTAGACTTGTACTACCTCTACCCTTCCTTACTTCAGGCTCATTCATATCATCGTTGTTTGAATCCTCCTCCATATTTCTATTAGAATCCTCCTCCATGTGCCTGTTGAGAAACCAAAATTAGATAGATAAGTAAATTATAATGAAATACAGTCACATAAATAATATCAAGTACATTGCAGTGAAATAAATGAAAGAAAATAACACAATACACATTGCAAAATTACATTACTTAATCTGACTTTATATGTTGTCCCATCTCCCTTCACAATGATCATCTCTTGCAGCATATTCATCATTATCTACCAATTCTACTTCACTTGGTCTAGGTGGATTTAAAGAAAAAGGTGGTGTCTCATCAAGATTCATGTTTGGATCACTATCCTTCTGCTTTTTACTTTGAATGATAATAGATAATTTTTTATTTATTGGACCAGTCACATAAAAGATTTGTTTTGCCTAGCTTGCTAAAATAAAGGGCTCATCTTTATAACTAGCCTCGTCAAGATCAACTAATGTAAATCCAAATTATTGATCTATTTTAATACCATTGTTGTTGACCTATTTACTTTTGAAGACAGGAATCTTGAAATTGGTGTAGTTTACCTCTCATATCTCTTTAGTAACTCCATAATAAGCCATAGATGCTAATTTGGGGCTTTTATCTTTTGACCTCAAAAAATGCATTGCTTCAGCAACCATCATTACCCCACTGTTCTGCATAGTACTTTTATCATCTTGAGCTTTTGTGTAGAAGGAATATTCGTTTATGTCATACCCACTCTAAGTGATAACTTCAAAACGAGGACCGCAAGCTAGCCACTTTATTATACCAGACACATTAGGACATCTCAAAACCTTTTTATTAAACCATGCTATAAATGTCTTGTTATGCTTATTAGCTATCTGCATATCACTTTTATTTGGATACTTTTCTTTTAAACTTTTTTTGTGATCATCCAAATACGACTGTACTTCTGCTATATTATTTAATATGTATAAGTGTGCTTATAGAACTTCTTCACTACCCATACCTTCGCTTTGAGCCTCCTTGTTCCTTTACTTATCCCTTTTTCATGCTGAGAGGGTGCCTTAGCTACAAATAGATAAGCTTTGCAAAATTCCATATCCTCTTCCGCTACATATCTTTCAACAATTGATGCTTTAGGCCAATAAGAATTCTTGGAATAACCTTTTAAGACTTTTATGTATCTCTCAAATGGATACATCCATCTTAAAAAAATAGGGCCACAGAGTCTTTTCTCCCTTACTAAATGAATGATCAAATGCACCATGATATCAAAAGATACTAGAGGAGAGTGCATTTCTAGCTGAGACAAAATAACATATGCCTCATTTTCCAATTCGTCCAACTTCTCTATGTTAATAACTTTGCTACAAATAGCATTGAAGAAGATACATAATCTAGTTATAGTGCTCCTTATATCATCTCTCATTATGCCTTGAATAGCCATTGGTAATAGTTGTTGCATCAGAACATGGTAATCATGAGACTTCATTCCTACTAACTTTGGAGCCATGCCATGCTCTGGTGAGCCATTAAAAACCTTTTTCAATCTCCGATATGGGTGGAATTGATCAAGAAACCTCCTGTGATTGAGGAAAACTGTCTTCCTTCCGTGCTTAAGTTGGTGGAAGTATGTGTCTACTTCACATATAGGACATGCTTTATACCCCTTCACACTGTATCTTGATAGATTTCCTTATGCAGGAAAGTTATTTATCATTGTAAAAATCAATGCACATAACTTAAAGGACTCCTGCTTGTATGCATCAAACACATCCATGCCTTCTTCACATAATATCTTGAAGTCTTCAATTAAAGGTGCTAAGTAGATATTGATATTATTTCCTAGTTGTTTAAAATAGCAAGAGACCTAAAAAATGTATGCAAAAATGAGGTTAAATGGTTGAAAGGTTGTAATAATTTATAAAATTAGTCCCGCAATCAAAAAGGTAAGTGGAATGGCTTTAATAAAATATAAAGCCGGTTATGCCGTTAAAAGGGCATTTTAGTAAATGACTTTTATGCAATGCTTAAAGGAAGTGTTGTGACTTGAGAAAATTCACAGATATTTTCTAGAATTAAAGGGAATTTATAGAGTAGACAGAAGAATTTTCTGAGCTCCAGAAGGCCATAAAGAAAGTCAGAGAAACGTAGGCCAAGTAAAGTAGGAGGAAACTTAGGGAACAAGTTTTGATCCAATGGCTAGGATCTAATTTCCCTTCTCCTCCACCACTTTTGTGACACAGAGCACCTTCTAGAAGAATGAGGTAAAGATGATGCAAGAAGATGATGCAATGATGATGTAAAAGTCAACTTGAAGTTTTAAGATTGTCCTTACCCTTTCTATTAGCCACTAAGGGCATTTTGGTGCATTCAAGCCAAAGTTTTAGCGATAAATACCCTACCTTGGAAGAGCATTTTGGCAGCCATTTGTAGAGGGAAAACTTAGCCAAAATTTAGAGAGAAAAACGTGGGGGTGAAGGCCAAGAAGAAGGAAATAAGATTCAAGCTGCAAGATCAAGGTATGTGATGGTTATAGCATTTCTCTTGATGCCTATTTCGAATAAGTTACTCTTTGTATCTGATTCTGAAATCTGGCATGGTAAAAGTACACTCTGTAAGCTCTAAATCCATAGGTAGAACACTTTTTAAAATCTCGAAACAGTTTTTAACCATTGGAAGAGTGCCAAATTCCGTACAATTCTGGTACTGTTCAGCATAGAATTGGTTCCTAAGACTATTTTTCCTTTAAAGAGAACTTAAGGATCTTTCAGTAAGACTTGGAACCACTTATTTTTAATTTTTCTAGAATTAATTATGAATTTTCAAAGTTGAGCAAAAATTCTGGAATTTTTATGTGAACAGTACCCGTGAAGCAAAATTTTTAGATTTGATCTTCTTGAATCTGAGGCCATCTAAAGTGGTCCTAATTGACAAGAAATAGACCTTAAGGATAGGAAATGATGAGATTTATGTTAGAAAATCTAGAAAGAAAGCTCTAAAACTAAGAGGAAGGGTTGAGGTTCAAGAGAGCTAGTCTTGAACATTAGGTAATCTCTTAGTCCTAATAGATTGTACGATCAATGTGACTATGTTTAGGACCTTAGAACATCTAAGAGAATATTTAATTAATGTTGATCAAAGTTTCAAATGGTTGGGAGGTCAAGGGAGTCAAAGGAAAAGTAAGAGGAAAGCTTGAAGTCCAAGGTAGTGAACTTATCCTTTATGTGCTTGATGTGGTATGCTTATGTGTTGGTTTCTTTTGTTGATGTTTGTATGATGTTATGACATGATGATTGTTGCTAAAAATGCTGTTTTTAATATGTTTCCATGGCGATGCATTTTTATACCAAGCATAAAGCATGATGGCATGTCACTAGTTAACTTAAGTTTATGGAAAACTACATACCATACACTAGCATCCATCTTGTGCATATATGTGGTAATGTTTGCTACTGATATTCTCCTAAATCTCACCCCTCCCTAACCAGCCATTTAGGTCAATCATCAATGGGCAATAATGGCATGAGAACCAAGGAGAAGAAAGTGGAGAATTATTCATGTTAACGAATGAGATTGTTGATGAATGTGTAATTCTCCTATTATGTAAATTATGTGTATGGATGCCAAGGATGCCATGCATTTAATTATAAGGTTTATGGCATGAATGAAAGTATATGAGCATGAATGGAAAAGTGTAATCCCAAGTTATGTATACCAAAGAAATAAAAAGAATTAAAGTAAAGAGTGGTTAAGGGATAAAACGTAGGTCCTGGGGTAGTGAGTTTTTAGCTCCAGTTTGACCTATCAAATGAATGAGTTAAGTCACGAGATTTGGTAGACTTATAGTACACATCTCAAGCTTTAAAATAAGAGGTACATCATCTCAATTGGATGTGTACACAAGGAGATATGAATTAACAAAGTTGAGGTATAGAATCTGGAAGTTTCAGATTTTACCAAATGAACAGTAATATTTACTAATTAAACTATACGAATTGGTCATGGATAAGTCCAGTTTGATATTTTTTCCTTAAAGAACATTGAAGGATATTTTTATAGAATTTTAGAATACCTCAATACAATTTTTATGGAATTAGTTATGAATTTTTAAAGTTAGACCTGTAATCTGGAATTTAAATAGTAAATAGTAACCTAAGTAATTATGTTGGAATTTTTAAATCTACGGGCTTGTGTCATGATCTGCTTGAACCATAACGCTTATGAATATATACTCTGAGGGGTTAAAGGCAGGGCATTTTATTTTGGTATCAGAGCAGATGTTATGGTAAGTATGTAAACAGAGCAAAGGTTCTGGTAAGTGTTTAAACATAACAGAAGTTCTGGTAAAGGTTCTAACCAAGGTATAATCAGAGTATTAGTCCAAGCAAAGCCTGATATGAGAGAAAACCTAATTAGAAAAGTAATGAGTTACTAGGATTAGTCCAATTGAGGTTAAGATTTTGAGGTGTTTTCTCTAAGGGAAATAGACATAGAAGAGAAGTAAGGAATGACAGTGAGTAACCTGAGAGATAAGTAGTCACTGCTAAGATACTCCCCCTCAGGAGAGGAATGGTTGAGTTGAGAGAGCTTAACCAGGAAATGAGTCAAAGTTGAAAGAGGTCTCTAGAGAGTAATGGCTAAGAGTATGGTAAGCCAATAAGGGGTAGGAGTCCAGACCCTAATAGGAAAGCAGGGTGACAATCTAAGCCTCGGGTGATTGACTAAAGGTGCCTGAATGGAATGCCACGCAACAGAGATGTTTTAATGATCAATGCCTGTTGTATAATATGGTCACTTTATGATTAGTATATGACCATAGAAATGAATGGTTAAGAGTATAGTGAGCCAGTCAAAGGTATAAGTCAATGCCCCAGTAAGGGAACCGAATGTCAACCTATACCTTAAGTAATCGATGTGACCTCAATAGAGGCAAGGTAACAGGATGAGATGTTTGAGGTTTGTTCAAATCCCTGAATAGAGGTAGAAATTACTAAGGGATAGTGAACCAAGAGAGACAGAGATTAGATGATCATGAATGAAGGGTCAATGATAACATAGGTACCTGACCTAGATACCATACAGCAAGGTGATTAAATGTTCACTATGTGATGTGATAAGGGTATGGTGATCAATACCTGACCATAAGAATAATTGCTCAAGAGGTAAAGAAAGTTAGAAAGAGTAAAGTTAGGCAAGATCCCTCTTGAGGTTAGAGATGAAAGGAAATGAATAAGAACATGATAGTGGATGGTTGTACTGGGAACTGATACATAGAGAAAGATAAACAAGTTCTTGATGATACCTAGAGCTCGATGATGCTTAGATTCATGATAATATTAGGGACTAAACAGTACTCTTTTATGTCCCTAAGGCATCCAAGAGTGTGCAACCATGGTAGTCAAGCCATTAAGGAATCTAAGAAATGAGATTCCTATAGATAGATGCCACTACCTATAAGATTGAGTAATCTAGTGGAGAGGCTCTCTTTAATAGGGATATGGTATTCAAGGAATGTACCCTGGCAGAGATTGCATATAAGGAAAGTCTTGACCATAAAGTACCTCTCTAAGATTAGGAAGTGATTCTCCAGATTAGAGCGACACTGCTCTAGTAAGAGTGAGCTATCCTCTGAAGGAATGAAAGGGAAAGGCAAAGTAAGTGGTTGAGTTGATGATGCTCCAGTCAGAGTAATCTATCCTCCCACAAGAAAAGTGAAAGCAGTCGAGGCAAGGCACGAGACGGACTTTACCCCAGAGAGAGTGAAACTAGTTAAGGAAACAGAAGCGTCATATGCAAACAGATGCTCCTCGAGCTTAACAGGGTACTACGGAATATTGAAGGATAATGAGAATATGATGATATAAGTCCTCTCCTGATGCTGTCCAAATTGTTAAGAGACAGCAAGGACTGCAGAGTCCTAAGATGTGGCCGGTTGGCATTGATATAATAGCAAGTTAATGGGCTCTAGAGATGAGTTAGTACCTAGGGATTCGAAAGGCACAAAGAAAGAGAAAGTGGCCTAAGGAAGCTAAAAGTAAGGGCTAAAGAAATATAGAAAGGCTAAGAATTCTAGGAGTTGACAGAAAGGATTGAGTAAGGCCTGAGAAGATAATACTAATATCTATGATCAGTCTTAGGGAATAATCAGACAAGTTACCAGCTCAGTGGAGGTGACTTATTTTATTACTTAGTCTTGTGATTTGAAGTCTCCTAGGGATGGGAATATGGCTCAAGTAGAGGGAAATTCTAGTCACAATGGATCCTAAAGAGGCTTACGGTAGAGCGAAGTAGCTCCTGAGGTCATAGTAGAATAAGCCTAAGAGAAAGTGGCTGAGCCATAAGAGTAGGAGTGCAGTACCTCTTTGGGAAGACTATGACCAGAGATGAGTTTAAGATACTGAAATCTCCTTCAGTGGCGGACTAATATAGAGAGAGTACCCTTGACTCGTTCCAGACACCTTTATTGTTGATTAGACTGAGCTCAATTCTGTTCTAGTTAATGAAGGAAAGAAAGGAGATATGCCCTTAAAGTAAAGAGGAATGGCAAGGTATACCACAAAGAATAGATAAAGGCGGTATTAAGAGATTCCAAAATGCCATGGTATAGTAAAATACCATGAAGACAGGCAAACTGTTGTGGTATTATTATGAAAGAATAAGCCTAAAGTATAGGAAAAATGTGAGCAGTAGTGACAAAATGCTGAAAAGCAAAGGCCATGCTCATGTAAGTAACAAAAAAGTATAAAATGACAAGTCATGTAAGTATGGAGCGCGGGGTTGAAACCTAAAAAGCGAGTTATAATAAAAGTTGAAGAGGTCAAAGTTAAGTATAAGTGGGGATATTCTCTTCAGTTAATCTCTCATTAAAGGGAAGAATAGAGGTTTGACTCAGAATTTCAAGGACTAAATTCTTTTAAAAGGGGGAGAATTGTAACATCCTAACTTTTGGGCTAGAAGTACCAGAAATGGCCTGAATTGGATAGGCTACTAGACCCTTTTTAGCAAAGGCTCCAAAGATAAGAAAGGAAGTAAAAGCAGTTTCAGGACTAAACTGCAAAGTAAAAGTTTGCAAGGCTAAAGAGTAATCAAAGTTAGAGGCTCTAGTAAGGTCTCAAAGGCCCAGAAAGAGAAAAAGAGGCTAGATACAGGTAAAAGGTTAAGTTAAAAGCCTCAAAGACATAGTTTTATGAGGTTGAGCCTAAGCAGCAGTAAAACCGTAAATTCAGAAAGCTACGACCATTAAGGGTAAAAAAAGAAAAGTACATAGAAAATTTCAAGAAAATCCGAAAAAATGGGAAATAATATTCTAAGACTCTTTTGTGAAGAGAAATGATGAAAATACTCTTGAGACAGCTTAAATGGAATTTATAAAGTTATGGCTTGTAAAAAGTACACTGTTTGAGGTAATTATTTAAAATAGCAAGAGACCTAAAAAATGTACAGAAAAAATAAGGTTAAATGGTTGAAAGATTGTACTAATTTATAAAATTAGTCCTGTAATAAAAAAGGCCAGTGGAATGGCTTTAATAAAATATAAAGCCGGTTATGTCGTTAAAAGGGCATTTTAGTAAATGACTTTTATGCAAGGCTTAAAGGAAGTGCTATGGCCTGAGAAAATTCATAGATATTCTATAAAATTAAAGGGAATTTATAGAGTAGACAAAAGAATTTTCTGAGCTTTAGAAGGCTATAAAGAAAGCCGGAGAAATGTGGGCTAAGTGAAGTAGGAGGAAACTTAGGGAACAAGTTTTGATCTAATGGCTAAGATCTAATCTCCCTTCTCTTTTACCACTTTTGTGACACCTAGCACCTTTTAGAGAATGAGGTAAGGATGATGCAAGAAGATGATGCAATGATGATGTAAAAGTCAACTTGAAGTTCTAAGATTGCCTTTACTCTTCCTCTTAGCCACCAAGGGCATTTTGGTCTATTCAAGCCAAAGTTTTAGCTATAAATACCCCACCTTGGAAAAGCATTTTGGTAGCCATTTGTAGAGGGAAAGCTTCGTCAAAATTTAGAGAGAGAAACGTGGGGGTGAAGGCCAAGAAGAAGGAACAATATTCAAGTTTCAAGATCAAGGTATGTGATAGTTATAGCACTTGCCTTGATGCCTATTTTGAATAAGTTACTCTTTGTATCTGTACTTTTTTCTACTACTCCATATGCTTATCTCTATGAGTAAAGGTTCGATTATGAGATTTGCTTCACAATATTATGCAAATCCTTCATTTTACTTTCAGTATCATAGTTTTGTATCTCATATTTGTGATTAGAGATGCTAGATTCTTCTCTACCTCCATGAACACATTTTTTTTCTTGGATCGTTTTTTCAGCTGTACTACTTTTCACTTTTGGGTTTGCTTAAAATCAAGTTTTTAGACTCCAAAACCTATCCCATTGTGTAGAGGATGAAAAAAACAAAGAAAACGATATAAAGTATGCGAAATTTGGATGTCGGATGGAGGAGATATAAAAGAGAGAAGTTTTTGACCCGTCAAACCCAACCTGCTTACAGAAATCGGGTCAAGACAACCCTACTGGAGGTTGAAGACAACCTCTAAGGCTAAAACGGTGTCATTTTGGCCCTTCTGCATAAAAAAAAGGTCTATTTATGGATTGAAACAATCATCCAGACAGTGGTATTTGAGGTTTCGCAAAGCAATAACCTCATATGACTTCCAGATGATAGAGGAAGACTACTGCGTCTACATTAAGCGGTTTGAGGGTAATTTTGATATATTATCCTTATTTGTAGATGATATACTATTGGCCAGAAATAGTCTACATTCGGTAGTGGCTATTAAAGAATGGCTTTCATCGAATGAAAGATATATTATTGGCCAGAAATAGTCTACATTCGGTAATTTTGTCTAGATGATTGTTTCAATCCATAAATAGACTTTTTAAGTTTACGCACTTTGGTCTCCTTTCCTTTTTCAATGAAACCCAATTCTTCATCCAAATCACCATTTAGGAATGCGGTTTTTACATCCATATGATGTAATTCCAGGTCTAAACTATTTACTATTGCTAGAATAAGTCTAATAGAGTTGAAACGCGCAACAGGTGAGAATGTATCTTCATAATCTATGCCTTCCTATTGTGTGTATCCCTTTGCCACTAATCGAGCCTTATATTTGTCAATTGATCCATCCACTTTTCTTTTAATCTTGAGAACCCACTTGTTCCTAATGGCTTTACGCCCTTTTGGAAGATCAACTAACACCTAAACATGGTTCTTTTTCATTGAGTCCATTTCTTCTTCCATTCCTTCTTGGCAGGACTTGACAAGGCTTTTCGTACAGAACAAGGCTCATCATCCCCTTCTAGAGTAACCAAGAAAGATTTGGCTTATATTTGAAAGTGTCTTTTGGGAATAGTTTCCCTATTACTCCTTCTAATAGGAGCTATTTGTTTATCTTCCTTTCTTTGTTCAGGTCTCGGTGTTGACCTTTCTTGGCTCCCACTCAGATTGACATGCCTAGACAATTCTGGTTTGTCAATTTGTTCTACACTGTCTTATTCCTGTGTCTCATAAAGAGAAACAGTACGATCAACATCTCCTCTATTAGGAAATTTAGCCTTAAAGAATGTTGCATCCCTTGATTCTATTTCAGTCATTGTTCCATCTTTATTTTCACCTATGAAAAAGTATCCCTTTGATTGTTCAGAGTACCTTATAAAGATATATTTCTTTCCTCTAGGACCCAATTTCCCATACTTAATAGGAACTGTCATGGATATACACTGCTGACCCCCAGGGTCTTAGGATGCTTAGATCTGGTTTGCGTTTTGTCCATAACTCATGGGTATAGAAGTGACTCATTTTAAGGGCACACAATTAAGTATGAAGGTTGCCGTTAATAAAGCATCACCCTAATATAAAATTCGTAGGTTTGCTTGGGCCATCATAGACCTAACCATGTCCAGAAGAGTTCTATTTCTTCTTTCAGCAACTCCATTTTATTATGGAGTGCCAGGGATAGTCAATTGTCTAATTATCCCTTTCCCTTCATAGAGCTATTTAAACTGTTCAGATAAATATTCATGACCTCAATCAATATGTAATGCTTTAATTTTATTGTCCATTTGATTCTCTACCTCCTTTATGTATCGTCTAACGTACTCAAGAGCTTTAGACTTATGTGAGATCAAATAGACATGACCATATCGTGAAAAATCGTTAATGAAGGTTAAAAAATACCAAGCTCTATGTCTTGCCCTCACACTCATTGGACCGTATATATCAGAATGGATTAATTGCAATGGATTTTCAGCTCTTGTTCCCTTACTGAAAGGCTTTCTTGTTGCCTTACTAGCTAGACAATTCTCACATAGTGACATTTTCATATTCAAAATGGCACCTAACAACCCTTCTTTGGCTAATTTAATCATTCTATTTTGATTAATATGTCCTAGTCTAGCATGCCAGGTATTTATGTTAACATTACTCAAAGAAATAGCAAAGCATTCATTACTATTAAAATCACCAACAATATCCAAAACAAAGAACTTTTTAAACAAGAAAGTTTAACCATAAAGGACTGAGTTGCTTAAAATGTCTGCAACTTTACCATGAAAGTTTACATCAAACCCAAACTCTAAAAGACATAAAATAGAAACCAAGTTCCGCTGGATGTCAGGAGCGTAAAGTACATCATGGAGTATCAAGGTCTTCCCACCATGCAAAGTAAATTTGCAGGTGCCCAAACCTTTTTCCTCGATCCCCGTGTTGTTCCAAATGTAAAGCTACTTGCTTTGATATGGCAACTGACGGTACTCGATAAAGGATCCTTGATCCCTGGTTATATGGTCTATGGAGCCTGAGTCTATAATCCAAGAAGAAGAAACAACTTCTGTTAGAAAAACAGTTCTAGAAACATATGAAACATGTGAATTCACATAATCCACTAATACCTTTTCGCTCTCAGCCTGTTTTGAATAGTCACGTGCGAAATGGCCCATTCTCTGGCAGGCAAAGCATTTGACCTTCTTCAGGTCTAGCTTCTTCTTTCCACCTTTCTTTCCCTTCTTCTTGAATTACTTCTTTCCCTTTTTGGGTTGAGGACCACCCTTTTTTCCTTTCTTTTGGAACTTCTTGCCCTTCTTGGAATCAAGTCTTGATTGGGAAGTGTAACACCTTACGTTTATATCAATTAACTTGCCTTGCAAAAGCATTTGGAATCACTTTTGAAGATTATAAGTGATGAAAAATCAAATTTGAAAATTTTCATTTACAGGTTACTATTCATTGTCACCCTAACATGTGACAAACTTTGAAATTTCATAACTAATTGTACAAAAATCAAAATTGAGTGATTCCAAGTTCTATGTAAAGCTTTTGGATAAAATTGTAAGAAAAAATAGTTTCTAGACTGATTGCCTTGAAATTTGAGCCCAATTTTCTTTGAAAAAGTTACTGTTTATTTGGTCATTTTCAGATTTTTACTTTATTTTTGCCTAAATTTGAAAAGGTATAACTTTCTGCTCGGTTATTGAAATCGGGCAAACTACCTCTCATTTTAAATAGAAAAATCGGATCTCTTTGCTCGCCAAATTTCATAACCTAACTCACTTGTTTGCTCAAATAGTCACTGGTCAAACTTTAGTCCATTTTAGTTGACTTTTTACCCCAGGGTAATTTAACTTAGTTGACCATTTACCATTAAAACATACTATTATTGGCTATACTAGCTATTTCTAACATGCTTGGACTATTCTAATCATGCTTGTATAGTTCTAACCTTAATCATACTATTTGAAACTTAAAACATGCTTATTAGTATATTCTTCCAAAATAGAAAGGTTCAAAGCCATATAACGTCACTATGGCGTGCTACCTCTTCAAGTAGGAGCCAACTCCTTTCCTTTGCCCTTGGATGTTAAAGGCCCTAGGGTTTGTTTAAATATTGGGATAAGATTCTTAGAGAATCTTAGTAGCATATTGCATACATTACTATGGTTACACATCACAATATAATTTAAGCTACATGCATACATACATACTTGAGTATTATGTACTTGCCATGGAAAACATAACATCATAACATAACATATCATATCATCTCAAACTTGCATAAACCAAGGTATACATGCATGGAGGCATCATGGCATAACATCATAAAACATAGCAATGAACATAAAATGTATAGTAACTCTAACAAGCAATGGAATGCAAAAACTACCTTGTTGGCTTTCCTTCCTTGAATTTCTCTTCTTCCTTGCTAACCTTTCCTTCTCTTGTTGTGTATGGCCTATTAGGCAACCAATGACAAAACATTAAGTTTTGTTACAACTTCATAACTTAACATACCCCCTTAAACCCCTTTTTCTTGATTCTTAGGGTTTATTTTTCTAGCTTTGATTCTTGAACTTTCTTGGGCCTTTCCTACATAACTTTTCATGTAAAATTTCAATATCATATTAGTTTTATGAAAATCTAATCCTTTCCTATTGAACTTTCCTTGGCCGAACCATAGGGATAAATAGGTTCAAAATTTTCATTTCAATGTTTAGTGCTTCCAACCTCTCTTTCTTGCCATATACCTACACTAATTTATCATTTAAACTCATTGGAAGTATCAAATTGAATTGAAACAACTTCCCTCATGCATTTCTCAATTTGGCCGAACCATACACATATAATCTAAGGGTTGGACGTTCATAAAAACTAACATGTAATCACCTAATCCTTAACCTTTAACCATGCTTAATCTTAATCATAATTCATCTAAACCATTCCCTATCATTTTGATAAAATTTGGGTAGCATTTTCCCTTAGAAAAATGACCTTCCATCATCATTAAAATAGCACAAAACCAACATATCATCATTATAACTGGAAATAGAAGAGTTGTAGAAGCTTACGTTGCTTCCAAATGACTTTCTCTCACTAAAACTCTTCTCTTTCTCTCTCTAGATGAAAATTTGCAAGAGGTTTCCTACTTGAAAGGCTTCACACAAAATGAACATGTGGGAGGGGATATTTATAGGCTTTAAATTTCACTAATTCCACATATGCCCTTCTTCCGCATAAGACTTAATCTTAGACTTCTAATTTTTACCTCTTTCCATATGTACAAATCTTAAGCTATGTGGCTTATTATGTTGACACTTGGATGGTGAGTCACTAGGGCTTATATCATCTCTTCTTATCCATTAAGATTAATTAGGATTTAATCAAGGTTAACTCTCTTAATTCCTTGATTAACTTGGCTAATTACCCTTCTAGAAACTTTTGACTTTTTAAAGATAGATGGTTAAATCCTAGCCATCCAATAAACTATGTTTGCCATGTGTCAAGATCTTATGGAAGATGGCTTAACCTTAATCATCTTACTTATCCCTAATTAGATTTTAATCTAACTTAATGTTATTTTCTTTTCCTTTTTCTTTTTATTTTATTTTCCCCTTTCTTGGCCAATTTAGGCATGACATGTGTCCTTGGCAATCTGTAGGAAATTTTATCACCCTTGTTGTCTTAATAGTCTACTGAGTCTTAATATAGTACTTGTTTATTTTATTTGATAACCGAAAAATTCTAGTATCTGAAAATTCTTATATCAACTCACCATTAATTATATCTGAGTAAGAGGAACTTCCCTAATTAATTTCATAATTCTTCTCCCTCTTCAACTCCTTAAATTGCCGTTTCTATAAAAACAGACAATCTACTGATATTAATTTAGCTCTAAATTCAATTAAAGCTAATCTCCTCATCATTTAGGGTTGGAAATAATTTTATAAATCTTCATAATTCATAAATGAATTTCATGTAATTTTTCATAATTTTTCTGAGATCTCTAGATATTTTTAATAATTAATATTGTCTAATTTTCCTTAATTTAGCCAAAATATTAATAATTAAAATAATTTTTAATAAATTATTTTTAACCTGTATTTACTTTCTAGACTCAAATACTGTTCTACTGCATTAATTCTATTTTCCATGATTTACTAGAAATTTTTAGGATTTCCGAACACTAATTACGATAGTGCCTTTTATAGACCAATCATTTTAAAAATGACAATTTTGGTTCTTTTCCAGTTCTCACTTCAATTGTTGTGTTGTTTATCTATCTTTTATTTCATATGGCCTTGGTCAACCCTAATTCCTTCATTAATCATGCTAAAGATATCACAGTATGACATATTTCCTTATTTCTAGGTTAGAAATTTTGGGATGTTACAGGAAGTGCTAGCATCCTTAGTGTAATAAGCTTGTCCAGAGGTCTTGTAAGCCTTTAAACATTCATCCTCTAACTCCAAGTGCTTAGCTACATCTCATTATGGGTCAGATTAACCTTCATATGCTCCCAGCTAGCAGGGAGCAATCTGATAACAGCTTGCACTTGTTGTTCATCAGAAAGAACATGTCCAGCTTCCTTAAGTTCTCTAATCATGTTGGCCATCTCTTTCAGATGTTGCTTCATAGGATTGTTTGGCTTAAGTTTGTAGGTATCGAACTTAATCGTTAACCTCCTAAGTTTAGTAGTAGAAGTACCACCAAACTTATCCTTCAATGCTATCCACATAGCTTGTGCAATTTTGTGCCTCTCAAATTTGCACATTATGTCATCAGCCATTGCACTCAGAAACGTGATTCTTGCTGTGCTGTTTTTCTTCTTCCAAACTTGGTAAGCCTCTCGGTCTCTCCTATGTTGAGCCATATTCCCAGCTTATGGTTTGACCATTACAGGGGTTAAAGGTTTAACAACATCTTGTTCCTCTAAGATGTATTGGACCTTTCGGTGCCATATGTGTTAGTTATCCCCGTTAAGCTTTTTCCCTTTATTAAGCTCAACAATTATGTTCTTGGTTGCCATTTTTAGTTCTGTGACAAAATTATCCCACATTATTCTACGTTCTCTCTAAAAAGAGAGACGTACCATAGAACATTTCAGTTATGTAGCACAGCGAAGTATACAATGTCATGTACTTATATTATTCTTTATCAAAAAATAACAACACTGCAAGATCCATGATCAAGAGCATACATTTGTATCTCCTATCACACAGATACAAGCAATAATCATTATGCTCTATCAAAAATTTTATATAAGTACTTCTGTGACTCTTAGAAGTCTCATCTCCTAAAAGCTCTCACTTATAAAAAGTATACAAACATTATTCACAAATAATCATATAAAAATAATTTAAGTAATTTCATTAAATAAAGTAACACACTTAGTCTGTTTACAATGCATGAAACCAAAAACTTAACATAACAAACATTAATGAAGTGAATACAAATATTACATCATTTGATATGAACATAAAGGTAACCAAGCATTGCTTTTCTTACTTTCCTAAGTTTATGCATTTTGGTCATAAAGGAGGATACTAATTCTATAGCCCAAATCCATTAAAACTTCCTTATGGGTTTTCCTTTATGTCCACCTCTAACCCTTATTGCTCTTTTGTATTCCATTATGACTTTAAGGTAAATTTGGTATTCTTCTCATCGGTCATGCATTGGACATAACTGGTAAGCACACCATTGATGCCTTTTGTGTTTGTCAGTTTGGCCGCATCTCTTTCACCTATACTCATAGCTAAAGCAGGGATACAGGGTTGATTCACCTCTTCTCCGTTCTCAACTTCGATTTGATCAGGAAGACCAAGTGAATCATTAAAGACCAAGTGAGGTTCGGCACGGAGGGGTTCAATGGGGAATAAAGTTTCCAGCTCAGATCCAGAATCCATTAACTCCTCCGGGTCTTCTTGATGAACCTCTTCAAGGTCCTCCTCAGGATCCTCATCCTTAGGTTCGTATTCTAGAACTCCATCATCCATGTATGAGTATTCCAATGAACCATGTTCGATATTTTCAGTGCTACCAGAAGCCTCTTGCTTCATTTTCACCTAAACTAAAATAATATAAATTATTTTGATTATTCTGGAATTTTTTTTCCACATGAAATACCAAAAAATGCACTAAAAATACTCACAAACAGATCCTTAATTGTCTAAAAAATTAGCAAATTATATGTCAAAATGAAGATATTGATTTTAGGGATTTTTAGAGACAAACCGTACCTCAAATGGAGCTCCCACGCGCCTACACGTGCCCCAAGATAAGTTAAAAACGAGAAAATGAAAAAATTTTTAAAGCCCACTCGTGGAACCGGTGCATGAAGTCCACACGCCATCATACAGCCACCGTCGGCAACACGCGTCGTGCCTGCTGCTTCCACGTGCCACTGTCATTCAAACGGTGGTGCCCACATGTCCAACTAGCATGCCACATGGCGGAAAGCGCCACATGGCAATTCTGCAGGAAATTTTTTTCCTTGGATCGGGTTTTTTTTTAATATGGGCTCGCCACAGAAAATATTTTTTGTGTTTTAATGTGCCCTTTTTTTTATGTAGAAGGGCCAAAACGACGCCGTTTTGGCCCTGGAGGTTGTCTTTAACCTCTAGCCGGGTTGTCTTAACCCAGTTTTTGTAAGCGGGTCGAGTCTGATGGACCTGTCAAACCCAAAAACTTTTCTCCTCCATAGCTCCTCCGTGTGACGTCCAAATTTCACATACTTTATATCTTTTTCTTCATTTTTTATCCTCTACACGATGGGATAGGTTTTGAAGTCTAAAAGCTTGATTTTAAGCAAACCCAAAAACGAAAAGTAGTACGGCTGAAAAAACGATCCAAGAAAAAAATGTGTTCATGGAGGCAGAGAAGAATCTAGCATCTCTAATCAGAAATATAAGATACAAAACTATCATACTGAAAGTAAAATGAAGGATTTGCATAATATTGTGAAGCAAATCTTATAATCAAACCTTTACTCATAGAGATAAACATATGGAGCAGTAGAAAAACGTACATGCATCACACAAAAAAATTGGCTCTGATACCAGTAATGATTTTCAGGCATACCTGGAATGTATAACAGTCTTACATAACCACGCGGAGGTCCGGTCATGGTGATGGAGTCGGATCTTGGTTACACAGCAAATGCACTCTGGAGGAGGAAGAAGAGAGAACAATACGATGGGGGAGAGTGGTTCGACATTCTGTCTTTTGTTTTCACGTTGATGATAATAACAAACCCCCCATATACCATTTGTAATAACCATTCAATTCCATTTGAAATTACAATTTAAACAAAATGGGGAAAATTGTAATTTCTAACCCGGATGTTCTGTTATTTGCACCATAACCCCAAAAGTTAATGGGTTTGGGTCCAATCCACCAAGGGTAGACTGACCCATTTTCCTACAGCATCGGATTCTAAAATTTAGCATGATTAAAGTACACTCTGTAAGATTTAAATCCATAGGTAGAACACTTTATTTGGATACGTGTACGATTTATGGTGATTTTTCAAAGTTAGAGTTTAAAATCTGAAAACAGTTTTTAACCATTGGAAGAGTGGCAAATTCGGTACAATTCTGGTATTGTTCAGCATAGAATTGGTTCCTAAAACTATTTTTCATTTAAGAGAACTTAAGAAGCTTTCAGTGAGACTTGGAACCACTCAGTTTCAATTTTTTTAGAATTAATTATGAATTTTCAAAGTTGAGCAAAAATTCTGGAATTTCTGTGTGAACAGTACCTGTGAAGCAAAATTTTCAGATTTGATCTTCTTGAATCTGAGGCCATCTAAAGTGGTCCTAATTAAAAAGAAATGGACCTTAAGGATGGAAAATGATGAGATTTATGTTAGAAAATCTAGAAAGGAAGCCCTAAAACTAAGAGGAAGGGTTGAGGTTCAAGAGAGCTAGTCTTGAACATTATGTAATCTCTTGGTCCTAATAGATTATATGATCAATGTGACTATGTTTAGGACCTTGGAACATCTAAGAGGATATTTGATTAATGTTGACCAAAGGTTCAAATGGTTGAAAAGTCAAGGGAGTCAAAGGAAAAGTAAGAGGAAAGCTTGAAGTCCAAGGTAGTGAACTTACCCCTTATGTGCTTGATGTGGTATGCTTATGTGTTGGTTTCTTTTGTTAATGTTTGTATGATTTTATGACATGATGATTATTGCTGGAAATGCTATTTTTAATATGTTTCCATGGCGATGCATTTTTATACCAAGCATAAAGCATGATGGCATGTCACTAGTTAGCTTAAGTTTATGGAAAACTACATACCATACACTAGTATCCATCTTGTGCATGTATATGGTAATGTTTGCTACTAAGATTCTTCTAAATCTCACCCCTCCCTAACCAAGCATTTAGGTTAAGCACAATGGGCAATAATGGCATGAGAACTAAGGGGAAGAAAGTGGAGAATTATTCATGTTAATGAATGAGATTGTTGATGAATGTGTAATTCTCCTATTATGTAAATTACGTGTATGGATGCCAAGGATGCCTTACATTTAATTATAATATTTATGACATAAATGAAAGTATATGAGCATGAACAGAAAAGTGTAATCCCAAGTTATGTACGCCAAAGAAACAAAAAGAATTAAAGTAAAGAGTGGTTAGGGGATAAAACGTAGGTCTTGGGACAGTGAGTTTGTAGCTCCAGTTAGACCTATCAAATGAATGAGTTAAGTCACAAGATTTGGTAGACTCATAGTACACATCCCAAGCTTTAAAATGAGAGGTAGATCATCTTAATTGGATGTGTACATAAGGAGATACAAATTAACAAAGTTGAGTTACAGAATCTGGAATTTCCAGATTTACCAAATGAGTAGTAATATTTGTTGATTAAATTGTATGAATTGGACATAGATAAGTCCAGTTTCATATTTTTTTTCCTTAAAGAACTTTCAAACAGCTTTATGTAGAATTTTAGAACACCTCAATACAATTTTTATAGAATTAGTTATAAATTTGTGAAGTTGGACCTGTAATCTGGAATTTGAACAGTAAATAATAACCCGAGTAATTATGTTGGAATTTTTAAATCCATCGGCTTGTGTCATGATCTGCTTGAACCATAACACTTACGAATGCATACTCTGAGAGGTTAAAGGCAGAGTGTTTCAAAATCAGTAAGAGTACTAGTCATGCACTATGTGTGCTATTAAGAGTACCGTAAGGGTTGATTCTATCTGTACAAAGCCTAAAAAGAAGGTTTCTTGGTTTAAGCCCAAATTCCAAAAACATTTCATATATTTTCTTCCATTGAGGAGTGATCAGACCAGAATGTTTCCTTTCAGGTCATCAAGATTGTAATTGCACCAGATAGTGTAGTATAGGGCACAACCAATCGTTCTTCTCGAGGAGCGCTTTATTGAAAAAACCTAGATTATACTGGTTATCAAAAATATAATGATTCGAGTAAAGAAAAAGGGGTTTAATTGTTCAAAAAGAAGTGCAGTAAATGTAAATTGCAAAGAATTAAATCTTTTTGGTTTTTTAAACAAATGAAGATATGCTTTGGATTAAAGGAAATGTATGATGGGATAGACTCTTGATGATGAAAACTTAGCTATCATTGCTCTTAAATTGATTGGGAGTTTTGAAAATCTCTAAGTTTGATGAAAACCCCAAGTAATGATTTGGGTCTAAAGTTTTAATTAATGAAAACTCACTTTAATCAAAGTTGATTAACATATTTTAAAACATTGTTTAAACCCACTAAGAGTGTAAATGAATGGATGATGCAAATGCCCTCAGATTGTCAATCAACAACCACAGAATACCAAGTAAATAGATTAATCATCAACGATCACTGATAATCAATTGAGCACAAGGATTCAAACTGAAATATTTATATAGATGAATCAACATTAAATAGCATCTAATCCAATTACATTACAGTAATCTAAACACAAGATTTACAAAACATAAATCAAGTCTTACATAAGTGCAGAAATTCCTAAATCTAGAAATATTCAACACAAGTTTAAGGACAGATTTAGACTAAGAAACTCCCATATTGAGTCCTTGAGCTCAAGCTTCATCCTCCATCACTAAGAGGCTAATGGTTTAGCCTCTCATGTCTTCAAATTGGTCACAATCACACCAGGTATGTTCAACCATGAGTAATGCTAAAAGGGTTGGAAAAATAGAGAAAAGTGTGGTGGAAGTGATTTAATCAGTTCAGAATCCTAGAAAATGGGAAGAAGTAAGGAAAAATAGAGGTTTGAGTTGTAGGATCAATGGAGGCTTGAGAAAAGAAGGTTGAGGCTCATCCTTTTCCAAATATGTAGAATAGAGAGTGTCCAGTTTGTGGTGGCTACTCCCTTAGGTCTAGAGGCTGAAAAACTTATTCCAAAATGCACAGCTTTGCTTAACACACTCAGATCACGATCTCAGAATCTCATGTCACAACTTAAAAAGTCCAGGTCATGACCTCATAAGTCCATGTCATGACCTAGTGACACAGAGGGTATTCAATCTTAACCTAGCTCTAAAACACGTATTTCCACATAAAGAGCATCCAAGTCGTAACCTCATAAGCCTATGTCAGGACGTGGGAACACAAAACACTCCAAATCTTGCGTTTTGGCTCTTATGACTTTGTGGCTCCTTCAATGCTCCATCTTGGGTTTTGGATCCTTCTCTAATTACATGAAAATAACAACAAGGAGTTTTGTAAAGATTAAATGATTACAAATCAAAGCAATTACAATTTGGATGACAAAAATGACCCTTTTTACCCTTAAATAGCAAAATACAATGCATGAATTGATGTAATCAAAAGGATATAAATGCATGCATAATGAAGGTAAAAGGTATTGCAAAACATTAGGAAACACCTAAGAAAGCTATGTAAATATTAGGTTTTATCAAGGAGAATTAGTAGGGTGCCGAAGATATTTTCCATCTGATATTCTCTCATTAAAATGCCATCTTAACTTCTTCGCTTCTATTACATTAGCAAATACACGCTTAAATCGTGGTATTACCAAAAGATACCACAACACCTTCAAAGGTTGCCCTTTACTTATCTCATCACCATCATAGTTACCAACACAATTTATAAGCCTTATCGTTAGGGGCTCTCAAAGATACCAGAATTAAGCTTTAGAAGTATAATGGCTCAATCCTAAGTCGATTCACAAGGAGGCTTGTTGTTCAGGATTTTTGTTAATTAAATGCCTTTGTAAATTATTAATAGTGAAAGTGATCTGATTATATCTTATTGATTTAACTATCTATTCTACTTTTTATGTTGATTTTCTCGTTTAAGATTAGTGATGAATGATAGTGGCAGGAATGTAGGAATAGGTGAAATGTAGTGATGATAATCTTCTTAAGAGTGGTGACCTGACCTTTATGACCAATCAAGATAATGGAGTTTAATTGAATCTAGAAGGAGACATGCATCAGATCGATAGAGAATGAACCAAAAATTCCCAAGATAACATCAACCAATAATTACCCATTATCAATCAATTCAATCATACATCAAGACAAACCTGACTCAACATTTCAACTAAATCTTCTCAAAATTAAGGAATACACCATCGATACATCATAGTTTGATCTGAATACACAAGGTCGTTAAGTAAACAATCTAATCTATCCTAGGATCACAATATACTAGTATAACTGGCCAAGCGAATCATGAATCTAAGAGTAGATGAAACTCCCTTATCAGTATAGAGGTTCTAGTTTGATCACACCTCTTAGGAAGGTGGAAGATTAGCTATGCATGGAAGAGAAGAAGGCTTCACAGAGATGCTCCCAAATAGCCATGACAGAAGCTCAAAGGAAGAAGATGAAAATGATGGTGGAGATGTGAGACGGAGAATCTAAGAGTGACGATGATTGCGAGGTTCCGTGGATAGAGTCAGTATGAGTAGAAGAAAGGAGATGAAATCCGAGACAAAGAGAGTGGGAAGTGACGAAATGGGGATGATCTAAAGTGAGTTGTCAAAGTGGTCCTGAGTCCCTCATCTGAAGATTGCATCAAAACATGAGTTTTGATTACTCCAGTCCTTCCTCATGTGTCATTTCTCCTAAGTGTCCTGCATATCAAATCTAAATAAAATGTAATTAAAATGATAAGCCAGTAAAGGTTGTAGGAATTGATTAAATAAGCCAAATTAACAAGTAATTCATAAAATCAATCCTAAGCACAAATAACTTCTAATTAGGTCTACTTAGCTCACTTAAGGCACCAAAAATGTTACACCTTGCTCCTAGTATAACTTAGAATTTATTCTGAGACATTTTAGACCATATTGGATGGTCTTGGGCTCAAAAATATCCAGAAACACTGATTTTCAGATTTTTTTTATTGTTCATGTGGTAAAAAATCCAGTTTTCTAGTCCAACTTCAAAAAATCATAACTTAATCTAGAAAACTCGACATAAAGTGGTTCAAAATTCTATAGAAAGCTATTTGAATGATATTTCAAGAAAAAATAATCTTGTGAACCAATTCCCTTTGAAAGTGTGTCAGGTTTTTGTGAAAGTCACCTCTGTCCTTTTGGTAAAAACTCTTTTTCCAGATTCTGGATCTTAACTTTGAAAAATCATTAAAAATCGTATAATTGGCCATTTTTAACATGCTGCCTATTGATTTAAAGCTCATGACATTTGGGAACTTAATAAAAATGTGGCTCGAAATTGGCATCCTGCTTAGGGTTACAGTGTCACACCCTGATAATTTTATTCTAACTGATGAATGATTTGTGACTGACTAAGGCCAAGTAGTATAGTAGACTGGTAGAGGATCCAGGCTATGAGGAAAAATCAGGATAGGGACATAACGGTCATTTCTGAAAAGATCAGTTAAGAAAGGGCAGTATTGGAAATAATGTCCAAATTTTCTGAAAAATTCCCAGAAAATTATGAAAAATAGAAAGGAGGGTACAGAATAATGTTTGAGGCTTAGAAGATGAATATGAGATTAAAAATAATTTATCAGGAAATTATTTGTAATTATTGGAATTTTTGGTTAATTAAGGAAAATTAGCCAATTTCCATTATATAAAATATATAGAGGCCTCAAAAATTCAAGGAAAAATATGGATAAATTATGTGACATATTATCCTAATTTATAAAATTATTTCCCACCTTTGGATGTACAGAGGTTAGCTTAAAGAATATTTACTACCGAATTATTATCGGTAGAATAGTGATTTTTGACAGAATAAAATTTAGAAAATTATAGAGGGAGATAGAACTTGAGAAAAATCATGGATTACCCTTGGAATGAGGGGAATTTAATGAGGTGTTGAAATCGGAATTTTGTGACAGTAAATTGGACAGGATTGTTGGAAAATCGGGCCGGAAATACACAAATAATCAGTGGATTGCACTGATTATTGGATGAGTCATATTTTTTCCAATATTAAGAGCAATAATTCGGCCAAAATTAGAAGGAGAGGACAAAGTTGGAATTTTCCAAATTGTTCAAGGGCATAAAGGGAAATAAGAGACAAAATAATAAAATAATATTTATTTTCCACATGAAAATCACATGGTGATTAGGTGTCCCTACATGTGTCACTTTCTTATGGTGAGTGCCCTAAGATTTGTCCACGTGTAAAGTAGAAAAAAATGAACGGCCGAGATCGCATCTTTTTCCCGAAGGGCATTTTCGGCATTTTGAAATATCAAGGCCTATAAATACCCCCCCCCTTTCATGAAGAATTCGGCCAAGAGGTGTTTGTTGGGAGAGAATTTTGTGTTCTTGAGTTCTAGGAGAGAGAAAGGAAGAAAGAAGAGAGAGAAAGAGAGACAGCAAGCTTAATCACCTCTAATCGCCGATTAAGCGCTAATTAAGGTATGTTTATCTCCCTAAGTGTTAATTATTTTTAGTTGATTATTTATTTGAGGAAGATTAGGATTAATTACCTTGATTAATTATGGTTTAGTGATAGCTAAGATTAATTATGTTATTTGATTAAGGATTAGTAAGTGATTAAGGTTAGCTACCCTAATTAATTAGTGATTAGTTATGATAATTGAAGGATGATTAATTATGGGTAATCATGTTGATTAAGTATTGATTAAAGCTTAATCATATTGATTAGAGAATGATTAATGATTAATCATATTGATTAGAAAATGATTAATCATGTTAATTAAGGAATGAATAATGGTTAATCATGTTGATTAGAGAATGATTAATGGTTAATCCAAAAAGGGATTAGTGATTTAATCTTAAAGGATTATGACTATGTGACTTGAGGACCTTAATTAAGTATTGGATTAAGGACTAAGGGTTAGTGATTAACCAAGGAAGCATGATTAATCATGGGTTAAGGAAGAATTCCAAGACCTTAATTGAGGATTAAGGCTTGGTCAAACCAAGGTCAAAGGTTTAGGAAAGGTATACAGAAATTATAAATTGAAAGATACAAGGGTAGCATTATATTGAGAAAGAATGGTATACTGGATATGGAATTTACCATACCCTTACTGTATGGTTGATAGGCAACTCTCCTGGAAACCTAGGAGGATCTCCAGCAAGGGATCAAGGAGGAAACGTTAAGCAAGGAATTGAGGTAGCGTGAACTGCAATTATTTTGTTGATCTGCATTTGATGTATCTGCTATGTGTGTTTATGTGCCATGAGAATGTTATGTACAGATGATGTGAACTCCTTGCAATGTATGCCTTGGCTCTTGCATGATTGAGTTTTGACCAGAATGATTATATGCTCCATGATATGATGACATGGATACAGAATGATTATAGCATGGCATAAAGACTAGAAATGTTATCTTACTGCATGTAGCATGACATCTTATGCATGTTGACTTGATGGTTGTATGTTCAATGCTACTGGGATTTCTATGAAATCTCATTCCTCCTATAACATGATATCCTAGGTGCCACTACTGCTAAGGAGAAAGGAAAGGAAATAGTCATGGCTTGAAGAAGTTATGAATTATGTAATGTATTATACGGTTTTGAACTTTCTCTTTCAAGCCATGTAAGCATACTATGTTCATAATACATGATATGATACCCTTTTTGGAATGTATATTAATGATAGAGTAGCTTTATAAGTGATTATGGTATGATTATAGTGAAAAACGAAATGCTGTCAAAATTAGTGAAAAAGGGGATAAAAATGGTCTAGATTTGACCAAACTTTGACCAACGAAGACCCTGGTCAAATGGTTGACTTTTTCCCTGAAATTTGGTATGCAAATAGATCTTATTTTTCCCTTTAAAATGAGTGGTAAAGCGTCCAATCGGAGTTTTGTGTAAGAAGTTATGCCTTTCCGAAGTTAGGCAAAAATCCTGGAAAATAGAAAAATGACCAAATGAACAGTACTTTTCGAAATTGAAAACGAATGCGTTTCTGATTAAAGCGGAACCTGAGGTCATTTTTCTTGATAGATGATGTTAAGAGCTTCGAGTGAGACTTGGAACGACCTCGTTTCGATTTTTCTAGAATTAGTTATGATTTTTCAAAGTTATGCCAAGTTTAAGGTTACGGTGAATAGTAATGCGGGAAAAGAAATTTTCAAATTCAGGTTTTTCAACCCGGTAACCTTAGATTGCGCTTCCGAATGTCTTAACTTGGCACAATATAAGGTCGTAAACGTAAGGTGTTACATTTATGGTATCAGAGCACATGGTTCTGGCACACAGAACAAATTTTGATATTTTGTATGCTCTGCATTTTAAGGAAAGCATGTGATAGTGCTTATTAATGAGTTCATTTGGTCATTAGGATTACAGAAAAGCTCAGGTAATGGCTGTTTGTAGTGGAAGTGGAAAATCCGGAGAGACCATCAGCAAGGTCATGCCCGGTGAGCGATATCCATGGTGGTATGATGAGACATGGTGGTACGAGGACATTGAGAGGTATGGAGAGCTTAGCACTAAATCCCCAGCTACTCAGGTAGATTACTTCGGTTTCAAGGGGAAGGCTCTAGAGAAAGACATTGCCACTGTTGCCTCTAATAATATAGCTCCAGTTGTTAAGATGCCTACTAAGGATGAAGCAGGTCCAAGTAAGATCCCTATACCTGAAATTAAGAAAGAGTTCCAGTACCTCCCTCAGCTAGTTCAAGAGTTCCAGTTTAGAAGCCGTTTTATTAAGCCGTATGAGCACCAGGAAGCTGATGTATACTTAAGGTTCTTAGAGGACATTAAGAGCCTTTATTATTGGGTGACTAGAGAGGACCGTACCTTGGGAGACGATGATTGGATCTTAGCCCTGTATCGTGTAATCCCAAGACATGGAAATGGAATGAAGGGATTAATGAGATAGACAATCGCCTACCCAGATGTACTTTCCTGGAGATGGTCGACGCCATAGAGACCTTTGTATGGGCTACTTTTCCATGAGCTGGTCATGGTCAATGCTAGACTGATGATGTATATAGTGTAAATAGTTTTGGACTGTATATAAGTTAGGCTAACTGCTAAAAACTCTGTGTAACCCTTGTGTTGCTGTACAAATGTTTGTTATATAAATAAGAAGGGTATGTTTATATGATAAATGATTAAAGAGTTCCTTTATTCTCCCATAGTTAATTAAAGAACAAGCGAAATGGTGAGAACACGGAGAGGAGCAAGAAACACTCCTGAGGAACCACATAGAGATCCTATCCAGCAAGTAATGAATAGGCTGGATGAGCAACAACGAGTCGTACAGCAACTACAAGAGGCACAGTTACGGCAGCAAGAAGAGAGAGACGCCTGTTATAGCAGCAGCGGTAGCAGCAGCGATTGCTCAGTTACGACAACCTGAGCAAATGCAAGCTGAAGCAACCCCACAAGTCCAACAGCAAGTACCTGAAGAGCAAGCAGGATTGGCTGAAAATCAAGGAGATATTCAGCAGTGGATTACGAAATTTTGCAAGCATAATCCACCAGAGTTCAAGGGTTCATTGGAACCACAAGTAGCTGAAGATTGGATTACCCGACTGGAGAAGATCTTTCGGGTAATGGGATGCTCATCTGAGATTAAAGCTCAGATGGCAATTTATAAGCTAGAGAAAGAAGCAGATCAGTGGTGGAACAACACTGAGTTGGTACTGCAAGCCAACAACACCCCAATAACATGGGAGGTGTTCAAAGAAAGATTCTATCAGAAGTACTTTCCCCGATCAGCACAGGATAAAATGGAAGCTGAATTCCTAGTGTTGCAGCAGGGGAATAATGAAACTTTTGATGATTACTTAGCAAAGCACATTCGGCTGTCCCGTTATTCTGCTTATTTAAAACGTCTCAATGACGAACGGTGGAATACGGAGAAGCTGGTCAGAGGATTAAAGCCAGCATTAAGAGAGGTCGTGGCGCCTCAGCAGATCGAGAGTTTTAACAAGGCAGTAGAAGTCTGCCGCATTACTGAAGCAAGTCAAAATCATCGAGGAATGATGCCGATAGCTTTGAAAGCTGAGAGACCCCCATCGAGGCCGAATCAAGAAGGAACCTCTTATGTTAACAAAAAGAGGAAGAGGCCTGGCTTTGGCAGAAAGATGAGAAGAGGAGGCAGACGACCTGAAGGGTTTGATATCACACGAAGGGCCAAGGAATGTGAGAAGTGTGGCAAGAATCATGGCGACAGGCCATGTTTATTTGGCCAGAACGTGTGCTATAGATGTGGGAGACCAGGACACTTTTCGAAGGAATGCCCACAAGGGGCAGAAGGGACGAGACAGCAGACCCAAGGCAGGGTGTTTGCCCTTACACAGGAAGAGGCCCGTAAGTCACCTGACATGATCCAAGGTACGATCACTGTTAATGATTGCCTTGTGTATGCCATGTTTGACTCAGGTGCTAGCCATTCCTTTATATCACATGATTGTGTTGGGCGATTGGGTTTGACTGTTGATACCTTGCCATATGATATTGTTGTTTCTACTCCCACTAGTCCTAAAGTTGTGACTTCTAAAGCATGCCTGAATTGTGTGGTCTGTTATCAGCATTGTTGCACTATCATTGACTTGATATGCATGCCTTTTCGTGACATTGAGGTGATAATTGGTTTGAATTGGTTATCTGCCAATAACATACTTCTAGATTGTGGTAAGAAAACGTTAGTATTACCCTCTAAGGAAGAAATCCTAGAAAAGAAGTAAGTCTAAATTTTATAACTGAAGCCGAAGCGAGTAGATGCTTACGGCACGGATGTCAAGGATATATTGTATTCTTCTCAATTCGAGCAGAGGCAGAAGAAGGAATTGAAGAAATACCGATAGTGAAAGACTTCCCAGAGGTATTTCCAACAGAGATCAGTGGACTTCCGCCAGAGCGAGAAGTGGAGTTCACGATTGATCTTGTACCAGGGACAAAACCAATATCCAAAGCTCCATATCGAATGGCTCCCAACGAAATGGTTGAGCTAAAGAGACAAATTGAGGAGCTGTTGGAGAAGGGTTTTATAAGACCAAGTGTATCTCCCTGGGGTGCTCCAGTACTCTTTGTGAAAAAGAAAGACGGTAGTCTAAGGCTATGCATTGACTATCGAGAGCTAAACAAGGTGACGATAAAGAATAAATACCCTCTGCCGCGAATTGATGATCTGTTAGACCAACTGGCAGGAGCAACGGTGTTTTCCAAGATCGATCTACGATCGGGATATCATCAGCTGCGGATAAAGACAGAAGATGTTTCGAAGACTGCATTTAGGACCCGATACGGACACTATGAGTTCTTAGTGATGCCGTTTGGATTGACAAATGCACCTGCTATTTTCATGGACTACATGAACCGGATTTTTAGACCATACTTAGATCTGTTTGTAGTAGTTTTTATTGATGACATACTAGTGTACTCCAAAACTCAAGAAGAGCATGAGCAGCACTTGAGAATTGTGCTGAGTACACTGAAGGAGAAACAACTCTACGCCAAGCTCAGTAAATGTGAGTTTTGGTTAAAGGAAGTTAAATTCCTAGGCCATGTGATTAACCATGAAGGTGTGGCCGTAGATCCCAGTAAAATTGAATCAGTACTAAACTGGGAGCAGCCTAAGACAGTGACAGAAATACGAAGTTTCTTAGGGCTGGCAGGTTACTATAGGAGATTTATCCAGGACTTTTCTAGAATTGCCCAAGCGCTGACAAAGCTAACCAGGAAGAACCAGCAGTTCTTGTGGGACGAGAAATGTGAGGCAAGTTTTCAAGAGCTGAAGCGAAGGCTAACCTCTACCCCAGTACTAGTTATCCCCGATCCAACACTACCATATGTAGTGTACACAGATGCTAGCAAACAGGGATTGGGATGTGTACTGATGCAGCAGGGAAGAGTTGTTGCCTACGCCTCGCGCCAATTAAAACCTCACGAAGAAAATTACCCCACTCATGACCTGGAGCTTGCAGCGATAGTGTATGCCTTGAAGATATGGAGGCATTATTTGTATGGGGCAACTATAGAATTGTTCTGTGATCACAAGAGTCTCAAGTACCTGCAAGACCAGAAAGAACTTAACATGAGACAGAGGAGATGGATGGAGTTGTTGAAAGATTATGACTATCAGATCAAGTATCATCCGGGAAAAGCCAATGTAGTGGCTGATGCTCTGAGCAGAAAAGTGGTGCAAGTAGCTACCCTCATGATCAAAGAGGGTGATCTGTTAGAAGATATAAGAGATTGGGGTCCTATTTATCACATGCAGTTAACAGCAGATGATGTGGCTAATGAGCCATTAGTGCAGAGAACAACTGTTGATGTGATAAGACAAATCAAAGAAGCTCAAAGAGGAGATCCGTTAGCAAAGACCCTTCGAGCTAAAGTCTTGAGCAATGAGGCAAAAGATTTGAGATCTCAACAGAGGGAGTAATAGAATTCAGAGGAAGATCGTATGTTCCTCCTGTAGATGATCTCAGGAAGCAAATCCTAGATGAGGCACATAAAAGCAAATATACGATTCATCCAGGAATGACCAAGATGTATCAAGACATCAAGTCATTGTTTTGGTGGCCTGGTATGAAACGAGATGTCACTGAGTATGTGACAAAGTGCCTTACATGCCAAAAGGTGAAGACGGAACACCAGAAGCCGTCAGGATTTTTACAACCCCTTAGTATTCCTGAATGGAAGTGGGACAGTATCTCTATGGACTTCATAGTAGGACTACCTCGTACGTCGTCAGGATACGATGCAATATGGGTCATAGTTGATAGACTGACGAAGTCGGCCCATTTCTTGGCGATTAATGTTAAATATTCGCCAGAGAAGTTAGCGAGGTTATACATTAAAGAGATCGTAAGATTACATGGGGTTCCAGAGTACATTGTGTCTGACAGGGATCCAAGATTCATGTCGAGATTCTGGAAAGCAGTGCAAGAAGCCATGGGCACGGTACTGAGTTTCAGTACAGCTTATCATCCGCAAACGGACGGACAAACAGAACGAACGATACAGACACTAGAAGATATGCTGAGAGCGTGCGTTTTGGATTTCAAAGGAAGCTGGGATGAATATCTGCCTTTGGCAGAATTCGCGTACAACAACAGTTACCATTCCAGTATCCAGATGGCACCATACGAGGCATTGTACGGGAGAAAGTGCAGATCCCCGCTTTGTTGGGCAGAACTCGGAGAGAGAAAAATTTGGGGTCCAGATATAGTAGATCGTACCTCTGAACAGATTAAACAGATCAAACAGAGGCTACTCACGGCTCAAAGCAGACAGAAGAGCTACGCCGACAGTAGGAGAAAGCCGTTAGAGTTCGAGGTTGGAGACCATGTCTTCCTGAAGGTATCTCCAACTACCGGAGTAGGACGATCTATTAAGGCGAGAAAGCTGACGCCTAAATATGTGGGACCATTCCAAATACTCTCAAAGGTAGGACCTGTAGCCTATCGACTGGCCTTACCCCCGAACTTAAGTCAGTTGCACAACGTCTTCCATGTTTCCCAGTTGAAGAAGTACAATCCGGATCCAGAACATGTGCTAGAATATGATCAGATTGAGCTAAAGAACAATCTGACATTTGAAGTAAGACCAGAACGCATAGTGGATCGGAAAGTCAAGCAGCTGAGGAACAAAGGAATCCCTTTGGTCAAAGTGATTTGGAAAGATCTAAATCAAGAAGAGGCCACGTGGGAAAAGGAGGACGAGATGAGGAGCAAGTATCCAGAGCTCTTCACATAAGGTATGTGTTAAAATTTCGAGGACGAAATTTATTTTTAGGGGGGAAGAAATGTCACACCCTGATAATTTTATTCTAACTGATGAATGATTTGTGACTGACTAAGGCCAAGTAGTATAGTAGACTGGTAGAGGATCCAGGCTATGAGGAAAAATCAGGATAGGGACATAACGGTCATTTCTGAAAAGATCAGTTAAGAAAGGGCAGTATTGGAAATAATGTCCAAATTTCCTGAAAAATTCCCAGAAAATCATGAAAAATAGAAAGGAGGGTACAGAATAATGTTTGAGGCTTAGAAGATGAATATGAGATTAAAAATAATTTATCAGGAAATTATTTGTAATTATTGGAATTTTTGGTTAATTAAGGAAAATTAGCCAATTTCCATTATTTAAAATATATAGAGGCCTCAAAAATTCAAGGAAAAATATGGATAAATTATGTGACATATTATCCTAATTTATAAAATTATTTCCCACCTTTGGATGTACAAGGTTAGCTTAAAGAATATTTATTACCGAATTATTATCGGTAGAATAGTGATTTTTGACAGAATAAAATTTAGAAAATTATAGAGGGAGATAGAACTTGAGAAAAATCATGGATTACCCTTGGAATGAGGGGAATTTAATGAGGTGTTGAAATCGGAATTTTGTGACAGTAAATTGGACAGGATTGTTGGAAAATCGGGCCGGAAATACACAAATAATCAGTGGATTGCACTGATTATTGGATGAGTCATATTTTTTCCAATATTAAGAGCAATAATTCGGCCAAAATTAGAAGGAGAGGACAAAGTTGGAATTTTCCAAATTGTTCAAGGGCATAAAGGGAAATAAGAGACAAAATAATAAAATAATATTTATTTTCCACATGAAAATCACATGGTGATTAGGTGTCCCTACATGTGTCACTTTCTTATGGTGAGTGCCCTAAGATTTGTCCACGTGTAAAGTAGAAAAAAATGACGGCCGAGATCGCATCTTTTTCCCGAAGGGCATTTTCGGCATTTTGAAATATCAAGGCCTATAAATACCCCCCCTTTCATGAAGAATTCGGCCAAGAGGTGTTTGTTGGGAGAGAATTTTGTGTTCTTGAGTTCTAGGAGAGAGAAAGGAAGAAAGAAGAGAGAGAAAGAGAGACAGCAAGCTTAATCACCTCTAATCGCCGATTAAGCGCTAATTAAGGTATGTTTATCTCCCTAAGTGTTAATTATTTTTAGTTGATTATTTATTTGAGGAAGATTAGGATTAATTACCTTGATTAATTATGGTTTAGTGATAGCTAAGATTAATTATGTTATTTGATTAAGGATTAGTAAGTGATTAAGGTTAGCTACCCTAATTAATTAGTGATTAGTTATGATAATTGAAGGATGATTAATTATGGGTAATCATGTTGATTAAGTATTGATTAAAGCTTAATCATATTGATTAGAGAATGATTAATGATTAATCATATTGATTAGAAAATGATTAATCATGTTAATTAAGGAATGAATAATGGTTAATCATGTTGATTAGAGAATGATTAATGGTTAATCCAAAAAGGGATTAGTGATTTAATCTTAAAGGATTATGACTATGTGACTTGAGGACCTTAATTAAGTATTGGATTAAGGACTAAGGGTTAGTGATTAACCAAGGAAGCATGATTAATCATGGGATTAAGGAAGAATTCCAAGACCTTAATTGAGGATTAAGGCTTGGTCAAACCAAGGTCAAAGGTTTAGGAAAGGTATACAGAAATTATAAATTGAAAGATACAAGGGTAGCATTATATTGAGAAAGAATGGTATACTGGATATGGAATTTACCATACCCTTACTGTATGGTTGATAGGCAACTCTCTGGAAACCTAGGAGGATCTCCAGCAAGGGATCAAGGAGGAAACGTTAAGCAAGGAATTGAGGTAGCGTGAACTGCAATTATTTTGTTGATCTGCATTTGATGTATCTGCTATGTGTGTTTATGTGCCATGAGAATGTTATGTACAGATGATGTGAACTCCTTGCAATGTATGCCTTGGCTCTTGCATGATTGAGTTTTGACCAGAATGATTATATGCTCCATGATATGATGACATGGATACAGAATGATTATAGCATGGCATAAAGACTAGAAATGTTATCTTACTGCATGTAGCATGACATCTTATGCATGTTGACTTGATGGTTGTATGTTCAATGCTACTGGGATTTCTATGAAATCTCATTCCTCCTATAACATGATATCCTAGGTGCCACTACTGCTAAGGAGAAAGGAAAGGAAATAGTCATGGCTTGAAGAAGTTATGAATTATGTAATGTATTATACGGTTTTGAACCTTTCTCTTTCAAGCCATGTAAGCATACTATGTTCATAAATACATGATATGATACCCTTTTTGGAATGTATATTAATGATAGAGTAGCTTTATAAGTGATTATGGTATGATTATAGTGAAAAACGAAATGCTGTCAAAATTAGTGAAAAAGGGGATAAAAATGGTCTAGATTTGACCAAACTTTGACCAACGAAGACCCTGGTCAAATGGTTGACTTTTTCCCTGAAATTTGGTATGCAAATAGATCTTATTTTTCCCTTTAAAATGAGTGGTAAAGCGTCCAATCGGAGTTTTGTGTAAGAAGTTATGCCTTTCCGAAGTTAGGCAAAAATCCTGGAAAATAGAAAAATGACCAAATGAACAGTACTTTTCGAAATTGAAAACGAATGCGTTTCTGATTAAAGCGGAACCTGAGGTCATTTTTTCTTGATAGATGATGTTAAGAGCTTCGAGTGAGACTTGGAACGACCTCGTTTCGATTTTTCTAGAATTAGTTATGATTTTTCAAAGTTATGCCAAGTTTAAGGTTACGGTGAATAGTAATGCGGGAAAAGAAATTTTCAAATTCAGGTTTTTCAACCCGGTAACCTTAGTTTGCGCTTCCGAGTGTCTTAACTTGGCACAATATAAGGTCGTAAACGTAAGGTGTTACATACAGCATCAAGCATATATACTTATACATGACCAAACATAATTGTTTCCTCATGGTTCATCACCATTTTTATCCTTGGATTTGCAGCCTCCCTTTTGATGATTCAGCCCCTAAAATGTTAGGTTACATATGGGGGATGAGATTTTAATCCCAGTAGCAAGATCAATCAACCAAAACATCAACATGCATCATTATAAAGCATTTTAATATTAGCTATCATACGAGAATCAATCTTCTTATAAATAGGCAACCTCAACATGCAAGGCCATGGCAACAAATGCAAGGAGTAACCATATCACAATCATCATAGTTCAATTGTACAATAGCAAGTATTCATGCCATAAATAATAATGCAAAGTTAACATTAGTGGCTAATTAACTCCCACTACTTTAATCTAATACTCTTTGATTCTTTGACCTTCTTCCTCTTCTCCAAAATTAACAAACCCTAACATGATAAATCACAAAAAGGGCAGCAAGATTACTAACTATTCCACATAAAAATTAATAACATAGCTCATGTAACTCCTAAACCCTTTAAAGTTTCCATCTTTGTTCTTAGAATTTTTTTAGAGTTTGTTTCCTTAACCCTAAAGATTCCCTCTTGGCTCATTCCTACATGATTTTTCATGTAGAATCTAAATATACAGTTGGATTTAAGAAAATAAATCTCCTTCCTCAAGATTCAGTTTGGTTGAAACACTAGGGCTTATTTTTCAAAAATCACAACTTTGATTCTGATGCTTCCAACACTTGTTCTTTAGGTTTATTCCATAGCTTTTTTCCATTTTGAACACAATGGAACCATCAAAACATTGAAAAATACATCCTAGGTTATAGCTTTCATTTTGGCTGAATAGTCCCTCTTGAAAACCAACCAAGAGATCTTTCAAAAACAACACTAAACAACTTGAAACTACCATGATTTAAAGTGTTCTAACTATGTCTAGCAACCAAAACTTCCTTCTGTGCTCTATATTCATTTCGGCCAGCACCCAAGGAAAGGATAAACAAAATTTTCCAACCATCAAACTCAAGAGAATCAAGCAAAGAACAACATAGAATCAACTACTAACTTCAACTCCAAGCTTACTTGATCCAAGATGGTTGTTTTCTCCTTAGTTGCACTTCAAGATCATTCTTTTCCTTTTCTTCTTCCTCTTGGTCAAAACATAACTAGAAAAATGGGGAGGAAGAGCTCATTTAATGTTCACAAGATATCTCATCTACCAACATTAATGAGATGCTGAGTGTTAAATGCCTACTCCTTCTTGAAATCTCTCTCTTAATTAAATAAATCTATATGTAGTTAGTTTCCAAAGTCAAAGTCCTCTCCTCTTAAGGCTTGACACTTGGAAGCTTTAATTAATCTCTAATAGGGACTTGACAAGTGGCAACTTATAGGCCAAGTAAAGTGCAAGACTCTAATTTATACTTTATCGGTGCACTTTTACTTCGGGTTTAATTTCTTTTCTATAAGTACAGTACTCTGGCCTCTATAATTATTTTCTATTAGATCCATAAATTATTCTCCTCATTTTTCTCTTCCCAAAATGCCCTCTTTAACTCAAACTCAATTTTTCATTAATTAAATAAAAAGGAAAACTATTTTCCTTCTCATTATTGATTTTTCCACTTCTCCAAATAATTAGGAAAAATCTTGGATATCTGAGAGTCTCCTTTTAATCACATAATCTCTTATAATTTCTTAGGACATCATAGAAATTTATCTAGAATTTTATTCTCCTTCCAAATATTTATTTGGAATTTTCCAAATAAAAGGCCTTAAACTAGCTTAAATCACCCTTGCATTCCTTTGTAACTTTTTTAAGGGTAATTTGGTCATAAAACCAATTATACAACCTCAGATAATTCTCAAAGAATATTATCTTTATTTTTCCTTAATTTTCTGAGACTTGAAAATAACTTTTTGTAATTATTTTTGACCAATTTTCCTTAATTAGTCAAACCTTCATAATTGATTTGGAAAATCATACTAATTATTTTCCACCATAATTCTTCTATTTCTCCTTATCCTTTTTGGCCATTGAATATTTAGGAAAATCCTTATTCCTAATTGCCATATTACTGGATGTGACAAAAAATCTAGGATTTGATGTGTTTATTTTATGTAAAATATGGACTTATCAACAATCCATGTTATTTTTCACTTTATATCGTGAAGTTTTACATTTTGGGCACTTACGTAGACCAGCATATTCTTTTCTGTACAATACACAGTCATTAGGACAAGCTTAAGTGTGTATCTTTTCATAGCCCATTCCTATCCCAGACAAGATTTTCTTTGCTGCATACACACGATTTGGAAGAACATTATCAATTGGAAGTATATCACTAATCAATTGAAGAAACTCTATGAAACTTTTGCCAGTCCACCCATTATTTGCTTTTAAATTGAATAATTTTTATACAGCTATCAACTTTGTATACTTAGAACACCGAGGATATAAAGGTATCTCTGTATCACTCTGTAAGCTATCATTTGCATGTGATCGTGCAAAGAACTCTACCCCTACATCACGAATCATATCGCTTATTCTATCACTTACATCATCTATAACTTCCTCTTCTTCGAGTGCTGCACTTGTTCCTACTTCATCATGCTATATCCATCTTGTATATCGAAGATTTATACCATCACAAAACAGGTGATCCCTAAGATTCTCAATACTCAGTCAACTCTCATTTAAACACTTGATGCAAGGGCAAAAATACATTCCGTTTTTGCTAGGAGCATTTCTTTTAGCAAATTCAATAAATCGTTCTACCCCATTCTCATATTTGTTACTCGTTCTCAAAGCACTCATCCAACTATGATTAAATTCAACAATGAATTTTGAACAATTTGAGATTAATTCAACTCAATTTAGAAAAAAAAACTACAAAACAATTCAAAACTAATAATGACAATTTCATACAATTCACTTAAATTCCAACAAAATCAAACCAATTCAAATCTAAATTCAACAAGTAGTTTTGAACAATTTATGATTAAATTCACCAATTTAATCTAATTCAACTCAATCTTAATAAAAATAAAGCAATTAGCAAATCCAACTTCAACAAATTCAAACAAATTCAATTTAACACTAATTTTAGCTCTTTAATCTAATTCAACTCACTTCAAACAAAAACAATGCAAACTCAAGACTAATGATAACAATTTTATGTAGTTAATTAAGGTCAATTATTTAATCCAACAATTTAAAGCAATCCAAAATATAAAAAACTTACCAAAATTTTCAACTTTACAATCACAACCAAAATTTTTAAGTTTACTTATTTGGAAAATTTTTTTACCAAAGCCACCTTTTGAGATTACACATCCAAAAAAAAAAATCAACTTGCTCTTAAGTAAACCTTTCAAGATGATAATGCAATACTAACATATGAAAATTTTCTTTTAGACATTTTGACAAACATCTTATGTGCATTAATATTCAAACAAGTTTAACAAATTTCTTAAGCATCAAATCTATTAACCAACCAATGTATATAACTTTTAAACTTTGTAAATGCAATTCCAAATTTACCAGTAACATATAACAACTCACACAAACCCACGTTCCATTTGCATTTCATATAGAACAATTGTATCAAAAAGAGGAAGAGTGCTCTTGAACTTAACTTACTTAGTAGAGCTATTGAAGAAGGAAGAGTACAGATGTGGCATCGCAGGTGCCGGTGGCTTCAACAGTGAGCTCCTTCATTCAATGGAGTGATCAACTTTGAGAGGGAGAAAGGCAGATCAAGATGGAGTTGTCTTCATCTTGCAGAGGAGACTACACTATCGTTGTTGCCGACTTGCCAAAGCTTCACCATGGAGATTGGAAGGAAGTAGAGCCAGAGTGGAGTGTTGTGGAGGTAAGGGCGAGCAATAGAGATGGGAAGAAGCAGAGACGATGTAAAAACAAGTGAGGAAGTTGTGTGTTCTTGTGAGCTGTGTTGGACGTACTTGGGCAAATTTTTTTCAAATTCAGGCTAGGTCTCGTCTGTTTCACGAGAAACAGATGAGAAGTACTTTTTTCTTGTCTGTTTTTGAGAAACAGACAAGAATACTCAATTTTTTCTCCTCTATTTTTATAAACAGACATAAATGGTAGAGGTAAAAAGTATATTTTCTACTAGTAAATGGTCCATTCAAGGCATAAGTTTTGGCCATAAATACCTCAACTTGGAAGAGCATATTGGCAAGCATTTATAGAGGCAAAACTCTGCCAAAAATTAGAGAAAAACGTAAGGGTGAGGGCCAAGAAGAAGGAATAAGATTTAAGCTTTAAGATCAAGGTATGCAGTGATTCTAGCACCTGTCTTGATGCCTATTTCGATTAGGTTACTATTCATATCTAATTTTGAAATTTGGTATAATTAAAGTATACTCTCTAAGCTTTAAATTCATAGGTAGAACACTTTATTTGGATTTGTATACGATTTATGGTGATTTTTCAAAGTCAAGGTTTAAAATCTGAAAACAATTTTCATCACTAGTGCAGAAGGAAACTTCCATACAATTCTGCTATTATTTCCCATAGAATTGGTTCATGAAACTATTTTTTCTTTAAAGAGAATTTAAGCATATTTTAGTAGGACTTAAGACCACTTAGTTTCATTTTTTCTGGAATTTATTATGAATTTTCAAAGTTGAGCAAAAATTTTGGAAATACTGATGAACAGTACTCGCAAAGCAAGTCTTCAACTTTGTGTGATCTCTTAGATTTAATGAGTTATGTGGTCAATGTGGCTGTGATTAGGGCCTAAAGACATCCAAGAGAAGGTTTGGATGTGGTTGACTAAAGCTAAACGGTTGGGAGGTTTAGAGAGCAAGTTGAAGAACAAGAGAAAACACTACTATAAAACAGTCTATTTTTGTCCCCTATTTTGGTCTGAAATTGAGAACAAAGGAGAATATTATCTCATATTTATTTGATGGATCAGAACAGACGGGTATAAGAGCCCATACTTGTCTGCTGATATCAATAGATGAGTATGGCCTCCATACTCGTCTGTTGAGGCCCAACAGACGAGTATGGGCCCTCTATACTCGTGTAGTCCACTGACCAGAACCAGACGAGTATGGAACTATTGGACCAGAACATACAAGTATGGGCCTCCATGCTCATCTCTTGAGGCCCAATAGATAAGTATGGCCCTCCATACTCGTCTGGTCTACTGACCAGAACCAGACAAGTATAGGCATAAGATTTTAAAAATAATTTGGCTAAAAAGTACTAGAACGCTCCCTCCAGGTTCTTTTTTCCCCCTTTTCATCAAACCCATAGCTCACTCTTCTCCCTTATCTCTCTGTCTTTCTCCCTTAGCTTACTGTATTCTCCTGCCTTCTCCCTCAGTTGGCCGTGAGCTCGTCTCCCTTTAACTCGCAATGAGCTTGATCTCGTCTCCCTCAACTCAATCACCCAACTCGCTGTGAGCTTGTCTCTTCTAGCTCGCCATGAGCTCACGTCGCCCTTAGCTCGGTCCCTCAGCTCGTTGTGGTGTTGGTGGTATATTGTAGCTCGTGGTTAGCTTGCCTTCATAAAGGTATGATTAAAGGTGTTTATAAGTTGTTATATTAGTTGACTTGTTAGAATCAATAGTTATGAGGAAATGTCTATTGTTCTAATATGTCATCATGTGAAAATTTGAGATTTTATTGTTGCATCTTTAGGTTTTGATGAAATTCCAATTGGTATAATTTGAAAATTTGAGATTGAATGATAGCTGTTGCTTTATCAAGATTATTTCATGAGATTTTATTGTTATACTTAAGGTGTTTGATGAAATGCCTGTATATGTATAAGCTATGAATTTGAGAGCTATGAATTTTAGCCACTATCAATAGTTAGACTGAATAAATTATTGAGTTGTATAATTATTTTCTCATAGTAGGAACAATAGTTTAATTGTTACTCTTGGACTTGTTAGAATTAGTAGGTTATGTATTATGTTCAAAAGTAGTTTAATTTTGTTTAATTGCTTCAACTAGTTTTGAAATACTTTAATTTTCTTTGAAACATCATGACATTATTATTTAATTTCATCTTAGGCTTATGGCCTTTCATTTTATTATTTATACTAATTTTTATGTTTTTCCATTTTGTTAATTAAAGTTTGAATTATGTGCATGTGATTTTTTTAAAGCATTTGAATTAATGAAACTCTCTTCTCTCTTTCTTTTCCCTTTATTATTAAGTTGAATTCAATTAAAATGTCGTAAATATTATTCTTGAATTAAATTATTCAAAATTGGTTATGTATTAATAGAATGAATCGTAGTTGGATGAGAGCTTTGAGAATGAGTAAGAAATATGAGAAAAGGGTAGAACAATTTACTGAATTGGCTAAAAGAAATACTTATAACAAAAAAGGAAAGTATTTTTGCCCTTATGTCAATTGTTTAAATAAGAGGCGATTGGCTATTGAGATATGAGAGATCACTTATTTTGTAAGGGGATAAATCTTTGATACATAAGATGGATATGGCATGGTGAAAGAGGAACAACATATTAGTTGAGTCAGAAGAAGTTATGGGTGGCTTGAATGACAGAATAAGTGATATGATTCATGATATAGGAATGGGGTTTTTTGAACAATCACATATACATGATAGCATGAACAATGATGCTGAGATAGCTTTATACCCTCGGTGTTCTAAGTATACACGGTTGACAGGTATATTGAAATTATTCAATTTAAAGGCAACTAATAGGTGGATCAATGAAAGTTTTATAGAGTTGCTTTAATTGTTGAGTGATATGCTTCCGTCTGATAATGTTCTTCTAAATAGTGTATATGAGGCAAAGAAAATCTTATCCCAAATGGGTATGGGCTATGAAAAGATACATGATTGTCCTAATGATTGCATACTATACTGAAAAGAATATATCGATCTAAATGAGTGTCCAAAATGTAAAACTTCACTATACAAAGTGAAGAAGAACACGGGTTATAATGGTGAAGTTAACGAGACAACTAAAGGGCAACCTTTGAAAGTCTTGTGGTATCTTCCAATAATACCATGATTTAAACATTTGTTTACTAATGCAACAAAGGCAAAAAAATTGACATGGCTTTTTGATGAGAAAATATCAAATGTAAAACTTCATGATACAAACGTTTGTTTGCTAAAGCATGTCCAATATGTGAAGTAGACACATACTTCCATTAACTTAAGCATAGAAGGAAGACGATTTACGTTGGCCATAGGACGTTCCTTGATTAGTTCCACCCATACCATATATCAAGAAAGGTCTTTAATGGCTTACCAGAGCATGGAATGGCTCCAAAGCCTTTGAATGGAGAAGAAATTTATCGAAAAGTAGAAAGAATTAATGTCATCTTTGGGAAGAATAAGAAGATCATGGGTGAGAAGAACATTTGGAAGAAGAGGTCTATTTTCTTTGATCTTCCATATTGGTGTACTCTCAATGTGAGACACAGTCTAGATGTGATGCATGTAAAGAAAAACATTTGTGATAGCTTAATTAGTACTCTTTTGCACATACCAGGAAAGACAAAGGACAGAATCAATATAACATTAGACTTAGCTGAAATGGGAATAAGAGAACGATTACATCCACAACTAAAAGAGGGTGGTAAGAAGGCTTATCTAGAACCAGTAACCCACATATTGTCCAGGGTAGAGAAAAATAGCTTGTTTTGATGTTTGCATACCATTAAGGTGTCACAAGGGTACTCTTCTAATATGAAAAGACTTGTCTCGATGGATGATTTGAAGTTAGTAGGGATGAAGTCTCATGATTACCATGTATTGATGCAGCAACTATTACCAGTGGTTATTCGAGGCATAATGAAAGTTGATATCAGAAACACTATAATTAGACTGTGTATTTTCTTTAATGCTATTTACAGCAAAGTTATTGACACAGAAAAGTTAGATGAACTCGAAAACGAGGGGTATGTTATTCGGTCTTAACTAGAGATGTACTTTCCTCCTATATTCTTTGACATCATGGTGCATTTAATAGTCCATTTGGTAAGAGAGGTAATGCTTTGCAACCCTGTTTATCTAAGGTGGATGTATCCATTCGAGAGATATATGAAAGTGTTAAAAGGTTATTCTAAGAATCCTATCGGCTAAGGTATCAATTGTTGAAAGATATGTAGTTGAGGAGGCTATGGACTTTTGTAAAGGATATTTATCTAGGGTACAAGCACAGTCTCGACATGATGTAATAGGTAAGGGAACACGAGGGCTCAAAGTCAAGAGAATAGGTCATGAGGAAGTGTTCCAAGCGTATTTATACATTTTGAACAATACAGAAGAAGTTCAACCATACTTAGATTATCATAAAATATTCTTAAAGGACAAAAATCCAAAGAAAAGTGATATGCAGATTGCTAATGAGCACAACAAGACATTTATAGCGTGGTTCAATGAAAAGGTCTTAAGCTTGCAGCACGTCATGGGCATACTCAAAAGAAGCATGTGGAGTTTGATGATGACATGAATCCAGTTGGTGTAGAGGGTGATAAGTTCATAAGCTATGTAAGACTTCTGGGAAGAACCAAAGTTAACATTTTGTATTCTAACTGGAAAGAACTACCACCTAAAATGAAGGAAGCGATTTGGCAAGATATATTGGTATTTAACTTTCTCTCTTTCATATACTTAAATAGTTATAATTATTAATTCTAACTTCATTATACAACAACTTTGCAGCAAACCTATGATATTCCTCCCACTGCTGAGATGAGGAAGTGTTGGCTAGACCAAGTACATGAGCGGTTGAAAGATTTTAAGACAATTCTCACTTGTATCTACATTCGAGGAGAAAAAAAAGATGAGATCCCATGTGACATATATCTCTTTATCAATGCAAAAACTTAGAGAAGATTTATGGCGTTATGGCTAGATCCTGAATTTCAAGTAAACTTCTCCTGATTATTAACTTTTTGTTTATGAAAATTAATATCATTTTCTTTAACTAACTTTATTTTTTTTACTTTTTATAGAAATTAAGTGCATTAAATAAAGAGATGCAGTAAAAAAGTTATATTAGCATTACATGTCTCTTAGGGGTTACAAGAAGGCACAACAAGAGATCATAAAGGCTGATTTAAAACAAATGCAAGAAGCTGCAAAATTAGACCCCAGCATTGTTGTTCAAACCCTTGATCTTCCGTCTCAACATAGAGTATGGAAGTATGCGAGGATGAAGAAAGGTCAATATATCAATTCTACTATTGCTAACATTGCTAATAAGATTGTAAGTAGTTAAATTAAAGTATTTAAATTGAAAGAGTATTCATGTTCTGCTACTACTTGTAATGCATTTTATTTATTATTTGAATGTTATAGGATACACTTGAGGAGCAGAGTAGTCAAGGATCTTTCACTCTGATTGGAAGGATGGACATTTTGGCAACAGCAACTAGGAAGTTAGATCATTCTGGTCGAATCAAAGGATTATCAAAGATAGTTGGTATATCACAATACTTTGGTTCAAGTTGACAAAGCTCTTCAGGAAGAAGTGTCCCACTTCCTGACTTGATGGTTAAGGTTCGAGAACAAGTTCGTCAAGAGATTATGACCAGTGCAAAGGTTCATCAATTCTTAAAAAATGAGCTTATTTCTGAGATTTGTGAGGAGATATCATTGGTTTCTAGCATGCAAACTGGGCAACTTCAATAAGAAGAATGTATACCCCTGGTTTGACATTAACCTCAGTTTAATTTCTCTTAATTGAACCATCACTTTTATCATTTAATTCGATGCTTTCATTTATATCATGCATCCAGAATTCCCCAACCTAGGGAAGTACAAAAGGTAGCTTTAATCCACAAGTATTGTCTCAGCTCCACTCGACCCTAGTCCCACACCAAATGATGGGGAACCTTGCATTCTCTATTTGGGCTACCTAAATATGCGTGTTGTTGCTGATGCTCTTAAATATACACAAGGGTCTAAAATTCATCGTAAGAAAATTCAAGTGAACAGGGTTAAGGTGACAATCACGGCTATTCAGGAGAAAGAGGCAGATATAGATGTCCTGTTGCCTACTAATGAGGTTGCTAAACTAAGCTAAGCAAAAGGATATTTTATTTTATGGCCTAAAAGACTCATTGACATCATATCTCTGATAGTACAAAACACTCAATCATTTTTGATTTTTCATTCATATCCTCCTGATAATACTTATCTTTATTCAATTTTCATTAAGATAATTAAGGGGCCACTCAATTTCCTTACTTGGCACAACTATATGACATTTACGGGTCAATTAACAAGGTCAACATGACAATGCCTCTGGTATTGTTAGGGAGGAAAGGACGTATCATTTTGGACTAGACCAGAATGATATCAAGGACTTCTTATCTATGGATGACCTGGACATTGCATGGATTCAATTAGCAATAATGTGATTTTATTTTATGATCTTTTTTGTGTGCTCATTTTAAACCTATACATATGAACTAATTTTTGACTTATTTTAACTCGATTATAGTTACTTTCACAACTTGTGTGTCATGTCCAGTAATTTGGTATTTAGGAGTAAGGATATTCCTAAACAGTTGAAGGCCAAAAATGATAAGGAGAAATAAAAGAATTTTGGTGGAAAATAATTAGTATGATTTTCTAAGTCAATTATGAAAGTTTGACTAATTAAGGACAAATGGTCAAAAATAATTATGAAAAAAAAATTTTCAAGCCTCAGAAAATTAAGAAATAATAAGGATAATATTCCTTGAGAATTATATGAGAATGTATAATTGGTTTATAACCAAATTACCCTTAGAAGAATTACAAAGAAATTTAAAGGTGATTTAGGCTAATTTAAGGCATTTTATTTGGAAAATTCCAAATAAATATTTTTAAGGAGAATAAAATTCTAAAACAATTTCTATGATATCCTAAGGAATTATAAGAGGTTATGAGATTAAAAGGAGATCCTCAAATATCTAAGATTTTTCCTAATTCTTTTGACAAGTGGAAAAATCATCAATAAGAAGGAAAATAGTTTTCCTTTTTATTTAATTAATGGAAAATTGAGATTGAGTTAAAGAGGACATTCTGGGAAGAGAAAAATGAGGAAAATAAATTATGGATCTGATAAAAAATAATTACAGAGGTCAGAGTATTGTAGTTAGAGAAAAGAAATTAAACCCGGAGTAAAAGTACAGCGATAAAATGAAGACTAGAGTTTTGCACTTTCTTTGGCCCATAATTTACCAGTTGTGGAGCCCTTAATAGAGAGTATTTAAAGTTGTCAAGCGTCAGGCCTTAAATAGAGAGGATCTTGACTTTTGAGATTAATTTCATTTAGATTTACTTAATTAAGAAAGAGGTTTCAAGACTAAGTAGGGAAGTGACACTTGGCATATCATTAAATATTGGTAGTTGGGATATTTTAGGCATTAAAGAGAGCTCATCCTCCCATTTTTTTGACCTCAATTCGGCCAAAGGAGAGAAAGGAAGAGCAAGAGTGAGCTTGAAGAGAAATCAAGGAAAAAGCTACCACCTTTGATCAAGTAAGCTTGGAGTTAATGTTAGTGGATTATCCTATGATGTTTCTTGCTTGATTCTCTTGAGTTTGATGGTTGGAATTTTTAGTTATCCCCCTTGAAGTGTGCTGGCTGAATTGAGAAATGATTAGGGAGGGACGTTTGGTTGATAAACATAGTTAAAACACTTTAAATCATGGTTGGTTCAAGTGGTTTAAGTTGTTGTTTGGAAGTTTTCTATAGTTAGTTCTCTAGGACTATGTTTCAGCCAACCACAGATTTTGAGGAAAAAAATTTCTTTTCATAAATCTAAGCCCCTATTTGGATTCTACATAAAAAAACTATGTGGGAATGGACCAAGAAAGAATTTTTAGGGTTTAAGGAAACTAAGCTCTAAAATCAAAGATTAAAAATTAAAGGGATAAGGGGTTACTTGAGTTTTACTATTGATTTTTGTATGGTTTGGTTTGTAATGTTGCTGCCCTTTTTATACATTGTGATGTTAGGGTTTGATATTTATGGAGGAAAGGAAGGAGATTAAAGAAGCAAAGAGCTTTTAGACCAAGGTAGTATGATTTAATTAACTATCAATGTTAACTTTGCATTGTTTATTGTGGCATGAATGCCTGCTATCATGTGGTTGAACTATGATGATTGTGGTGTGGTTGCTCCTTGCATTTATTGCCTTGGCCTTATATGTTGAGGTTGCCTAATTATAAGAAGATTAGTTCTCTTATGGTAGCTAATGTTGTAATGCTTTAATGATGATGCATGTTGATATTATGGTTGATTATTCTTGCTACTCAGATTTCATTGAAATCTCACCCTCCTAAAAATAATCCAACATTTTAGGGCCTGAATCATCCAAAACGAAGCTACAGATTCAAGTGTAAATGTGGTGGTCAATCATAGGAAACAATTATATTTTGGTTATGTACAAGTATGCATGTTTGGTGTTGTACCCCTAACTGAACTGTCAAATTGGAGTAGCGTTTTGATTAAGTTCCCGAATGAATTTTATCATGAAATTTGGTATGATTAAAGATCATATCCTGAGCTTCAATTGGATAGGTAGCACGTTCAAAAGTGGGCAACTGTTCGATGTTTGGTGAATTTTCAAAGTGAGGTTTCAAAATCTGGAAGAAGGGTTTTTAACAAAATGATAGTGTTCACTTTCCTAAAAACCTGGTACTTTCTCATAAGGAATTGGGTTACAAGATTATTTTTTCTTGAAAGAGAATTCAAAGAGCTTTCTATAAAATTTTGAGCCACTCTATTTTGATTTTTCTAGATTAAGTTATAATTTTTCAAAATTGGACTAGAAATCTAAGACTTAACAGATGAATAGTGAATTTCCAAAAAGTAACGCTTAAAATAAAATTTTTGAGCTCAAGACTATCTAATGTGGTCTAAAATAGTTCTAAATAAATTTCAAGTCATTCTAATAGTAAGGTGTAACAGGTTTCCCCTCTCAAAGTCATGTTGGTTGAAAATTGAAGGGGGAAAGGCTCTATTTATAACCAAAACTTTGGCTTGTCGACTTAAGTCCTCCAAGGAGCAATGCTTCTCCTTAATTCCTCCTCTTAATGCCTATTAAACCAAGCATAAACATAGGCCATATTAATCACAAAACAACTTAATTCTAACACTTTAACATTAACTTAACAATTCCCCCCCTTTTTCTTTGATTTTCAACAAAATGGTTCCTCCTTTAGGATCAAACTTCTCATGACCCAATCCTACACAATTTTTCATGAGGAATCCAATGGTGCAATCAGATTTTTAAAATTCAAACTCTTTCCCCATGATCCTCACTTGGCCGAAAAGGGGGCTATAAACTTCCAAAAATTCTATTTTTGATTCCAATGATTTTAAACATCTCCCAACATTAAATCACTACACAAAAACATGTTTTAAAGCCATTGGAATCATCAAATCAAGCAAACTCAAATTGCTTCTGCATGAACAGTGCAAAACGAAAATGAAGAACCAAGACCCTAACTTGGTTTTCTTCCAAAAATCAATCCATACACCACTTAATCTTGCTTATCCCACTTGGTTATTAAGGTTTCTATCCTTCCCTAAGCATCAAATGTATCAACTAAAATTTTCAGATTTTTTCAGCATTTTTCCAGCATTTTCCCAAGCAAAAATCCTTGTTTAATCAATGTAAAACTTAGGGATATTGATGCTTGGACATACCTTAGTGTTTCCTTGAAGTAGGTTGGATGATTTCTTGCCTAAACACCTCAAAATTTGGTGCAAGTGTGGCTGGATGAACAGTGGCAAAGTTTCCCCTTATTTTTCCCAATTTTCTAACATTTTTCATGTATTTTCAAGGGGTATTTATAGAAAAATTCCATCTGCCCTCTCCCTCCTGATTTGCACAAATTGGGACAGCTCAATGGGGTTATGTGGCAGCCATCAAGTGTGAAAAATATTCAGATTTGAACAAGTGGCATTTCTCTAGTTTTTCCACAAAAATATCCCTTAATTTCATATTTTATTTAATAAAATGGGAGAATCTGGAAAGTGCACGAAATTGGGCTTTTAATGGGTCCATTGTGGGCCCCACAAATGGTTTGGATTGGCCCAAGAAGATGGCCCACAAACCAAATCACTATCTCAAACCAATTAGAAACTTTATCGGTTACTATTCACTAGTAACATTCATAATTTTTCCAGACATCCAAAAATCCCTTTCTCTCCATGATAATTCACCTTTTAATATGAAAATATAATCTGGAAATTTTCATAATTTTTCACCACCTCTAGGTATTTATTTTGAATTTTTCCTGGTTAGGCCTTTATCGGTGTCACCACGGGAAAATAAATTCCCTAAAATTAATCCTTGAGCTTCCAATGCCTAAAACCAATTTTATAAATTCAAATAAACATTTATATGAATTTTATATCAATCTCCCAAATTTATTGAAGCCTTTAACTCATTAAAATAATTATTTTTCTTCATTTTTCCAGTAATTTCCCGAAAAACCTCTATTTATGGGAAATTCTGTAATAATTCATTTTCACTGAAATTTCACCTTTCGAGCCTCAATCGAGTTTCCAAAACCTCTACTCTCCACTTTCTCATTTTTTAGGGATTTTCTGAAATTTTTCTCAAATTTTCTCGTTTTGCCCTTCCTAGACTAATACTTACGAAAATGCCAGCCCAGATCTCCTCGGGGTTTCACATCAAAAGTTGTTTCATCTCTCTTTCTAGTTCCTACATTGACCCTCATCCCAATTTTTAATCCCTTATAGCCAGGTAAAAATTTTTGGGATGTGACAGTAGTTATTTTGGTGGACTTCAAATGCCCTAGCCCATTTACAATTGGTCTTAATTGTATTTGAGATTCCAGAGTATTGCTGATGGATTTGATATACACATGAAAAATCAAATGTTGATCCTTTCTTATTTGATTAACTATCTCTACTATTCTAGAACAGTAGCTACTACTCTGTTAAAGATTTGGATTGTTATTGACTATGGTAGATTCCTATTTGATTAGGTTTGTCCTTCCTACCATGGTTAGTCTTTTAAAGTAATTATCATTTTGAAAATGTTTATTTACCATGAATTACGGGGGTTGTTACAATTACAAAATATTCTTCAAGAGGCATTAACTTAATTCTTTCCCAAGATAATCTCTTTTCCCTTCTCCTTGCTTGGTCCAATCCCTAGTTAGTAAATATTGGAACATAAAGAATGATATTTCATATGAAATCTTAGTAGCAATTAGTCATAGTTATCATGCTAATCTTACTATGTAAAAATGATATGTTATCATTGAAGGGAATTGAAAAATGCGCAACGGAAAACAAATTTAAAATTTCAATCCCTTGCCCGGATCTATCGATCGTGTTTAAGTCAAGTAGTAAGAAGCATTACCTTCGATGTTCGATTTCTTGGTGGCTCGGTGATTCTGCCGTTCAGGATGCCTCTGCTCGCCTCCTTTGTCATTTGAAGTCGACAACTCCGGTCGGCTTTCTCTACCGGTATCCACACGAATAGCTCTCCAGTCACGAACGACGTCTAGCGTCTCTTTGTCCGTCTAGGGTTTTTCAAAGAATCCATTCTCCTTCTCCAATTTTTGACCGTCTCTTATCTGCAAGTGTTTTCACTCTCTCACTCAAAACCCTAGCTCCTAATATCAAATATATAGGATGCTATAGGTATTATGAATGATATTTAATTTCGAAATTAATCCTAAATTAATTCCGAAATTAATCCAATATGAACTATTGCCTAATCAGATAAGAGAACAATTAAATAAATATGGTTTATATTAAATCCGTCTCATAGATTTAATTCACCTATTTATTTAATTCAAAATAAAGATATGACGGAATTTATTTATATAGATTTAATTTATCCTTATAAATTAAATCTAACAATTAATATCTCTTATATTTATATAATATGTATATATATAATTTTATATATATACATATATATACACGTCTACCCTATATTATTCATTGAATCTGGACATATCTTAAATTCAATGAATCTGGACATCATAACTCGTGTTAGGCTATTTTGTGTGCGACCCTGTAGGCCCATATGAAGTTGGCAGTGGGCCATTAACAATAATGACTAACAAGTCGTAAGCGGTCTCTAGCAAGACATCACGTCTACCCAAATCATATGAGGATCATTGAATGATGTAACCTTTCATACAACCATATCATGTCCCTTTTGTCACACGACATTTTGGTCATGGATGAGGCATGGAGAGCGTCATCCTCCTATTCATGACCGTTACTTTCTCGATCCCTGAGTAGTCTGAGTATAGAAACGGAACTACCTTTCCATTATAGTATGGCCATACATTTCTCAGACTCACTCATCGAGGGGCCCAGTAATATCTCTCTACGAATGTGAGGGACAAATTCCATCTTGACCATTCACATTCCTCCGCATGAAAAACCACTAAGCCTGAACATAGTCTTTATGATCACTCGGTCAAAAGTGACTTTTGACTAGGTCAAAGCTAAGCGTTTCTCATGTAGGAATCCATGATGATCTCAGGTCAAAGGGCACAGTGACATGGTTTGTATATGAGAGAAGCTTATGACTTAACCCATGCAGCTCTCTCATAGCGAGTCGGTCCAACACCTTGTACTCTTACATGTGCCGATGACTTTAATTTATATCTCTATATATCTTTAAAGTCATACTGGTCTTATTTCATCTCTGCTCCCACATAGATGACCGACCAGGGACATTTAGGATAAACCATGAGTTATCCAAGGATAGTCATCACAGTAAACATGCAAATAATATGATAGCGTAATTAATAAATTCATAAATCAACAATGTTCATAACATAATGATTGGCCCCTAGGGCACAATTTCCAACAATCATGAAACTAGAATTATCTTGCAACATTTCAAGTACATTTCATTGCGATGGAAAGAGAACAACCAATCAAGCCATTGAACCATTCCAAATTGCATATTGCCAATGCATAGTTAACATAGAATTCCACACATAATCATATAATTTGCTCAAATCATATCATGGCAATATAAATCAAATGACACACATATTTAAACAAGCAAGAAAGCAATCAAATTATGAGTTCAATGCTACCTCTTGTTCAAGTATATGATTCAGCCTCTTTAGCGATTTGGTGTTCCTCTTTGTTTTTCTGCACAATGCCTATCAATCCAAGCATAAACACATTACATATTACCAATAATCCAAGTATAAACACTATTACTCAACATAAAACTCATATAATTCCCTTTTTGCTTGATTTTTAACATTATTGTTTCCTCTTTGTTTCAATCAATCTTTTGGGTTATTCCTATATAATTTTTTATGTAGAATCCAAATATCAAATTAGATTTAACAAAATCACACTCCTTCCCCTTTAACTTGCTTTGGCCGAATAGTAGGGTTTATAATTCCAAAATTTTTATTTTTGATTTCAATGATTTAAACACTTTTTCTTGGTATTTCTCTACACAAAAACACCCTTTTAAACTCGTTGAAATCATCAAATCACATCAAAATAAGCTCTAACCTCAAGAACTCATGGTGGCCAAATAGGCCCTCCTACACCCTAACTTTGATTTTCTTCCAAAATTTAATCCAAACATCAACTAAACACATCATTCCAAGCTCATATTTATAGTTTCTATCCTTTCCTAATGCTACCTCATAGTGACCGAAATTAGGAAGCATGTAGACTTAAGATTTTGTCATGAAATTTCAACCAAAACAACCATTAAATCTAAACAAAATCAAGCTTAGACATACCCTAATAGATCCTTACTTGAAATTTGATGATTTTTCCTTGCTTTGGAAAGTTTTAGGTGCTGTTTAAGGTTGAGTTTTTGGTTCAATAGAATTTCTCTTCTTTTTCCAATTTTTGGCCGAATTTCACTCTTTTGGGGGGCATTTATAGACCTCACAAGCTGACTATTTTCCCATCCAAATAACCTCATTTTTTGCCACCTAAAGGGACATGTGTCCCTCTTCATAATCCTTAATTTTCAGGTCATGCCAAGTGTCCCTTTGTCTTGATTTTTCTTATGTATTTTGGGCTTAAATTGGGCTTAAACTCTCTTAACAAGAGGGACCATGGGCTGAACATATTTTATGGGCTTCCTTAGCCCAAAATGAGCTTAAAACTAATTAGAAAGGGAAAGGAAGTATGGCCCAATAACAAATTATCAATTTCTAACCAAAACTCACTATGTTGGTTACTATTTTAAAAAATAGTTTTGAGCCTCCAAAAATTTATTTCTCTCCATCAAAAATTCTCTTTTAGGTCTCATGAAATTTTTTGAAATTTCTCTCAATCTCTAACTATTTATTTTGAATTATCTTCGAAATCGAGCTTTACTGATAAGATTTCGGTAATAAATATTTGAAAATTAATTCTTTCACTTTCAAGGCCTGGGAATAATTTTAAAAACTCAAATAAATCCTTAGATAATTTTTTTCATATTTTTTCTGAAATTATCGAGGCCTTTACATATTTAAAATAGTTGTTTCTGACTAACTTTTCATTATTTTTCCCGAATTTGAACTTTAAAATTTATTAAATTTGGGTTACTATTTATATAACCCTAACTATGACCAAATTTTGAAAAATCATAATTAATTCTAGAAAAATCAAAAGAAGGTAGTTCCAAGTTCTATTTAAAGCTTTTAATATGATCTTTAGAGAAAAAAATACTCACTAGTATCCAGTCCATATCAATCAATCCCAGAATTAACGCATGTGACATTGTTCACATGATAATTTTTCAATTTTTTAGAATTTATGCCTAATTTTAGATTGGCATAATTTTTTGTACAAAACTCCAAATTTGATGAAATACCACTTGTTTTAAAGCTAAAAATATAATCTATAAGCCTGCCAAGTTTCAGCTGAAATCACATCCATTTGACTAGAATTTTGTTGGTATAAAAATAAGATATTTTTAGGGTTCTTTTATCCCCCTTTTCATGTATTTTCTTGATTTTTCTCCTCTTTTAACCCCATAAGACCATTTCAATGACATGTCACATGTTTAAACATGATTCCATAATCAAATACTCACATGCATGTCCACTTTGGTCATCATTACAATAATTCACAATAATTCATGCATAATTACCAAATTGTTCTTCCAAGAGGCATTAAACTCAATTCTCTCACAAGATAATCTCTTTTCCTTTCTCCTTGCTTTGTCCAACCCCTATTTGATAAATATTTGAACATGAAAGAATGAGATTTCATCAAAAATTTTAGTACCAATGAATCATAATTATCATGCTAATCATGCTATGTAAAAATGTGACATGTTACATTGAAACTAGAGTTATTATGCAACATTTCATATGCATTTTATTTGCCATGGAAAGAAAGCCATATATCAACTATTATACCATTCCACATTACATATTGTCAAGGCACACTTGACCTAGAAATTCACATATAATCACATAATTTGCTCAATCACATCATGACAACATAAATCAAATAACACTGCATATTTAAACAAGCAAGAGAGCAATCAAATGATGAGTTCAATGCTACCTCTTACTCAAATATACAATTCGGACTCTTTATGTATTTGATGCTCCTTTTTGTTTTTCTTTCACAATGTCTATCAATCCAAGCATAAATACATTTCATATTATCAATAATCCCAGTATAAACACCATTACTCAACAATAAACTCATATATACTCCCTTTTTCCTTGATTTTTAACATTATTGTTTCCTCTTTATTTCAACCAATCTCTTGGGCCATTTCTACATAATTTTTAATGTAGAATCCAAATATCAAATTGGATTTAGCAAAATCACACTCCTTCCTCCTTAACTCATGTTGGTCAAATAGCAAGGTTTAGGAGTCCTAAATTTTCATTTTTGATTCTAATGATTTTAAACACTTTTTCTTGGTGTTTGTCACACCTTACTTATATCATACCTTAAAGTCCAATTAGAACCATTTCTAACCACTTTGGATGGTCTTAAGCTCATAAAAATGTAATTTGGATGTTACTTTACGAAATTACTGTTCACTGTGCAATTTTCATATTACAGGTCTAACTTTGAAAAATCATAACTAATTCTAGAAAAATCATATGGAGGTGTTCCAAAATTCTACAAAAAGCTCTTTTAATTTTCTTTGAGGAAAAAATATCCAATTAGACTTATCTTTACCCAATTAATATAGTTTAAACAATAAGGATTACTATTCATTTAGTAAAATCTAGAACTTTCAGATTCTGTGCCGCAACTTAGGAGATGGTCTAACTCATTTTAAAGCTGGTGACGTGTACTATAAGACTGCCAAATTTCATGGCTTAACTCATTCATTTGATAGGTCAACTGAAGCTCGAATCTAACTGCTCTAGAACCTACGTTTTATCCCTTAACCATTCTTTATTTTAATTCTTTTTATTCCTTTGACACACATAACTTGGGTTTACTCTTCCCCATTTATTCTCATATATTTTTATTCATGTCATAAACATTATAATTAATTACATTAAACATAATCTCATTCATTAACATCAATAATTTTCCACATTCTTCTTCTTGCTTCTCATGCCATTATTGCTTACCATTGATTGACCTAAATGATTGGTTAGGAAGGGGTGAGATTTGGGAGAATCTTAGTAGCAAACATTACCACATATATGCACAAGATGGATGCTAATGTATGGTATGTAGTTTTTCCATAAACTTAGTTTAACTAGTGATATGCCATCATACTTTATGCTTGGTATCAAAATGCATAGCCATGGAAACATATTAAAGCAGCATTTTTAACAACAATCATCATGTCACAATATCATTCAAACATCAACAAATACAAACCAACACATAAGCATACCACATCAAGCACATAAAAGGGCAAGTTCACTACCTTGCACCTCAAGCTTTTCACTTGCTTTTCCTTTGATTCCCTTGACTTTCCAACCATGATAGCTTTCAGTCAACATCAATAAATATCCTCTTGGATGTTCCAAGGTTCTAAACATAACCATATTGATCACAGAATCTATTAGGACCAAGAGATTATATAAAGTTCAAAACTACTTTCTTGAACTTAACCCCTTTTTCTCTTAATTTTTGGATTAATTTTTCAGCTTTGTAAAAATTGTTCTCTTAGGCTAACCCCATACAATTTTGCCCAAAGAATCCAAATATCTACTTAGATTTATGAAATTCCAACTCCTTCCTTCCAATTTGTTTTGGCCGAATAGGAGGGTTTGAAATCCAAAAATTCTAACTTTAATTCCAATGCTTCTAATGCTTATTCTTTAGGTTTAGTCTATACCATTTTTCATTTTAAACCAATTGAAAGCATTAGAATCATCAAAATCACATCCTAAGGTGCATAATTAGGTTTGGATGAACACTATACCCACAACCATATTATAGAATTCTTCCAATTTCAACATAGATCTGTAACATCCCAAAATTTATAACCTAGAAATAGGAAAATATGTCACCTTGATATCTTTAGCATGGTTAATGAAGGAATTAGAGTTGACCAAGGCCAGGTGAGATAAAGATAGATAAACAGCACAACAATTGAAGTGAAAACTAGAAAAGGACCAAATTGTCATTTTTAAAATGATCGGTCTATAAAGGGCATTATCACAATTAGTGTCTGAAAATCCTAAAAATTTCCTGAAAATCATGGAAAATAGAATTAATATCGTAGAATGGTATTTAAGGTCTAGGAACTAAATACAGGTTGAAAATAATTTATTAAAAATTATTTTAATTAGTAATATTTTGGCTAAACTAGGAAAAATTAGTTGATATTAGTTATTAAAATACCTAGAGATCTCAGAAAATTATGAAAAATTTAAAAAAATTCATTTAGGAATTATGAAGATTTATAAAATTATTTCCAACCTTAAATTATGAGAAGGTTAGCTTTAATTGAATTTAGAGCGGAATTAATATCGGTAGATTGTCTGTTTTTATAGAAACGACAATTTAAAGAGTAACAGGGGGAGAAAATTATGAAATTAAGCAAAAAAGTTTTCTTTACTGAGATATAATTAATGGTGAGCCGATATAAGAATTATCAGATACTAGAATTTTTCAGCTATCAGATAAAATAAACCAATACTATATTAAAACTCAGTGGACTGTCAGGACAACCAGGGCAGTAAAATTTTCTACAGATTGACAAGGACACATGTCACGCCCAAAGTGGCCAAGAAAAGGAAAAAAATAAAATAAAAAGAAAAAGGAAAAGAAAGTAATAAATCAAGTTAGATTAAAATCTAATTAGGGATAAGTAAAGATGATTATGGTTAAGTCATCTTCCATAAGATCTTCACACATGGCAAACATGGTTCATTGGTGGCTAGGATTCAACCATCTATCTTTGAAAAGTCAAAAGTTTCTATAAGGGTAATTAGCCAAATTAATCAAGGAATTACGAGAGTGAACCTTGATTAAAGCCTAATTAATCTTGATGGATAAGAAGAGATGACATAAGCCCTAGTGACTCACCATCTAAGTGTCAACATATTAAGCCTCATAGCCTAAGATTTGTACATGTGGAAAGAGGTAAAAATTGGAAGGCCAAGATTAAGTCTTATGCAAAAAGGGCATGTGTGGAATTAATAAAAATATGAAGCCTATAAATACCCCCCACATGTTCATTTCATGCAAGACCTTTCAAGTAGGGAACCTCTTGCAAAATTTCATTTAGAGAGAGAAGGAGAAGAGTTTTAGTGAGAGGAAGTCACTTGGAAGTAAGGTAAGCTTCTACAACTCTTCTATTTCAAGTAATAATGGTTGTATGTTGGTTTTATACTATTTTGATGATGATGGAAAGTAATTTTCCTAGGAGGAAGTGCTGCCCAAATTTTATCAAAATGATAGGAAATGGTTTAGATGATGTATGGTTAAGATTAAGCATGGTTAAAGGTTAAGGATTAAGTGATTACATGTTAGTTTTGTTGAAAATCCTTTCCCTATGATTATTTATGGAGTTCGGTCAAATCAAGTTAGTATGATAGGAATTGGATTTTCATAAAACTGATATGATAATTGAATTTTACATGAAAAGCTATGTAGGAAAGGCCTAAGAAAATTCAAGAATCAAAGCTAAAAAAAAAAAAACCTTAAAAAACTAAGAAAAAAGGGTTTAAGGGGTTATGTTAAGTTGTGAAGTTGCAACGATACTTAATATTGTGTCATTGGTTGCCTAATAGGCTATACACAATAAAAGGGCAAAGATCTAATCAAGAGGAAAGAGTTCAAAATGAAGGAAAGCATTCAAGGTAGCTTTGCAATCCATTATATTAGAGTATCACCTTGCTTTGTATGATTATGGCTATGTGTTTTGCTAACTTGTTATGCTATGAGGTGGATGAGAATGTTATGTTATATGATGTTGCCTCTATGCAATTTATGCCTTGGCTTATGTTATGTTGAGTGCTATGAATGTTTATGATGATATGTCCTTGTCATAGCATGAACATAAAGTTAAAGTATGCATGCATGTAGCTTAATTTGCAATGTATTGTGTGACCTTGATAATGTATGCAATTGCCACTAAGATTTTCTAAGAATCTTACCCCAATATTTAAACAAACCCTAGGGCCTTTAACATCCAAGGGCAATGGAAGGGAGTTGGCTCTTACTTGAAAAGGTAGTAAGCCATAGTAACTTTATATGGCTTTGTACCTTTCTATTTTGGAAGAATGTAATATTAAGCATGTTTTAAGTTTTCAATAGTATGATTAAGGTTAGAAGTATACAAGCATGATTAGAAACAGCTAATATAGCTAATGAGAGTATGTTATGATGGTAAATGGTCAATCAAGTTAAGTTACCCTTCCAAGAAGGGTAAAATGTCAACTAAAATTGATCAAAGTTTGACCCATGACTATTTGGGCAAATGAACGAGTTAGGTTATGAAATTTGACGAGCAAAGAGATTTGATTTTTCTTTTTAAAATAAGGGGTAGTTTGCCTGATTCTGATAACCGATCAGAAAGTTATGCCTTTCCAAAGTTAGGCAAAAGTAAGGGAAAAATCCAAAGATAACCAAATAAATAGTAAGGTTTTCAAAGAAAACTGGGCTCAGATTTCAAGGCAACTTATCGATGTGCCAGATTGTCGCCTTTCAAATCGTCAAGAAAGAGAGTTGCACCAGATAAAATGCAATATAGGATGCAACTAGTCATTCTTCTCGAGGAGTTTGTTATTAGAAATCCTAGTCTAACTTGGTTTTCAAAAACATTGTAAAAAGGAGGGGTTTTAGTTGTTTTAAAAGTGGTGCAACAAATGTAAAGTGCAGAAAGTTAACTATTTTTTTGGTATTTTAAATGAATGAAGAAATGTTTTGGATTAAAAGGGAATTATGATTAAACAGTCTCTTGATGATGACAACTTAGCTATCACTGCTCTTTAGAATGATTAGGAGTTTGGAAAACCTTTAAATCTGTAGAAAACCCCAAGTAATCACTTAGGTCCAATGTCTTAATTAATGAAAACTCACTTTAATCAAAGTTAATTAACACCTCTGAAGACATTACTGAAAACCACTTAGAGTGTAGTTGAATGAATGATGCAAATGTCCTCTGAATGTCAATCAAAAAATAAAGAATACCAAGCATGCAGATTAATCACAATAATCATTGAAAATCAAACATGAACACAAGGATTCAAACTGAAATATTATATAGATTAATCAACATTAACATCATCCTACCCAAATACAATAGAATAGTCTAAACACTAGATTTACAATCATAAACTAAGTTTGATACAACTACAGAAAGTTTCTAAATCTAGAAATATTCAACATAGCATTAAACAAAGGTTTAGACTATAGAAAGAAAACTCCTCGATTAGATCATTGAGCTCAAGCTTCATTCTGTAACATCCCAAAATTTGAAACCCTAGTAATGGGAATGTGAGAAATGAGATATGATTGATAAGCATAAAGTATGAGTAAAGCATGGAAACCCAAAATGGACGAAACTGACTTTATCGGGTCCCTAGGGGCAAAACGGTAATTTTTAGAAAAGTTCTCAAAAATTCCCTAAAAATAGAAAAATGTGAAATTAGGGGTTTTTGAGTCACCTATGATGTTTTGGAAGTGAGAATGGCCCAAAATAAATTTTGGTGAAAATTCCCAGAAAAATAATAAGTTTTGGGAAAATAGGGAAAAATAAAGGGGAATTAAAGTGATATAATTATTTTAATTACCTAAGGACTCCAAAAATTTAAGAAAAAAATATGGATACACTCCCTAGGAATATTTATGAATTTATAAAATTATTTCCAAGCATTGAAAATGCAGGAAATAATTTATGGAGAATTTACTCCCAAATTCCTATCAATAAAGACCCGATTTCGGAGAAAATGTGAAAAAAATACCTAGAGGTATTAAAAAAATCCCAAAACTTCCAGATCACACTTTTGGAATAAATAGGGATTTATCATAAAAATAAATGAAATTTTGGAAGCCCTTAGCTATTTTTCTCTAATAGGGGGCAAGAAATGGGGTATTATGTGACCAAATAATTTTTAAAATTACTCTAACCAATTCCATTGCTTCCTAATTAGTTTTACCATTTAGTTAGCATCCAACAAGGCCCAAATTCGTGCTCATCATGATCAGAACAGCTGGCTTGTGTGCTGGGCAAATTTTTAACCATTGGATCAACTCTCTTGAAACTTGAGTCAAAGGATGTGTGGCTGAGATTACTCCCTCATTTTGGCCGAGTTACACACTTAATTTTGGGGCAGAAATAGCTGCCCAAGGGTAGGTTTTGGGATAGCAAATGAGGTCTATAAATACCCCCATAATTCAGCCAAAATTCGTGCAAAAATCTGGAAAAATAGGGGAGGTTCTGCACAAATTTTTCTAGACTTCCAAACACCCTTCAAATCACTCCCAATCCAAGGCTAATCATCAAGCTTTAATCCAAGACTCCTTAAAGGTATGTTTAGGCTTTAATTTGATGCATTTTAAATGGCCAAATCGTGACTTAATCTGAGGGGGAAGTGCTGTTCCATTTCCGTTATGCTGGAAGTGCTAGGAAAGGATAGCAAATTGACTATGAGCTTGTGTTGTTGATGTTTGGTGTGGTTTTGAATGGGTTATGGAAGAAATTACACTGGGACCTATGAGTATTCAGTTTGGCCAACTCAGGAACTCAAGGGTAGGAATTGTTTCAATAAGTTCTAATGGTTCCAATGGATTTAAAATGTGATTTTGTGTAGGATTATGCTATGGAAGTATGTTTAAATTCATTGGAATCAAATGTGGAAATTTATGAACCTAAGGGGAGGTGTTCAGCCATCTTGAATTCATGGACTTGTGATTGGATTTTAATGGTCTTGATGCTTCCATTGAACTCCTTGGGTATTCTTGTGTAGGGTTATGTGGAGGAATTGAATTTGGAAGCATTAAAAATCAAAGTTGGAAATTTTGACATCTTTCCTTGTAAAAATTCGTTTCTGTTTTGACCAGAACTTAAGAAAGGGATTTAATTTTATAAAATTTGATTTGATATTTGAATTCTACATGAGAAACCATGTAGGAATAGCCAAGGAGATCTCTTAAATCAAAGGGAAAACAATTAGGCCAAAAATCCCAAGAAAAAAGGTTTAATGTTTAAGTAATGAAGAATGTGTTTGAATAATTGTTGAATGATTGCCATTGGTGTTGGTTTGATAGGTACCTTACCAAATCCTTAAGAAAACATCTTGAACTTAAAGGAAATCAAGGACCAAGTACCAAAAGGTAGTATTGAATTACATTTGATTGCTTTCTTGCTTACATTGATGTGTCAATGTGTATGTGTGCAATGTGTGCCATGATGTGACTAAGCTTTATTGCAAATGTTGATTGCAATGTTTGAATTATGTTGCCTTGGCATTATGTCCATTGAATATGTGTATGATAGCTGTTAGGATTATAGTTTTGATGATAACAAAGTTAGATTAATTGGGTTAAGTATGTTGATCGATCATCTGATCGATCAATCGTTTATCGCCAAGTTTTCAGATAACTGTTCAGGTATAAATCAGTTTTATAGTAGGTATTTTGATCGAAGAGCTATCTGATAAGTTGTTGATCGATAAAATGATCGATTATCGCTAACATGAAAATCACATAAGGTTACAGTTAATTATCGATCACTTGATCAATAACATCAGTTAAACAAACAAGTAACAGATAAGAGAACCAAATCTGAAGTGCATTTATCGATCACATGATCGATAAATCAGTTATCAATAACGACTTTGATAAGAGGTAACACACTCTACTCGGTCTGCACATTAATTCTGTTATCATTTATCCATCATATTTTCGATCACTTGCTTATCGATCACATGATCGAACATTATGCTCTAACTCTCTGAATGCAGGTAGTCATCTTAACTGCTGAATCGATAACCTTATCGATCAGAAAATTATCGATCACATGATCGATAATCAATGTTTTTAACTGCTCATATTTAGTTTTTCTGCAACCAAATTATCGATAACATTATTGATAATTTAACTTGTCTGCATAATATCTTTTCACATAACATGATCGATAAAGAGTCTAAGGATTGCTATCTTCGCATTAACTTATGTTGAACCATTTTTTCGATCACCTAATCGATCATTGAATTTTCGATAATATGATCGATCATCCGATTTCCTGAAACTCATGTTTTCACAAAACGTGATCGATAATCAGTTTCTTTACCTTATAGGATTAAATTTCTTCTTTTCACTTTATCAATCACTTGATCGAATATCCATTGATTGATCACCTGTTCGATCATTCCAGATAGTTTGTGTTTTTCGTTGAATATATTCTTACTCATGGTTTATCGATAACCTTATCCATCATCCATTTATCGATAAGTTGTTCGATCATCCATGACTGAAGTTTCATTTCAATAACATTTGAATTATCGATAATCTGTTCGATCAACAACTGTTCGATCACTTGTTCGATCATGGAACGATTTTCGTTTACTATGATAATTCTTAAAATCAATGATCCAACACTTGATCGATAATACTGTTGAACTGATTCAAAAAGCTTTCACTCTGTTTATCGATAACCTGATCGATCAACAAGTAATCGATCACCACTTCGATTAAGCATGTCCAGGATCTCTTTCTGATCTTTTTACAGAAAAATCATTTCATCTAGAATCATTGTATAATCGATTCATCCTTCTTCTGAGTTCATGATTAAAGCATACATCGCAAGACTCTTACTTGTTCAAAGTTTAAAATATGCAGATCACTAAGAAAGACTGCAACGGCTCTTCAACGGGAATACGTAAACTGCAACATACAGTGTTAGAAGCTTAGACGCATTAATGGTGGAACCGTTGAACCTGGCGAAACACGCAAACGGAGTCACAACGGCTAGAAGCTCTTCCGTTTAACGGCTACTTAACGATCTCAACTATAAAAGGCGCGAAGAAGCATTAATGAAGGGATTGAATACCGGAACTACCATCTCTGATTATTAAGCCTAGCATTCAATACTCTGTTTTCCTCAATACTACTGAGTGTCAGTGTTCATCATTAATTTCACTCTGTAAGAGAGTCGATAACTACTCTTCATTAATTACTATTGAGTGATACTCAAGAGTGTGGACTCTTGAGAGGGCTTGTATCCTTACGGGAGTAAGGGGGAGTGATTGAGCAATTCAATTACTGTACCAAGGCACCAAGAGCCCTGTCGATCTTGGAAGATATTGAAATACTCAGAGGTGTTCTGAGGACTGGACATAGGTCAAGAGGTTAAGACCGAACCAGTATAAATCTTGTGTCTTCCCTCTACGGTGAAATCTCTCCTGACTCTGACTCTCTGTTTTCAATACTGTCTCATTTTAATTTTAAAATTTTTGTAACTCACCCAATTCACCCCCCTCTTGGGTGAGATTGATTCTAACAATAGCTTACTTTCCATGGCATAAAAGCATGACCACATAAACAAGATAAATGCACAAAAGCATTGCATGTAGTGTTTGTAGGAATGCATGATAATTGTGATTCTGTGCTACTGGGATTTCTTTGAAATCTCACTCTTACATTTAACACCACCTAGGAGGGAGTTCAAGCAAGGATAAAGGCAAAGAAATTGTCCCGGAGGCCTAATGAACAATTAATGTACCCTAGTGTAAATTTTAGAACTTGTCATGTAATATTATGACTTTAGAAATGTTTGTTAGATAATAGCTCCTAAGGGAAGCCAAGCATGTATGTCTATTTAAACATGTGAAAATATAGTAGAATGTATTTTCAAGCTTGTGTTAAGCCCCAAATGATTAAGGATGGGTAAAAGGTTAAGAAAGAGCCAAAACAAAGGTAATTAGGGGATAACCTTTGACTAAAAAGGACTAAACTTGGTACATGTGAAATAAATAGCAAATGTTCGAATCTGAATTTGAAATTTGTCAAACTTGTAGATCATATGTTTAGCTTTAAACCAAGTGGTAAATCATTAAATTTGGAAATTTTTGGAATGAGTTATGCCCTTCCAAAGTTGGGCAAAAATACTGAAAATTCTAGAATTTACCAAATGAACAGTACATAATTTCGTGGAAACTGGCATTGATCTGTGAGAAACTGATACCTATGAATATTTTTCCTATGTAGAGCATTTCATAAGCTTCGCATGAGACTTGGAACCACTTTGTTTTTATTTTTCTACATTTAGTTATGATTTTTCAAAGTGGACCCGATTTTTAGGGGTTACATGATTAGTAACTGAAATCAAAATTTTAAATCTTGGTTTCTACCTACTTTGAGCATCATGTAACAATTCCAAATGATTCCAAATGACGTATAATGTGGTTTAAAATGGAGGTGTGACACATTCTCCATCACCAAGAGGCTAAGGGGTTTAGCCTCTCATGCCTTCAAACCAATCGCAATCGCTCCAGGAATGAACAGCCATGGTTGAAGCTAAAAATGAAGTTGGAAAAATGGATAAGAAGGGTGTTGGAATGGTTTGATTGGTCTAAAATCTCATAAAATGATGAAGAGATGAAGAAAAATAGAAGTTTTGGGTGTAGGATCAATAGAGACTTTAGAGGAAATGATGGTGGCTCAACCTTGTGCAAATCAACAAAATAGAAGAGTGTCTTTTCGTGGTGGCTGCCCCCTTTAGGTATAGAAGCTTAGAAACCTATTCTAAAATGCACAGTTTCACTTAACGCACTCAGGTTGTGACCTCAGGAATGTAAGGTAGTGACTCAGGGGGGTTAGGTCGCGACTTGATAGGTTCCATGTCGTGACTTGGGAAGACAGAGAGCTCTTATCTTGACTTGGGTCCGAAATGCGTAATTTCACTCAGAGGCATCCAGGTCGTGACCTAAGTAGTCCATGTCATAACCTGGGGAGGCAAAACACTCCCAACTTTTGTGTTTTGGTCCTTGTAACATTTTTGCTCCATCATGATTCTTAGGTCCTTTTCCAATTGCCTGAAAATCACAACAAAGAGCTTTGTAAAGACCAACTGATTACATATCAAGGCAATTAAAATTTAAAAGAGAAAAATGACCCTTTTCACCCCTTAAACAGCAAAATGCAATGCATGACTCAATGTAATCAAATGGATATAAATGTAGAGGGTAAAATTGTTGCAAAACAATAAAAAACACTTGAGAAAATCATATAAAGATTGGGTTCTATCACTCCCCCACACTTGACCCTTTGTATTCCTAGACAAAGACTTGAATCATTCTAAAGAAAGTATAGCTACAATTAGAGAGACTAGCATGTTTAAAAGTGATCTCAAGAGCTAATCGATCAATCAATCTCTTCTTAGAAACACAATAATGATAACATGAACAATGCCAAGTGTAACATCCCAACTTTTGGGCCTTGAAGTACCATAAATAGCCTGAATTGGATAGGCTACTAGACCCCTTTTGAGCAGAAGTCCCAAAGATGAGAAAGGAAGTCAAAGCAGTTTTAAGGACTAAACTGCAAAGTAAAAGTTTTCAGGGGCTCAAGTATAATCAAGGCTAGAGGCTCCAGTAAAGTCTTAAGAGCCCAGAAAGAGAAAAGAGAGTAGAAACATGTTAAGGGTTAAGTTAGAAACCTCAAAGAGAGGATTGTATGAAGTTAAGTCCAGTAAATTCAGAAAGTTATGACAAACAAAGGTAAAAATGGAAGAGTATACAAAGAATTCCAAGAAAATCCTAAAAAATGGAAAATAATATTCTAAGGCTCTTCTGTGAAGAGAAAAGATGAAAATACCCCTGAGGCAGCTTAAATGGAATTTATGAGGTTATGACCGATAAAAAGTATACCGTTTGAGGTAATTATTTGAAATAGCAAGATACCTCAAAATTGTACATAAAATGAGATTAAATGGTTGAAAGGTTGTACTAATTTATAAAATTAGTCCCGCAACCAAAAGGCTAGTGGAGTGGCTTTGATAAATTAAAAAGCCAATTATGCCGATAAAAGGGTATTTTTAGTAAATGAATTTTTATGCAAGGCTTAAAGGAAGTGTTATGGCCTAATAAAATTCATAGATACTCTCTAGAATTAAAGGGAATTTATGGAGCAGCTAGAAGAATTTTCTGAGCTCTGGAAGGACATAAAGAAAGTCAGAGAAACGTGGGCCAAGTAAATTCGGAGGAAACTTAGGGAACAAGTTTTGATCCAACAGCTAGGATCTAATCTCCCTTCTCCTCCACCATAGTTGTGACATTTGGCATCTTCTAGAAGAATGAGGTAAGGATGATATAAGAAGATGATGCAATGATGATGTAAAAGTCAACTTAAAGTTCCAAGATTGCCCTTACTCTTTTTATTAGACACCAAGGGCATTTTAGTCCATTCAAGCCAAATTTTTGGCTATAAATAGAGCCTCTCCCCCTTCATATTTTTGGCCAACATGAGTTTAAGAGGGAAAACTCTGTCAAAATTTAGAGAGAAAAACGTAGGGATGAAGGCCAAGAAGAAGGAACAAGATTCAAGCTTCAAGATCAAGGTATGTGATAGTTGTAGCATCTGATTTGATGCCTATTTCGACTAAGTTACTCTTTGTATCTAATTCTAAAATTTGGCATGATTAAGTTACACTCTGTAAGCTTTAAATCCATGGATAGAACACTTTATTTGGATATGTGTACGATTTATGGTGATTTTTCAAAGTTAGGGTTTGAAATCTGGAAACAGTGTTTAACCTTTAAAAGAGTGTCAAATTCCGTACAATTCTAGTACTGTTCAGCATAGAATTTGTTCTGGAAACTATTTTTTCTTCAAAGATAACTTAAGGACCTTTCAGTGAGACTTGGAACCACTTAGTTTTTATTTTTCTAGAATTAATTATGAATTTTCAAAGTTGAGAAAAAATTCTAGAATTTTTGCGTGAACAGTACCCGCAAAGCAAAATTTTCAGATTTGATCTTCTTGAATCTAAGAACATCTAAAGTGGTCCTAATTGACAAGAAATAGATCTTAAGGATGGAAAATGATGAGATTTATGTTAGAAAAGCTAGAAAGAAAACCCTAAAAAGCAAGAGAAAGGGTTGAGGTTCAAGAAAGCTAGTCTTGAATATTATGTAATCTAGTGGTCCTAATAGATTGTGTGATCATTATGACAATGTTTAGGACCTTGGAACATCCAAGAGGATGTTTGGTGATGTTAACCAAATGCCTACATGGGTGGAAAGTCAAGGGAGTCAAAGAAAAAGTAAGAGGAAAGCTTGAGGTGCAAGGTAGTGAACTTACCTATTATCATTGCTTGATGTTGTATGCTTGTGTGTTGCTGTGTACATGTTATTAAATGTTATTGTGACATGTTTTAACTGCTGTAATTGCTATTCATGATGAGTAGATTATGTCTCCATGGCCATGCATCAAGAAGTTAGCTTTGAGCATGCTAATATGTCACTAATTAACAAGAGAATAAACAAGTTGCGTGTAGTGCATTAGCATCCATCTAGCATGATTAATATGGTATTGTTTGCTACTGAGATTCCCTTGAATCTCACCCCCTCCCTAACTGACCATTTAGGTCAATCAATGATAGGCAATAATGGCATGAGAAGCAAGGAGAAGAAAGTGGAGAACTGTTCATGTTAATGAATGATATTATTATTCAATATGTAATTCTCCTATTATGTAATTTATGTTATGGATACCAATGATGCCATGTATTTAATTATAATACTTGTGACATGTATAGAAATGTATGAGCATGAACAGAAAAGAGTAAGCCCATGTTATGTATGCCAAAGAAATAAAAAGAATTCAAGTAAAGAGATGTTAGGGGATAAAACGTAGGTCCTAGAGCAGTGTGATTGTAACTCTAGTTTGACCTACTAAAGGAATGAGTTAAGTCATAAGATTTGGTAGACTCATAGTACACATCCTAAGCTTTAAAATGAGAGGTAGATCACTTTAATTGGATTTGTACATAATGAGATACAAATTTTCAAAGTTGAGCCACAGAATCTAGAAGTTCCAAATTTTATGAAATGGACAGTAATATTTATTGATTAAACTATACAAATTGGGAAAAGATAAGGCCAATTGGATATTTTTCCCTTAAAGACCATTAAAATATATTTTCATAGAATTTTAGAACACCTCAATATGATTTTTATGGAATTAGTTATGAATTTTTGAATCTGGGCCTGTAATCTGGAACTTAAACAGTGAATAGTAACCTGAGTAATTATGTTGAAATTTTAAATCCGCGGGCTTGTGTCATGATCTGCTTAAACCATAACGCTTACGAATGCATGCTCTGAGGTGCTAAAGATAGGATGTTTCTTTTTGGTATCAAAGCAGAGGTTCTAGCAGGTATGTAAACAGAACAAAGATTCTTGTGAGTGTTTAAATAGAACAGAAGTTCTGGTAAAGGTTCTTACCAAGGTATAAGCAGAGTATTGGTTCAAGCAAGACCCGGTATGAGGGAAAACCTAAATTAGAAAAGTAACGGGTTACTAGGATTGGTCCAACTAAGGTTAAGATATTGAGGTGTTTTCTTTAAGGAAAATAAATATAGAAGAGAAGTAAGGAATGATAGAAAGTAACCTGAGAGAGAGGTAGTCGCTACTAAGAGACTCCCCCTTAGGAGAGGAATGGTTGAGTTGATAGTGCTTGACCAAGGAATGAGTCAAAGTTGAAAGATGTCTCCAGAGGGTAATAGCTAAGAGTATGGTAAGCCAGTAAGGGATAGGAGTCCAGACCCTAATAGGGAAGTAGGGTGACAACCTAAGCCTCGGGTGATTGGTTAAAGGTGCCTGACTAGAATGCCACACAGTGAAGATGTTTTAATGATCAATGCTTGCTATATAATATGGTCACTTTATAACTAGTATATGACCATATAAACAAATGGTGAACGGTACAGTAAGCCAGTCAGAGGTATAAGTCAATGCCCTAGCAAGAGAACTGAATGTTGACCTCTACCTTAGGTAATCGATGTGACCTCGATAGAGGCAAGGTAACAGGATGAGATGTTTGAGGTTTGTTCAAATCCCTAAATAGAGATAGAAATCCCTAAGGGATAGTGAACCAAGAGGGACCAAGACTAGATGATAATGAATGAAAGGTCAATGATGACCTAGGTGCCTGGCCTAGTACCACACAGTAAGGTGATTAAATGTTCACTATGTGATGTGATGAGGGTATGGTGATCAATACCTGACCATAAGAATAATTGGTCAAGAGATAAAGAAAGTTAGAGAGAGTAAAGTGAGGCAAGATCCCTCTTGAGGATAGAGACGAAAGGAAATGAATAAGAACATGATAGTGGATGGTTGCATTGGGAACTAATGCATAGAGGGAGATAAGCAAGTTCTTGGTGATACCTAGAGCTCGATGATACTTAGATACATGATAATGTCAAGGACTAAACAGTATTCTTTTATGTCCCTAAGGTATCCAAGAGCGTGCAACCATGTAACTCAGGCCATTAAGGAATCTAAGAAATGAGATTCCTACAGATAGATGTCATTGCCTATAAGATTGAGTAATCTAGTGGAGAGGCTCCCTTTGATAGGGATATGGTATTTGAGAAATGTACCCTGGTAGAGATTGCATATGAGGAAAGTCTTGACCATGAAGTATCTCTCTAAGATTAGAAAGTGGTTCTCTGAACCAGAGCGACGCTGCTCTAGTAAGAGTAAGCTATCCTCTGAAGGAATGAAACAGAAAGTAAGTGGTTGAGTTGATGATGCTTCAATCAAAGCAATCTGTCCTCCCACAGAAAAAGTAGAAGCAGCCGAGACAAGGCACAGGGCGGACCTTGTCTCAGAGAGAGAGAGTGAAACTGGTTAAGACAACAGAAGCGTGATATGCAAACAGATGCTCCTCGAGCTTAATAGGGTACTATGGAATACTGAATGATAATGAGAATATGATGATATAAGTCCTCTCCCAATGCTGTCTGAATTATTAAGAGACAGTAAGGACTAAAGAGTTCTAAGATGAGGCAGGCTGGCATTGATACAATGGCAAGTTAATAGGCTTTAGAGATGAGCCAGTGCCTAGGAATTCGAAAGGTACAAAGAAAGGAAAGTGGCCTAAGGAAGCTAAAACTAAGGGCTAAAGAAATATGGGAAGGCTAAGAATTCCAGGAGTTGACAGAAAGGATTGAGTAAGGCCTGAGAAGACAATACCGATATCTGTGATCAATTTTGGGGAATAATTAGTTAAGTTACTAGCTGAGTGGAGGTGACTTATTTTATTACTCAGCTCTATGGTCTAGAGTCTCCTAGAGATCCTAAGATGGCTCAAATTGATGATAGTATTCCAAGGTCATGATGGATCCTGAGGAGGCTTACGGTAGAGCGCAGTATGTAACATCCAAACTTTTGGGGCTAAAAGTACTAGAAATAGGTTGAATTGGATAGGCTACTAGACCCCTTTTGAGCAGAAGTCCCAAAGATGAGAAAGGAAGTCAAAACAGTTTTAAAGACTAAACTGCAAAGTAAAAGTTTTAATGAGCTAAAGCGTAATCAAAGTTAGGGGCTCCAGTAAAGTCTCGAAGGCCCAAAGAGAGAAAAGAGGTTAGATACAGGCCTAAGGTTAAGTTAGAAACCTCAAAGAGAGGATTGTATGAAGTTAAGTCCAAGCAGGGACTAAACCGTAAATTCATAAAGTGATAACCAATAGGGGTGAAAATGGAAGAGTATACAGAGAATTTCAAGAAAATCCCAAAAAATGGGAAATAATATTTTGAGGCTCTTTTGTGAAGAGAAAAGATGAAAATACCCCTCAGGTGACTTAAATGGAATTTATGAGGTTATGGCTGGTAAAAAGTATACCGTTTGAGGTAATTATTTTAAATAGCAAGAGACCTAAAAAATGTATACAAAAAATGAGGTTAAATGGTTAAAAGGTTGTACTAATTTATAAAATTAGTCCTGCAACCAAAAGGCCAGTGGAGTGGCTTTAATAAATTAAAAGCCGTTTATGCCGATAAAAGGATATTTTAGTAAATGAATTTTTATGTAAGGCTTAAAGGAAGTGTTATGGCCTAAGAAAATTCATAGATACTCTCTAGGATTAAAGGGAATTTATTGAGTAGATAGAAGAATTTTCTGAGCTCTGGAAGGCCATAAAGAAAGTCGGAGAAACATGGGCCAAGTAAATTAGGAGGAAACTTAATGATTAAGTTTTGATCCAACGGCTAGGATCTAATCTCTCTTCTCCTCCACCACATTTGTGACACTTGGTGTTTTCTAGAAGGATGAGGTAAGGATGATGCAAGAAGATGATGTAATGATGATGTAAAAGTCAACTTGAAGTCTAAAATTGCCCTTACCCTTTCTATTAACCACCACGGGCATTTTGATCCATTCAAGCCAGAGTTTTGCTATAAATACCCCACCTTGGAAGATCATTTTGGCAGCCATTTTAGAGGAAAAACTCCGTCAAAATTTAGAGAGAAAAACATAGGGCTGAAGGCCAAGAAGAAGGAACAAGATTCAAGCTTCAAGATCAAGGTATGTGATGGTTGTAGCATCTGATTTGATGCCTATTTTGAATAAGTTACTCTCTGTATCTGATTCTAAAATTTGGTATGATTAAAGCACACTCTGTAAGCTTTAAATCCATGGGTAGAACACATCATTTGGATATGTGTACGATTTATTGTGATTTTTCAAACTTAGGGTTTGAAATCTAGAAATAGTGTTTAACCTTTAGAAAAGTGTCGAGTTCCGTACCATTCCGGTACTGTTTAGCATGGAATTGGTTCCTGAAACTATTTTTCATTTCAATTTAACTTAAGGAGCTTTCAGTGACAGTTGGAACTACTCAATTTTGATTTTTCTAGAATTAATTTTGAAATTTCAAATTTGAGCACAAATTCTGGAATTTCTGTGTGAACAGTACCCGCGAAGCAAAATTTTCAGATTTGATCTTCTTGAATCTAAGGCCATCTAAAGTAGTCCTAATTGACAAGAAATGGATCTTAAGGATGGGAAATGATGAGATTTATCTTAGAAAAGTTAGAAAGAAAACCCTAAAGGCAAGAGAAAGGGTTGAGGTTCAAGAAAGCTAATCTTGAACTTTATATAATCTAGTGGTTCTAATAGATTGTATGATCATTATGACTATGTTTAGGATCTTTGAAACATCCAAGAGGATGTTTGGTGATGTTAACCAAATGCCCAAATGGTTGGAAAGTCAAGGGAGTCAAAGGAAAAGTAAGAGGAAAGCTTGAGGTAAAAGATAGTGAACTTACCTATTGTCATTGCTTGATGTTGTATCCTTGTGTGTTGCTGTGTGCATGTTATTAAATGTTATTGTGACATGTTTTAGCTGCTATAATTACTATTCATGATGAGTAGATTATGTCTCCATGGCCATGCATCAAGAATTTAGCTTTGAGCATGCTAATATGTCACTAATTAACAAGAGAATAAACAAGTTGCGTGTAGTGCATTAGCATCCATCTAGCATGATTAATATGGTATTGTTTACTGTCACACCCTGATAATTTTATTCTAAATGATGAATGATTTGTGACTGACTAAGGTCAAATAGTATAGTAGACTGGTAGAGGATCCAGGCTATGAGGAAAAATCAGGATAGGGACATAACGGTCATTTTTGAAAAGATCAGTCAAGAAAGGGCAGTATTAGAAATAATGTCCGAAATTCCTGAAAATTCTCAAAAAATCATGAAAAATAGAAAGAAGGGTACAGAATAATGTTTGAGGCTTAGAAGATGAATATAAGATTAAAAATAAGTTATCAGGGAATTATTTGTAATTATTGGAATTTTTGGTTAATTAAGGAAAATTAGCCAATTTCCATTATTTAAAATATACAGAGGCCTCAAAAATTCAAGGAAAAATAGGGATAAATTATGTGACATATTATCCTAATTTATAAAATTACTTCCCACCTTTGGATGTACAAAGGTTAGCTTAAAGAATATTTATTACCGAATTATTATCGGTAGAATAGTGATTTTTGACAGAATAAAATTTAGAAAATTATAGAGGGAGGTAAAACTTGAGAAAAATCATGGATTACCCTTGGAATGAGGGGAATTTAATGAGGTGTTGAAATCAAAATTTTGTGACAGTAAATTGGACAGGATTGTTGGAAAATCGGACCGGAAATACACAAATAATCAGTGGATTGCACTGATTATTGGATGAGTCATTTTTTTTCCAATATTAAGAGTAATATTTCGGCCAAAATAAAGGGGGAGGATAAAGTTGGAATTTTCCAAATTGTTCAAGGGCATAAAGGGAAATAAGAGACAAAACAATAAAATAATATTTTATTTCCACATGAAAATCACATGGTGATTAGGTGTCCATCCATGTGTCAACTTCTTATGGTGTGTGTCCTAAGATTTGTCCATGTGTAAAGTAGAAAAAAATGGACGGCCGAGATCGCATCTTTTTCCCGAAGGGCATTTTTGGAATTGAAATATCAAAGCCTATAAATACCCCCCTTCCATGAAGAATTCGGCCAAGGTGGTTTGCATGAGAGGGAATGTTGTGTTCTTGAGTTCTAGGAGAGAGAAAGGCAGAAAGAAGAGAGAGAAAGGGAGAAAGCAAAGTTAGACACCTCTAATCGTCGATTAAGAGCTAATTAAGGTATGTTTACCTCCCTAAGTGTTAATTATTTTTAGTTAATTATTTATTTGAGGAAGATTAGGATTAATTACCTTGATTAATTATGGTTTAGTGATAGCTAAGATTAATCATGTTATTTGGTTAAAGATTAGTAAGTAATTAAGGTTAGCTACCTTGATTAATTAGTAATTAGTGATTAGTTATGCTAATTGAAGGATGATTAATTAATGGTTAATCATGTTGATTAGAGAATGATTAATGGTTAATCCATAAGGGATTAGTGACTTAATCTTAGAAGATTATATTGTACTAATGACTATGTGACTTGAGGACCTTAATTAAATATTGGATTAAGGATTAAGGGTTAATGATTAACCAAGAAAGCATGATTAATCATGGATTAAGGAAGAATTCCAAGACCTTAATTGAGGATTAAGGCTTGGTCAAACCAAGGTCAAAGGTTTAGGAACGGTATACAGAAATTATAATTTGAAAGGCACAAGGGTAGCATTATATTGAGAAAGAATGGTATACTGGATATGGAATTTACCATACCCTTACTGTATGGTTGATAGGCAATTTTCTGGAAATCTAAGAGGATCTCAAGCAAGGAAACAAGGAGGAAACATTAAGCGTGGAATTGAGGTAGCGTGAACTGCAATTATTTTGTTGATTTGCATTTGGTGTTTCTGCTATGTGTGTTTATGTGCCATGAGAATGTTTATGTACAGATGATGTGAACTCCTTGCAATGTATGCCTTGGCTCTTGCATGATTGAGTTTTGACCAGAATGATTATATGCTCCATGATATGATGACATGGATACAGAATGATTATGGCATGGCATAAAGACTAGCAATGTTATTTTACTGCATGTAGCATGACATCTTACGCATGTTGACTTGATAGTTGTATGTTCAATACTACTGGGATTTCTATGAAATCTCATTCCTCCTATAACATGATATCCTAGGTGCCACTACTGCCAAGGAGAAGGGAAAGGAAATAATCATGGCTTGAGAAAGTTATGAATTATGTATTGTATTATACGGTTTTGAACCTTTCTCTTTCAAACCATGTAAGCATACTCTGATCATGAACACATGATATGATAACCTTTTTGAATGTATTTTAATGGTAGAGCAGCTTTATATGTGATTATGGTATGATTATAGTGAAAAACGAAATGCTGTTAGAATTAGTGAAAAAGGGGATAAAAATGGTTTAGATTTGACCAAACTTTGACCAACGAAGACCCTGGTCAATTGGTTGACTTTTTCCCTGAAATTTGGCATGCAAATAGATCTTATTTTTCCCTTTAAAATGAATGGTAAAGCGTCCCAATCGGAGCTCTGTGTAAGAAGTTATGCCCTTCCGAAGTTAGGCAAAAATCCTGGAAAATAGAAAAATGACCAAATGAACAGTGCTTTTTGAAATTAAAAACGGATGCGTTTCTGATTAAATTGGAACCTGAGGTCATTTTTCCTTGATAGATGATGTTAAGAGCTTCGAGTGAGACTTGGAACGACCTTGTTTCGATTTTTCTAGAATTAGTTATGATTTTCCAAAGTTATGCCAAGTTTAAGGTTACAATGAATAGTAATGCGGGAAAAGAATTTTTCAAATTCAGGTTTTTCAACCCGGTAACCTTAAATTGCGCTTATGAATGTCTTAACATGGCACAATATAAGGTCGTAAACGTAAGGTGTTACATTTACTACTGAGATTCCCTTGAATCTCACCCCTCCCTAGCCAGCCATTTAGGTCAATCAATGATGGGCAATAATGGCATAAGAAGCAAGGAGAAGAAAGTGGAGAACTGTTCATGTTAATGAATGATATTATTATTCAATGTGTAATTCTCCTATTATGTAATTTATGTCATGGAGGCCTATGATGCCAAGTAATTAATTATAATGCTTATGGCATGTATAGAAATGTATGAGTATGAATGGAAAAGAGTAAGCCCTGGTTATGTATGCCAAAGAAATAAAAAGAATTAAAGTAAAGAGATGTTAAGGGATAAAACATAGGCCCTGGAGCAGTAAGTTTGTAGCTCTAGTTTGACCTATCAAGAAAATGAGTTATGTCACGATATTTGGGAGACTCATAGTACACATCCCAAACTTTAAAATGAGAGGTAGGTCATCTCAATTGGATATGTGCACAAGGAGATACGAATTTCCAAAGTTAAGGCACAGAATCTGAAAGTTCTAGATTTTATAAAATGAACAGTAATATTTATTGATTAAACTGTACGAATTGGGTAAAGATAAGTCCAATTGGATATTTTTCCCTTAAAGATCATTGAAATAGATTTCTGTAGAATTTCAGAACACTCCTATACAATTTTTATGGAAGTAGTTATGAATTTTTGAAGTTGGGCCTGTAATATGAAAATTAAACAGTAAATAGTAACCCGGGTAATTATGTTGAAATTTTAAATCCACGGGCTTGTGTCGTGATCTGCTTGAACAATAACACTTACAAATACGTGCTCTGAGGGGTTAAAGGTAGGACATTTCATTTTGGTATCAGAGCAGAGGTTTTGGCAAGTATGTAAACAGAACAAAGGTTCTGGCAAGTGTTGAGACAGAACAGAAGTTCTGGTAGAGGTTCTAAGGTATAAGTAGAGTATTGGTTCAAGCAAAGCCCGGTGTGAGAGAAAACCTAAATTAGAAAAGTAACGGGTTAGTAGGATTAGTCCAAATGAGGTTAAGGTATTGAGGTGTTTTCTCCAAGGGAAATAGACATAGAAGAGAAGTAAGGAATGACAGAGAGGAACCTGAGAGATAGGTAGTCGCTGCTAAGAGACTCCCCCTCAGGAGAGCAATGGTTGAGCTGAGAGAGCTTGACCAGGTGAAAGAGAGCCTTTCTGTCGTTCGCCTTGGGGTTCTCAATCAAAAATAAATCCAAGCTATGCAGTATAGTGCAAACTCGGGTCGTTTCACTTTTGGGAGCCTTTATTAATTACCTAAGCTAGACTAAATGCCATGCAATGCAATGAAATGGGGTTTTGGATTTTTTTAAGATTTAAATGAATGGTGCCTAAACTAGATGCAATGAAAACAAACCTAAGATACTATATTTTTGGTGTTTTAAGATAATAATGATGGAATGGAAATGAATGATAGGAAATCTCTTGAAAATGGCTTTGATGGCAATCATAGTTCACTTAAAATATTGGGAGTTTCACAAATCCATTAGGTTTTCTTAACGAGAACCTCATTAACTCAATGAGTCCAAAGCTTACATTAATGAACTCATTAATGAAAACTTTGTTTAGCTCCCCTAATGTGTAATTTTGGAATGATCATGCAATTGGCTCAATGAAACACACAATCAACTCAATACCCAAACACAACTATGCAAGATAAGAGAGAATCATGAGAGTTACAATAAGCATATATGCAACTACATATATTTAAGCACAAATTTCAACATCAATCAATCCAAATTACAAATGTAATCATTAACCAATAATTACAGTATCAGTCCTAAGTTCCTAACTAAGAAATTACAACTCCTAGACCTAGAAAGCCATAAATCATAGCTAAAAATTGCAAACTGAAACTAAACTCCCCTTTGAAGCTTATGAACTCAAGCCACACCACCATTCTTCAAGAGTTAATAAACCCTAGCTCTCCATAGCTTCAAGAAAAGCTCCAACTGAAGTGAATCCGTCGGCCATGGTAGCTGGCAGTGGAAGGAATTGAGATGGAGTGAATGAAAGATGAAGGAAATGGATGGGGAAGAAGATGGAGGTGGAGAGGCAAGAGGATGGGAGAATGGAGGTGTTAGAGATGATAGATTGGAGTGATAGGTCGAAAATAGGGTTTCTAAGGGCTTTTAGGGTCAATTTGGGTCGGATCATATGAGTAGAGGGTCCATTTTTGCGTTCTGGATCCGAATCTGACGTTACTGATACGAAGAGGTTCGCCGTGGCGAACTCAAAAGTTGGCCGCGACGAACTATTCCAGAGAGGTATTCTAGTGAGATTTTGAAAGTTGGCCCTGGCGAACTCAAAAGTTGGCCCCGGCGAACTATTCCAGAATAGCCACTGATGCACATTTTCAGACTTTTTGCCACAGCACAGCATTTTCTTGGAAACTCTCATGTTGTGTAATGCTTTGGTCTTCAATCTTGGCTCTAATTCTCAAGTGTCCTACAATAAAAAGCAACAATTTGAAGTATCAATTGTCCTAGAAATCAATTGAATACAATTAATAACCAATTATGACAATTTTACCCTCAAAAAGACACTAACTCAAAGTAAGGACTCTTAATCTAAATTAGGTACAATTATCATTAAAAGGAGCCAAAATCTATGATAAATACCCTTAAAATGATATGAAATAACATAGAATAATTGGGCTAAATCACCGCTCCCTAGGATAGATGATCTGATAGACCAGTTAGTTAGAGCTAGTGTATTCTCTAAGATTGATCTAAGATCTGGCTACCACCAACTCAAGATTAAGTCTGAAGATGTCCCTAAAACTACGTTTAGAACCCAATATGGGCACTATGAATTCTTAGTGATGCCGTTTGGATTGACGAACGCTCCTGCAATATTCATGGACTACATGAATAGGATTTTTTGTCCTTACCTAGATCAATTTGTGGTTGTATTCATTAATGACATCTTAGTGTACTCCAAATCTCCGGAAGAGCATGAGAGGCATTTGAGGATTGTCCTAAATACCCTAAAAGAGAAACAACTGGTGGCTAAACTTAGTAAGTGCGAGTTTTGGCTCCAGGAAGTCTGATTTCTCAGCCATGTGATTTCCCGAGAGGGAGTGGCTGTCGATCCCAGTAAGATTGAGGCAGTACTCAACTAGGAGAGACCCAAGATGGTGACTGAGATCAGAAGTTTTCCCGGACTAGCATGGTATTATAGAAGATTCATCGAGGACTTTTCTCGAATTGCTCTCCCACTAACCAAGTTAACCAGGAAGAACCAGCTGTTCTTGTGGGACGAGAAGAGTGAGGCTAGTTTTCAGGAGCTGAAGAGAAAGCTCACTTCTACTCCCATACTTATACTTCCCGATCCTTCACAACCGTATGTGGTTTGTACATATGCTAGTAAGCAAGAACTGGGATGTGTACTTATGCAGCAAGGGCGAGTAGTAGCCTACGCCTCACGCTAGTTGAAATCTCACGAGGAGAATTACCCAACCCACGACCTGGAATTGGCAGCGATAGTTTATGCACTGAAGATATAGAGACACTATTTGTATGGAGCAACAATAGAATTGTTTTGTGACCACAAAAGCCTCAAGTACCTCTATGACTAGAAAGAGTTGAATATGAGACAATGAAGGTGGATGGACTTACTCAAAGACTATGATTTTCAAATTAAGTACCATCCAGGCAAAGCGAATGTAGTCGCGGATGCCTTAAGCAGAAAGGCAGTACAGGTAGCATTGCTAATGATCTGAGAGCAGAAGCTGGTAGAGGATTTTAGAGATTGGGGTCCTCTATATTAGATGCAGTTAGTAGAAGGAAATAGAGGTAGGACCCAGTTTACAGCACTGCTCAAGGATCAAATCAGAGAAGCACAGTCACAAGATTGGCTAGCGAAAATTCTCAAAGAGAAGCTTTCTAGAGGTGAGAATAAGAACTTTAAAATTTCTGAGGAGGGGATACTGAAGTTTAAAGGAAGAACCTATGTTCCCCAAGTGTCTGACCTAAGAAAAGAGATACTGGCAGAAGCCCATAAGAGCAACTATACTCTTCACCCAGGAATGACAAAGATGTACCATGATGTTAAAGAACTTTTCTGGTGGCCTGGAATGAAGAAGGATATTACAGAATATGTGACAAAGTGTCTTACCTGCCAGAAGGTGAAAGTAGAACACCAGAAGCCTGCAGGAGAGTTGTAACCCCTGGATATCCCTGAGTGGAAATGGGATAGCATATCCATGGACTTTATAATGGGGTTACCGATGACAGCATCGAAACATGATGCAATATGGGTGATAATAGACCGTCTGACTAAGTCTGTGCATTTTCTCGCTATGAATGTTAAGGATTCTCCAGAAAAGTTAGCGAGACTTTACATCAAGGAAATTGTTAGGCTGCATGGAAGAGATGGACACCAATCTCAGATTTAGCACAGCCTACCACCCCCAGATTGATGGGCAGACGGAACGAACAATTCAGACGTTGGAGGATATGTTACGTGCCTGTGTATTATATTTTGGCGGTAATTGGGATACATCTTTACTGTTAATTGAATTTGCCTACAATAACAGTTTTCATTCAAGTATTCAAATGGCGCCTTACGAGGCACTGTATAGGAGGAAGTGCAGATCTCCCTTATGCTGGACAGAGCTTAGTGAAAGAAGTTCTCTTGGTCCTGATATAGTGGATCAGCCTTCCCGACAGATAAAAGCTATTCAGCAAAGGCTTCTAACGGCTCAGAGTAGACAGAAGAGTTATGCAGATACAAGGAGGAGACCGTTAGAATTTGACGTTGGTGATCACGTATTCCTCAAAGTGTCGCCAACAACGGGAGTCGATCGATCTCTAAAGACTAAGAAGCTCAGTTCGAAGTATGTTGGACCATTCCAAATTTTATCCAAAGCTGGACCAGTGGCCTACAAGTTGGCTCTTCCCCCGAAGTTAAGTCAGATTCATGATGTTTTCCACGTCTTCCAACTAAAGAAGTACCATCCAGATCCAATGCATGTCATAAGCTATGATGACATTGCGCTTCGGGATGATCTATCTTTTGAGGTTAGACCAGAACGAATCATTGATTAGAAGGCCAAGCAGCTGAGGAACAAGTAGATTCCCCTGGTCAAAGTGGTCTGGAAGGGTCTTTCCTCTGAAGAAGCTACATGGGAGATGGAAACTGAGATGAAGGAAAATTATCCTGAGCTTTTCCATTAAGGTATGCTTTAAATTTCGAGGACGAAATTTATTTAAGGAGTGAGAAATGTCACATCTAGCATTATGATAATTAGAAATAAGAAATATTCTCAAATTATTGAGGATTAAAAATGATAAGAAGAAATAGGAAAATTTTGGTGGAAAATAATTACAGTAATTTTCCAAGCCAACCATGGAAATTTGACTAATTAAAGAAAATTGGTCAAAATTTAAATAAGGAAAAATATTTCCAAGCCTTGAAAAATTAAGGAAAAATGAGGATAATATCCTTTGAGAGTTATATGAAATTATAAATTTGGTTTTATGACCAAATTACCCTTAGATAATTTATAAGAGAATTTAAGGGTAATTTAGGCTAATTAAGGGATTTTATTTGGAAAATTCCAAATAAATATTTTTAAGGAGAATAAAATTCCAAGAAAATTCCTATGAGATCCCAAGGAATTATAAGGAATTATGGAATTAAATGAAGACCCTCAAGCATCCAAGATTTTTCTAAATAATGATGAAAAGTGGAAAAATCCCTAAAGAGAAGGAAATTAATTACTCTTTTTAATTAATTATTAGGAAATTAATTTTGAGGCAAAGAGGGCAATTTGGGAAGATAAAAATGAGGAGATTAAATTAAGAATCTGATAGAAAATAATTACAGAGGCTAAGCTACTGTAATTATAGAAAAGAAGTCAAACTCAGAGCCAAAGTACACCGATAAAGCAATATTAGTGTCTTACAAATCAAAGGGATCATATTGAGCCATGTGTCAAGCTCTTGAAGGAGAAGATTTGAATTTGCCAAGTGTCATTCCTCAAATGGAGAGGATCTTGACTTTAGTAAATAATTTCATTTGGAATTTTGTTAATTATGAAAGAGAGATCAAGATTTAGTAGGGTAATGACACTTGGACTATCATTAAAGGTGGTTGAGATATTTTGGACCATTAATCAAGCTCATCCTCCCCCATTTTCAGATGAGCATTTAGGCCAAGAGAGAAAGAGGAGAGAAAAGAGAGAGCTTGGAAGGAAAAGCAAGAGAAAGTGAGCTCCTTTAGTCATTCAAGCAGGGATTCAAGGTGAGTTCATGGTTTTAGATGTGTCTTGCTTTCTTTTCTTCCCTTTTTATGGCTGAAAAATCTATCTTCTCCCTCTTTTTGTGGCTGGCCGAACTGGATATTAAAAGGGGAAGAGAGTTTTGTTCATCACACTTGCTAAGATACAACAACACAAGTTAGATCTTAGTGTTTGTGTCACACCTTACTTATATAGTACCTTAGCATTTATTTAGAATCATTCCAGACCATGTTGGATGATCTTACACTTAAAAATTTCAATTTAGACGTTAATTTTCGGAAAATTACTGTTCACTGTCCAGTTTTCAGATTACAGGTCCAACTTTGAAAAATCATAACTAATTCTAGAAAAATCGTATGGAGGTGTTCCAAAATTCTACAGAAAGCTCTTTCAATTCTCTTTAAGGGAAAAATATTCAACTAAACTCACTCTCACTGAAAACGTACAGTTTATTGGATTAAGATTACTATTTGTTTGGTAAAATCTGGACTTTCCAGATTCTCCGCCTTAACTTTGAAAATTTATATCTCTTCGTATACAAATCCAAATGAGGTGATTCACCACTCATTTCAAAGCTTGGGATGTGCGCTATAAGTATACCAAATTTTGTAGCTTAACTCATTCATATGATAGGTCAAACTGAAGCTCGAAACTAACTGCTCCATGACCTGTGTTTTATCCCTTAACATCTCTTTACTTTAATTCTTTTTATTTCTTTGGCATACCTAACATGGGCTTACTTTTTTCCATTCATGCTCATACATTCCTATACATGCCATAAGCTTTATAATTAAATACATGGCATTCACAACATAATTATAACATAGGAGAATTATACATTGAATATTAGTATCAATCATTAGCATCAATAATTCTCCACTTCTTCTCCTTGCTTCTCATGCCATTAGTGCCCATCATTGATTGACCTACATGGTTGGTTATGAAGGGGTGAGATTCGGGGGCATCTCAATAGCAAACATTACCACATACATGCACAAGATGGATGCTAGTGTATGGTATGTAGTTTTTCATAAACTTAAGTTAACTAGTGACATGCCATCATGCTTTATGCTTGGTATAAAAATGCATGGCCATGGGAACATATTAAAAACAGCATTTCCAGCAACAATCATCATGTCACAACATCATTCAAACAACAAATACAAACCAACACATGAGCATACCATGTCAAGCACATAAAGGGTAAGTTCACTACCTTACACCTCAAGCTTTCCCCTTACTTTTCCTTTGACTCCCTTGACTTTCCAACCATGTGGGCATTCAGTCAACATCACCAAACATCCTCTTGGATGTTCCAAAGGTCCTAAACATAACCATAATGATCACACAATCCATTAGGACCATCAGATTACATAAAGTTCAAGACTAGCTTTCTTGAACCTCAACCCTTTCTCTTAGTCTTAGGGTTTTCTTTCTAACTTTTCTAATATAAATCTTATCATTTCCCATCCTTAAGATCCATTTCTTTTCAATTAGGACCACTTTAGATGGCCTTAGATTCAAGAATGCCAAATCTGGAAATTTTGGTTCGCGGGTATTGTTCACGCAGAAACTCTAGAATTTTTACTCAACTTTAAAAATTCATAATTAAATCTAAAAAAATTCAAATTGAGTGCTTTCAAGTCTCACTGAAAGCTCCTTAAGTTAAATTTAAAGTAAAAATAGTTTTAGGAGCCAATTCTATGCCTAATAGTACCGGAATTGTACGGAAATAGAAACTCTTCCAAAAGTTCAACACTATTTCCAGATTTCAAACCCTAACTTTGAAAAATCACCATAAATCGTACACATATCCAAATGAAGTGTTCTATCCATGGATTTAAAGCTTATAGAGTGTAATTTAAGCATGCAAAATTTTAGAATTAGATACGTACAATAACTAATTTGAAATAGGTATCAAATCAAATGCTACAGCCACCACATACCTTGATCTTAAAGTTTGAACTTAGGTGGACTTTCTCTCACTAGAAATAGCTCTTTCTCTCTCTAGATGCAAGGGCAGCAGAGTTTACCCTAGTGTTCATTAGCTTGGCTAAATTGGGGGGAGAAAAGTGCCTATTTATAGCCAAAAAGTTGGCTTGAATGGACTAAAATGCCCTTAGTAGCTAGAAGAAGGAGTAAGGGCAATTTTGGAAGTTCAAGTGGACTCTTGCATCATCATTGCATCACCTTATTGCATCATCCTTGCATCATGCTTCTATAAGAGGCCACGTGTTGCAAAAATAGTGAAGGAGAAGGAAGATTAGATCATAACCGTCGGATCTAAACTTAGCCCTTAAGTTTCCTCTTATTTTACTTGGCCCACATTTCTCTGACTTTCTTTATGGCCTTCTAGGGTTCAGAAAATTCTTCTGTCTACTCCATAAATTCTCCTTCATTCTAGAGAGTATCTATGAATTTTCTCAGGCCATAAGACTTCCTCTAAGCCTTGTATAAAAATCATTTACTAAAATACCCTTTTATTGGTATAATCTGCTCTTTAATTTATTAAAGCCATTCCACTAGCCTTTTGGTTACGGGACTAATTTTGTAAATTAGTATAACCTTTCAACCAATTAATCCTCATTTTTACGTACATTTTTGAGGTCTCTTGCTATTTTAAATAATTACCTCAAACAGTGTATTTTTTTATTGGCCATAACCTCATAAATTCCATTTAAGCTATCTCAAGGGTATTTTCATCCTTTCTCTTCATAGAAGAGTCTTAGAATATTATTTCCCATTTTCTGGGATTTTCTTGAAATTTTCTGTACACTCTTCCATTTTTACCCTTGCTGGTCATAACTTTTTGAATTTACAGTTTAGTCCCTGCTTGGACTTAACTTCATATAATCCTCTCTTTGAGGCTTCTAACTTAACCTTTAGCCTATATCTAGTCTCTTTTCTCTCTCTAGGTCTTCGAGACTTTACTGGAGTCTCTGACCTTGATTATACTGAAGCCCCTGAAAAACTTTTACTTTGTAGTTTAGTCCCTGAAACTGCTTTGACTTCCTTTCTCATCTTTGGGACTTCTGCTCAAAAAGGGTCTGGTAGCCTATCCAATTCAGGCTACTTTTGATGCTTCTAGGCCCAAAAGTCTGGATGTTACAATTTGCTAGTGAGTTTAGGTTGTTTTAAAGCATTTTTCATGGTTATTTCCTTAAGTGTTCATTTCGGCCAAGTGAAGGACTAAACCCTAGGATGAGTTTTTTAGTGTTTTAAGGCTTCCATGATGCTTAAAATGAGGAATGGTGTAGGGTAAACTAAAAGAAACAAGTGTTGGAAGCTTAAAAGCAAAGTTGTGATTTTTGGTTTAAAACCTCTAGTGGTTCGGTCAGGTTGTGGCTGGAAGAAGCCATTTTATTTTCCTAGATCTAAGCCCATATTTGGAATCTACATGAAAAACCATGTAGGATTAAGTCAAGAAGTGATTTTTAGGGTTAAAAAGAACCAAGTTTAAAAATAGTGAACAAAGGAGGGAGCTTTATGGTTCAAGAATCATTTTGATTTATGTTCTTGCTTTTTCATGGATGAATAATGATTCTTGCTACCCTTTTGATAGATTACATGGTTAGGGTTTGATATTTGTAAAGGAAAAGAGGAGAAGGAAGAAAAGCTAAAGCTTTTGGAGCAAGGTAGTAAGTTAAACCTAGCTACTACCACTAACTAGCATTATTGATTATTGTATGGTTAATTGCTATTATTGTGGTTGAGCTTTCTTGATTGTTATGTGGCTGCTTTTTATAGTATCTTGCTTTGGCCTTTGCATGTTTGAGTTTTCCAAATGATAAGCATGTTAGTTCACCAATATTAGCTAATGTGATCATGCATAATAATGATGCTTGCTTGGTGCTATAGTTGGTTAATTTGCTACTGGGATTTCCATGAAATCTCATTCCATAAATGCAACCTAACATTTTAGGGCCTGAATCCTCCAAGGAAAAGCTGCAGATTGAAGGCTAATTGTGGGGTTTAGCAACAAAAATTCGTGAACTTATTTTGGTTATGTACATATTATACTAATAGTGCTGTAAGCACACTGACATAGTCTGGTTCACACGACTTTTTAATATTGCTCCCGTTAGTCACGAAATTTGGCATGATGAAAGTTAACATCTTGAGCTTCAAATTGATAGCTAATATGTTAAAAATGGCCTAGTATACGATTTATAATGATTTTTCAAAGTTAAAGGTCAGAATCTGGAAAAAGGGTTTTTGGCAAATAGACAGTGTTGTATTTCTCAAAAACCTGACGCTTTTTCATAAGGAATTGGACAATGAGATTATTTTTTCTTAAAAGAGGACTTAAAGAGATTTAAGTAGAATTTTGAACCACCCCAATTGGATTTTTGTGGAATAAGTTATGAATTTTTGAAGTTGGGCCAGAAAAACTAGATTTTTACCCGATGAACAATAAAAATCCGAAATTTAGCGTTTTTATGGTAAAAAGTGAGCCCAAGACCATCCAATGTGGTCTAAAATGATTTTGAAAGGAACCTAAGTCAATATAATAGTAAGGTGTGACATATAAAGTATACAAAATAATATTTACATAAAGCAAGTAAAGTTACTTGCCCAAATAACATATATAATAGTAAAAATATTAACTTATCAAAATATTCTACTTCATAAGTACAGAATATAGCAGGCATCTCTACTCTTCAACCAGCTTGCTATCTTCTTAAACATCCTCCTTATCTTTCGAGCTACTAGCCTTTGCTGTTCATCATGATTGGGAGGGTGAGATTCTAAAGAATCCCCGTAGTAGTAATTTCCATCAAACAAATGTACAGATTACACAAAGCATGCAAAACAAGACAAAGTGGAACATAACCTTGCAAGCTAATGCAGTTAAGCATTTATACGCAATGACAAATAGACAAGCTAAATAAATAATGCGCAAATAATTGGCAGATACTGCCCTATGTCTATCAGCTACACGTGATCATGGCTAAATAATCCATGCAAGGAAATAAGGATTACATGTTCTCATGCTTTAAATAGCAATATGGCACAGATAGACATGCAGTAATCATACACAAGTGTAAGATAGGAAAGAACTACTACCTAGTCTACTTCCCTCCAAACCAAACCTTACCATTCTCCTTTCTTTCTGCTTCTTGGTGAAGGGGATTGAAAGACGACGCGCAGCGGAAACAACTCGAAATTTTAAAACTTTCATTCCCTTTCCCGGATCTACCGATCGCGTTTAAGTCAGGTAGTAAGAAGCATTACCTTTAGGCGTTCGATTCCCTGGTGACTTGATGATTCGGCCGTTCAGGATGCTTCTGGTGCCTCCTTTGTCGTTCGAAGTCGACAACTCCGGTCGGCTTCCTCTACCGGTATCCACACGAGTAGCCCTCAACCTCGAACGGCGTGCTAGCGCCTATGTCCGTCTAGGGTTTTAGGAATCCGCCCTCTCTCCTCTCTTAGGCCGTCTCTTATCTGTTGGTTCTCTCTTGCTTAAACCCTAGCTCCTCATACCAATATATAGGATGCTATATAGGTTTAATTAATAATATTTAATTTCGAAATTAACTCTAAATTAATTCCGAAATTAATACAATATCAAATATTGCCTAATCAGATAAGAGAACAATTAAATAAATATGGTTTAAGTTAAATCCGTCTCACAAATTTAATTCTCCTATTTATTTAACAAAGAGATGACGGAATTAATTTGTATATATTTAATTTATCCTTATAAATTAAATCTAACAATTAATATCTTTTATATTTATATATATATACACGAATTTATATATATATATATACACGTCAACCCTATATTATTCATTGAATCTGGACATATCTTAGATTCAATGAATCTGGACATCATAACTCGTGTCGGGCTATTTTGTGTGCGACCCTATAGGCCCATATGAAGTTGGCAGTGGGCCATTAACTATAATGACCCACAAGTCGTAAGCGGTCTCTAGCAAGACATCACGACTACCCAAATCATATGAGGATCATTGAACGATGCAACCTTTCATACAACCATATCACGTCCCTTTTGTCTCACGACATTTTGGTCATGGATGAGGCATGGAGAACGTCATCCTCCTATCCATGACCGTTACTTTCTCGATCCCTGAGTAGTCTGAGTATAGAAATGGAACTACCTTTCCATTATAGTATGGCCATACATTTCTCAGACTCACTCATCGAGGGGCCCGGTAATGTCTCTCTACGAATGTGAGGGCCAAATTCCATCTTGACCATTCACATTCCTACGCATGAAAAACCACTAAGCCTGAACATAGTCTTTATGATCACTTGGTCAAAAGTGACTTTTGACTAGGTCAAAGCTAAGCGTTTCTCATGTATGAATCCATGATGATCTCAGGTCAAAGGGCACAGTGACATGGTTTGTATATGAGAGAAGCTTATGACTTAACCCATGCAGCTCTCTCATAGCGGGTCGGTCCAACACCTTGTACTCTTACATGTGCCTATGACTTTAATTTATATCTCTATATATCTTTAAAGTCATACTGGTCTTATTTCATCTTTGCTCCCACATAGATGACCGACCAGGGACATTTAGGATAAACCATGAGTTATCCAAGGATAGTTATCACAGTAAACATGCAAATAATATGATAACGTAATTAATAAACTCATAAATTAACAATGTTCAAAACATAATGATTGGCCCCTAGGGCACAATTTCCAACATTTGGTAGGCTTGAGCAGATATATAAACCTATCATATTGGTAAGGGTAGCTCAATATTTGATCCAACTATAATCCATAAATTAAATATCTCTCTTTAAATCCTGAATCTTCTTTAATCTCTACCCTTACTAGTTGGTCATCCTAGACAATTTTCCATATCCATAATATAACTTCTGAAAGGTTTTCCTTTCTTTTGTAACTCCAAACAGTTACTTTATTTAGTAATTGGTCAAAATATTATCTTCTTGTCTATTACATTTTGCACCCATGGTCGAGACACAAAATATATATATATCTATATCATCGCACCAATTAATTTTATCTCAATTCCAATTATCTGTTGACCATCTTAAACTTTGGTCTAGTATTCCTCCAACAACCTTTCCAACAGCTTCTATCAATTACCAATTTTAACCCATTGATTTAGCCCAATTATTCTATGTTATTTCATATCATTTTAAGGGTATTTATCATAGATTTTGGCTCCTTTTGATGATAATTGTGCTTAATTTAGATTAAGAGTCCTTGCTTTGAGTTAGTGTCTTTTTGAGGTTAAAATTGTCATAATTGGTTATTAATTGTATTCAGTTGATTTCTAGGACAATTGATGCTTCAAATTGTTGCTTTTTATTGTAGGACAATTGAGAATTGGAGCCAAGATCAAAGACCAAAGGATGACACAACACAAGATCATGTTGGAAATTGTGCCCTAGGGGCCAATCATTATGTTTTGAACATTGTTAATTTATGAATTCATTAATTACGTTATCATATTATTTGCATGTTTTCTGTGGTAACTATCCTTGGATAACTCATGGTTTATCCTAAATGTCCCTGGTCGGTCATCTATGTGGGAGCAAAGATGAAATAAGACCAGTATGACTTTAAAGATATATAGAGATATAAATTAAAGTCATAGGCACATGTAAGAGTACAAGGTGTTGGACCGACCCGCTATGAGAGAGCTGCATGGGTTAAGTCATAAGCTTCTCTCATATACAAACCATGTCACTGTGCCCTTTGACCTGAGATCATCATGGATTCATACATGAGAAACGCTTAGCTTTGACCTAGTCAAAAGTCACTTTTGACCGAGTGATCATAAAGACTATGTTCAGGCTTAGTGGTTTTTCATGCGTAGGAATGTGAATGGTCAAGATGGAATTTGTCCCTCACATTCGTAGAGAGACATTACTGGGCCCCTCGATGAGTGAGTCTGAGAAATGTATGGCCATACTATAATGGAAAGGTAGTTCCATTTCTATACTCAGACTACTCAGGGATCGAGAAAGTAACGGTCATGGATAGGAGGATGACGTTCTCCATACCTCATCCATGACCAAAATGTCGTGAGACAAAAGGGACGTGATATGGTTGTATGAAAGGTTGCATCGTTCAATGATCCTCATATGATTTGGGTAGTCGTGATGTCTTGCTAGAGACCGCTTATGACTTGTGGGTCATTATAGTTAATGGCCCACTGCCAACTTCATATGGGCCTACAGGGTCGCACACAAAATAGCCCGACACGAGTTATGATGTCCAGATTCATTGAATCTAAGATATGTCCAGATTCAATGAATAAATAGGGTGGACGTGTATATATATATATATATATATATATATATATAAATTCGTATATATATATATAAGAGATATTAATTTATAAGGATAAATTAAATATATAAATTCCGTCATCTCTTTATTAAATAAATAAGTGAATTAAATCTGTGAGACGGATTTAATTTAAACTATATTTATTTAATTGTTCTCTTATCTGATTAGGCAATATTTGATATTGTATTAATTTCAGAATTAATTTAGAGTTAATTTCGAAATTAAATATTATTAATTAAACCTATATAGCATCCTATATATTTGATATGAGGAGCTAGGGTTTAAAACGAAGAGAGAACCAACACCTAAGAGACAGCCAAGGAAAGGAGAGAGGACGGATTCCTAAAACCCTAGACGGACATAGGCGCTAGCACGCCGTTCGAGGTTGAGGGCTACTCGTGTGGATACCGGTAGAGGAAGCCGACCGGAGTCGTCGACTTCGAACGACACAGGAGGCGAGCAGAAGCATCCTGAACGGCCGAATCATCAAGTCACCAGGGAATCGAACGCCTAAAGGTAATGCTTCTTACTACCTGACTTAAACGCGATCGGTAGATCCAAAAGGGATTGAAAGTTTTAAAATTTCGAGTTGTTTTCCGCTGTGCGTCGTCTTTCAATTCCCTTCAGATCAGAGTATTAGCACTAATAGAGTTCGCTGCGGCGAAGATTCTCTTCGCCGCAGCGCCAAATTGAAATCTCACCAGTAGTCTCTCGGGCAGAGTTCGCCGTGGCGAAATCACAAGTTTAGGCAGAGCTCCTCTCGGGCATGCTTCACCGCGGCGAAGGATTTCCTTCGCCGCGGTGAACTCTTCGTATCAGCAACACCAGATCCGGATCAGAACGTGAAAATGGAGCTTCTACTCATATGATCCGACCCAGATGGACCCCTAAAACCCTTAGAAACCCTATTTTCGACCATACACTCCATTCCATCACCTCCAACACCTCTATTCTCCCATCCTCTTACCTCTCCACCTCCATCTTCTTCCCCATCCATTTCCTTCATCTTTCATTCACTCCATCTCATTTCCTTCCACTCCCAGCTACCATGGCCAACGGATTCACTTCAGTTGGAGCTTTTCTTAAAGCTATGGAGGGCTAGGGTTTATCAACTCTTGAAGAATGGTGGTGTAGCATGAGTTCCTAAGCTTCAAAGGGGAGTTTAGTTTTAATCTTCAGTTTTTAGCTAGGCATTTATGATTTCCTAGGTTTAGGAATTGTAATTTCTTAGTTAGATACTTTGATTAATTCTGTAATCAGTGGTTACTGGTTATCTTTTGTATTTTGGATTGATGGATGTTGAATTATGAGCTTAAATATATGTAGTTGCATATATGCTTAATGTTTCTCTCATGATTCTCACCTATCTTGCATAGTTGTGTTGGGTATTGAGTTGATTGTGTGTTTCATTAAGCCAATTGCATTATCATTCCAATTTACACATTAGGGAAGCTAAACAAAGTTTACATTACCCATACCTTAGCCATTAACTGTATCATTGAGAATTTTCAAAATACATACCTTTTAACCATAAAACACACCTAAACCTCACGGTCAATTCCCTACCACTCATACACTTCCCCAACATCAACAAATCTCAATTCAAATAGGAAGCATAGTTATATGTGTGTACACACACAGAGCGCCATCTAAAGCTCTTGTGCATAATATCTAAACTTCCTTCACTTTTGTCACTATAAACCCAACACTATACAACCAAAACAAGGAGCTCCATACTACTTAATTAAAACAGAGCTTAGGTTTGAAAATCATCACTTCGCAAACCCATTTCGCAAACCCAAGCTTGTTCCCTACATAGCTATCTGTCTCATCCTCTTCTTCTTGATCCTTAAGACATTTCACTAGGGCTCTCCATCTTGACTTCACTATCTCTAAGTTCCTATTCATCTATTCTGAGACTTGAGATAGCTACTCTATCATGGTGCCTTAGCCCTAACGAGGCTGTAAGAGTTTATCCAGCTTAGGTGGCTACTTACACCTTCTAGTAGTGTATAGACTCAACCCCTAACTATCTTGTTTAACTTCTTATCATTGCTATTCCTTTTGAGGGGGAATCTGATAACTCTAATTAGTGCCTATCTCTCTCTTTCTGACTTCTACTTATCTTATTCTCTATGACCTCTAAAAGTCATTGTGTCTCGTTGAGATACCATCTCAATATCTGAGAGTTATTGTGTTTGTTTATCATAACTAGAATCCTTGTTTACAGCGATGAAAGTTACCACCTTCTTTGGTAATCACTCTGTATTCATTCATCACCACAAATTCCCTTGGTTCATTATGACGAAACACACTTTTCTCTTAACCTCTGCTAGTTTTACGTAGCTTCATTTATCGTACCATTGTCTATCTGGGCTTTTGTTACGAAGTTTAACTTAACTTCCGGATTTAACTCTATTTCTCTTAAGGGTAGGATCAAGGTTTTGTCCTTGTCATTATGGGATGACAACCAATTCAATCCAATCACCACATTACTTTCATGGAAGGCATGCATATCAAGTTTACGGCAGTACAACAGTGCTTATAACAAACTATACAATTTAAGCACATATCATATGTAATTACCCTATTATGTGTTGGTGTGAACACATGTATGCCATACGGCAACATATTCATAATTAAGCCGAGTCTTTTAGCACAGGCATATGAGATAAAAGAATGAGTAGCACCCAAATCAAGCATTTTACTCACTAGGGAGTTGTTAATAATGATCGTACCTTGGATTATTTCTGAAGACTTTTGAGCTTTAACCCCTGTGAGGGAAAATACTCATTCTTAGGTGTGCGGCCTTGCCTTTTCTATAATCTGCAGATATTCTCTTGAGAAGTGTCATGTTTTGCCATAAGTGTAGCAAACATTTTGCCCAGCCATACACGGTCTATCACTGTGACTCTTGCCATAGGTTAGGCATTCCTTGCCATTTGAGGGCTTGCCTCCCTTCTTACTCATTTGGTTGTCCCATGGCCTCTTTCTCTTCCGGTTGGCATTAGAAGAGGTGCCACTTTGATCTCCTTGTTTGACTTGGGAATAGACTTAACCATCAGATGATGGTTCAGGCTATTCTCTATAATTTGGCAGGCCTCAACTGCCCTGTTAAAGTACTCGAACTTCCTAGGAGCAATCATCTTCCTTAAGGACTGCTTTAGTCCTCTGACTATTTTCTCAGTCATTCACCTCTCATCATCTCAGTAATGCAGGTAACTAGAGTAATGGGAGAGACAGATAAACTTAACTAAATACTCGTCAAATGGCTCATTATCCTTCTACTTCACGGTTAGGAATCCTGTTTCCCTTTCATCCCCAACTGACCTCAGAAAATAATTTTCATAGAATTTCTCCAGGAACACTTCCCATGTCACCCTCGTGTTCTGAGCATCCAGAATAAGTTTAATATTCTTCCACTAGTGGTTAGCATCTTTCTCTAACTTGTAAATTGCCATCTGGGCTTTCCACTCTGTCGAGCAGTCTAATACTTTAAAGATCTTCTCCAACCAGCTAATCTAGTCTTCTACTGCTTGGATGTCAAACACTCCGTCAAATGACGGGGGTTGTGTTTATAGAAATGTGCCATCCATTACTGGATACTGTCGGGGTCTTTTGCTGGCATTGCTGGTCTAGGCAATTGTTTTGTTGCTTACATTGTTGAGGTTTCTTCCTCTAGCTGCCTCCTGTCGAGGTTAACCATTATCGCTGCCACCACTACAACTATCGTGGTATCCCTCTCTTGTTCCTGGCGAGCCTATGTCGCCCTCATCTCTTCAATGGTCTTTTGCTGTTGCTCGAGATGATCTAGAGTTATTTGCAATGGGTCAGGAGGGACCCTTGCATCCTGAGCTAGGGATCTCTTTGGTGAAGGGTTTCGTCAAGTTCTAACCAGGGTATTTAATTACTTGGATAGCATAATAGAGGAACAAGAAGTAAACATCATGCTTGAGTTTCATTCTCTAAAACATTCAGCATACAATACTTATGCATCAACCAAAGCAGCAAGTTCAGAACATGCATATGCAAAGCAAACAACACAATAACCAAGCATCGCCAGCCTAACCTACTATGGTTAGTTGTACCAAAATATGTCCTATGTTAGTACTACGAGGATCTAATTGTCTAAAAGTAGTATAGTGTAACAAAGTTTTCAAGGCACTGGATGTAGTCCTCAACACCTAAACCCACTATCCGGTCCAGACAATAGAACTAATTTACCCATGGGGGTAAATATGGAAGTATGTCTGTCATCGTATGGACCAAATCCTCAGAATCTAGATAAAGGTTATCCGGTCCACAAGTTTAATATAACACCTTCACCCCCTGAAGGTAATCTAGGTAAATTTGGGGTCTTGCTGATTCTCATCTTTCTTGATATGACAACTTAAGAACTCCAACTTCTCTTTTAGCTACTCATGACTATGGATCTTATGCTTCGTTAAAGCAGGGTCAAGTATTGCAGGTGCCGAGGGTTTCACTAGCCTGGTACTGGGTCGGAGACTGTTACTTGGCCATACATTTAGGGTAACAGGCTGTCTAATAGATTGAATGTAAAGATCAAGGTCCAATGGTTCTTTGTATAGGCCAGTTATTGGATCTATCAGGTTACCGGTTCGAGGTAAGTACAATAACTATTCTTCAGTAATCCCTAAAAGGTTAGCCCAATGCTCTGGATAATTGTTGGACCCCTTTGTTGAGTATCCTGGGCTAGCAGTCTTTATAGTCCATCCCACTGGATCCTCTTTTATGAGATCAATTACATTAACATCCCAATCATTGACTGACTTTTTAGATCTAGCATCCCAATCCATTGTGTTTCCCATCTCAACACCTATAAAAACTTGTCAGTTCCTTCTCATCCATCCCCGTTATCTTACAAATAACTTAAGCAGAGCGTTCTATCCTATGCCAGAACCTTCGTTCTGATACCAACAATATTACACCTTACTATTGTATGGATTTAGGGTTCAATTAAAGCCATTTTAGACTACATTGGATGGTCTTGGGCTCAATTTTATCACAAAAAACGCTGATTTTCAGATTTTTACTGTTCATCAAGTAAAAATCCAATTTTTCTGACCTAATTTTGGAAATTCATAACTTAATCTATAAAAATTGAAATAGAGTGGTTTAAAATTTTATAAAAATATCTTTAAATGCTATTTCAAGGAAAAATAATCTTGAGAACCAATTCTATTTGAAAAAGTGTTATGTTTTTGTGATAATCACCTCTGTCCATTTGGCCAAAAACCCTTTTTCCAGATTCTGGGCTTTAACTTTGAAAAATCATTAAAAGTCATGTAGTTAGCCATTTTTAATGTGTTAGCTATCAATATGAAGTTCAGAATGTGATCTACAATCATGCCAAATTTCTGATTAAAAGCATTTAGGAACTTAATCAAAACATCACTTAAAGTTGGCAGTGTCTATAGGTTTACAGCACTGCCCAAGCCGAATATTTACATAACTAAAACTCCACGAATTTTTTATGGTTTGACACCATAATTTGACCTTCAATCTACAGCTTGTCCTTGGAAGTTTTAGGCCCTAAAATATTAGATTGCATTTAGGGGATGGGATTTCAATAAAATCCTAGTAGCAAGATCAATCAACCAAAATATCAACATGCATCATTATAAAACATTTCAACATTAGCTATCATAGGAGAACTAATCTTCTTATAAATAGGCAACCTCAACATGCAAGGCCATGGCAACAAATGCAAGGAATAAGCATATCACAAACATCATAGTTCAACCATATAATAGAAAGCATTCATGCTATAAATAACAATGCAAAGTTAACATTAATGGCTAATTAAATCCTACTACCTTGATTCAATACTCTTTGATTTTCTTGTTCTTCTTTCTTGCTTCCACAAATTCCAAATGCTAACATGGAAATTCACAAAAAATGTAGCAAGAATCACTAACCAAACCATGAAAAAACAAAAACACAACTCAAAGACAACCCTTGTCCCTTAAAACTTCTACCTTTGTTCTTTAAATTTTAGAGTTTGTGTTCCATAAACCTAAAAATTCCTTCTTGACTTATTCCTACATAATTTTTCATGTAGATTCCAAATATCTACTTGGATTTAAGAAAATAAAACTCCCTCTTCCAGCTTCAGCTTGGCCAGACCATAGGGTTTATTTTCTAAAAATTACAACTTTGGCTTTAATTCTTCCAACCATTATTCTTTAGGTTTATCGTACACCATTTTCCATTTTCAACACAATGGAAGCATCAAAACATTGGAAAACTCATCCTAGGGTCTAGTTCTTGCTTTGGCCAAAATGTTCCTCATGCAATACAACAAAAAAAAACACGTCAAAATCAACCTACAACCACTTGTAGCCACTAGGATCTATCATGCTTTGAAGTGTTCTAGCAAGTTGGACCAATAAAACTTCTTCCCCTACAATATATACATTTTGACCAACACCATCAACAAGGGAAAATGTTACACCTTACTATCGTATCATCTTAGGGTTCAATTAAAACCATTTTAGACCACATAGATGGTCTTGGGCTCAATTTTATCCCAAAAACACTGATTTTCAGATTTTCACTGTTTATTGGGTAAAAATCCATTTTTTTTGCCCAACTTCAAAAATTCATAACTTAATCTAGAAAAATCAAAGTGGAGTGGTTTAGAATTCTATAAAAAGCTCTTTGAATCTCTTTCAAGGAAAAATAATCACTATGAACCAATTTGATTGAGCTCAAATTGTTTATACTAATTGGTTACTTTTTCCATGTTTTTGTTACACTTTTTGGCTCATTTTAATGATATTTGTGCTTAATTGAGATTAAGGGTCTTTGTTCTGAGTTAGTGTCATTTGAGGGTAAAATTATCATATTTGTTCATTAATTGGATTTAATTGATTTCTGGGACAATCGATACCTCAAACCATTTCTTTCTATTTCAGGACACTCAAGAAGAAGAGCTAAGAGTGAAGATCAAGGAAGTCCAGCACACAAGACGCAATGACGCCTCTACCAGGTTTCGCCGCAGTCAACTTTTACGGCGAAGACACTACATCAGCAAAAGTTCTCTCGACCAAGGTTCACCGTGGCGAACATATACTTTCGCCGCGATGAACCCCTCGAATCAGCAACCCAGACCCGAACCATTTTCAGAAATTTTACCTACCCACTCTCATAAACCGACCCAGTATACCCCATTACTGGTTTAGAAACCATATTTTCGTGTAAGTGACATCATTCACTCATACCACAGCCTCCATCTCTGTTCTCTCTCATCTTTCTCTCATCTAACCCTAATTTCTTCCATTTTACTATCAAACTTCCATCATGGGAAGCTTAGATTCATTCCTAGTTGAGATGCTTTAGACTTCTCTGAGTGGCTAGGCGTTTTCCTTCCTCTTGAAGTTATAGCAATGGCTGGAGTTCAGTAAGCTAAGAAGGGGAGTAGTTTAATCCTAGTTCAGTTATGAATTTATGAGTTTCTAGGTTTAGGATTTGTATTTTGTAGTTGAACTACTTGATTATAGTTGTAATCAGCTTGGATTTTCATTTGTGTAGTGAATTGGTTATCGTAGAACCTTGAGCTTGGATATATGAAGTCTCATATATGTCAGTTATAATCTTTTGATTCTCTCTACTCTTGTGCGATTGTGTTTTGATATTGAGTGATTTTTATTGCAGTTGACCTGTTGCATTAATCAATCTTTCTACACACACTAATAGCACTTAACAAAATCTTAAGAAATGGAGTTCATTTATTAAGATTTTGGACTTAAAGAGTACTTTAAGGTTTATCATTTTGAAACTTAGTGATCTCTACTCCCAAATCAATTGATTTTAAACTATGACAACCTGAGCACACTTTCAAGAGGAATCATTATTTGGTTATTGTCTACCTACATTCATTACATATTTCCCTAAAATCCAAAAAAATATTTTGTTTATCATTCAGTTCAATCCACTTAATGCTTCTAAAAAACCAAAACCCCTTGTTTATGTTCAAGTTTACATTACATGACATTCAAGTTAGCTTAGGTCCATTTCGCTAAGGCTCCATTTAAGTAAGATGACTCAAGGTTGCACCCTATAGTGCAATCCTTGGATAAAAATTTTAATTTAACCTCCAAGGTCTAGAACAGGTTTTGAAAAATCAAATAGCGTCGTCGCTAGGGAGCTAAGAAATTGGTTCTCTAGGTTAGCTTATGTCATTTATCTATCAATTGAGGTTTTGAGCCTTCTTAGATTGCATTTTAGGTAGCTTAGATGCATATTTTTTTCATAGTAGAGGTTTTCCTTTTGCATTGCATTCACTTTTTAGAAATACAAACAAAGATACTAATTTTCTATACCTTTATCATTTTCACTCTACATTTGCATCGTCCAAAAGTTTGTCTAGCTCTCTGTGACCTTTCACCGTGACAAACTTGCTCTATCACCGTGACCAACTAGCAGAAACACTTGAGGATCCCTCTCAGGATACCTTCGCCACGACATACTTCTGCTTTCATCGCAGCAAACCTGCTGCATTCAGTTCATAGTCCGTCTCGGTCTACCTTTGCTGCAGCATACATCTGCTTTCGTCGCAGTGAACAATTCTAGAAAAACTTTTGAAACTTGAACTTTTTGCCCTTCTTTCTGTGCATACACCATCATACTCATACATACACTTGCATCCATCACAATTCATACTTTTATCTGATTTTGTCTGTTGCAAGACAATTTTGTTTACTCTATCTCTGTGATTTTGTTCTTGTATGCCACGAAAAACCAAGCTTGTACCCTTTAACCTTGAGATTGAGAGAAGACTTAGAGAGATAAGAAGAGAGAAGAGAGTTGAGGGACAAGTGAATTAGTGGTTGAACAAGAAAATATCTCCGTGGAATCTAGCCTATCTAGTAGCAAGAGTAAACCTATTGAAGAAGAGATCATGGCTGATTTACCACCTAACCCACCTAATCCTAACCCCAATGCTAACTAAGTGAGGAATGGAGACAATGGAGGGAATGGAGAACAAGAGAGAGTGGGAGAAAATAATGGGCACCCTAGAAGAAGAACAATTAGGGAAGCCACCACATCTAATGTTAATTTTGACCCATTTACTGTTGCATGTCCCAATTTTGAAGTTAACTTTGAAATTAAAGGTTTATTGATTAACTCACTTTCAAAATTTCATGGCTTGATAGGAGAAGACCCTTATCTTCATTTGTAATCCCTTTCTATGGTTTGTCAAAGCATGAAGCCTGTGGGAGCATCGTTGGATCAAGTGCTGTGGAAGGTTTTCCATTTATCATTGAAGGGTAAAGCTCTAGAGTGGTACATGAGCCTTCCAAGGCATGTGGTTGATGCATATCACAGTTAGGGGAACTTAATGAAAGCATTCTTAGAGAAATACTTTCCAGCTTCTCGGACTTCATCAATGAGAAAGGAGATCTATTCAGCTAAACAAGATTATGACGAGTCTCTTTATGACTATTGGAATAGATTCCAAGACCTGCTCTCAAGATGCCCACATCATCAAATTCTGGATAAACAATTGGTGCAGTATTTTTATGATGGGTTGAATAACCAAGAAAAGGGTATGTTAGATGCTGCATCAGGTGGATCTTTGATAGATTCCACTGTTGAAGAAGCTTGGGATTTAATCAAGAAAATGGCCCTGAATCATCAGTAATATAGTGTAAGAGATACTAGAGCGGTACATGAGTTGGGAGCTTCAACAGTTCACAACAGAAGACTAGACACCTTGGAATCAAAGATCGATTCTCTGGAAAGCAAAATGACTTCTCAATTATCCCTTATCACTGTAGAGTTGAAAAATATGAATGTGCATAGACCAGCACCCCCTATGGATATTACTGCCCCTAGTTGTGAGACGTGTGGTTCAATTATGCATATTTCTAGTGTCTGTCCAGGCCGGTATTAAGAGGTATCTATGGTTTACCAGGATCGTCCAAATCAGAAGTGGGACCCTTACTCTAACACCTATAATAAGGGGTGGAAAGCAAACCCGCGACTTGGTTGGAGGAATGAGACCTCCAAACAGATGTTAGAAGAGTGGGGGAGCTAGTTCATCCTCAAACCAGTTCCAAAACCAACCTCAGGCCTTAACTATTCCACCTAAAGAAGACACAAATTAACTTTTGCATAACATGATGGCCTTGATGAAAGAAGAAAGGACTTCCAATGCAAATCAGTTCAACTCTTTGGCTTCTTTGATTCAACAAGACTCCTCTAAAAATGATGCCAGATTTAGTGCTCTAGAGAAAAGAATGGAGCATTGGGAGACAAAGACTGAGAACATCAACTCATATGTAATCAGCTGTTCAATAACATGAGTGAGCAACAAGTTAGGAGCAGTGGCACTATCCCCTCCAACACATTTATAAACCCTAAGGGTTTAAATGCTATCACTCTTCGAAGTGGGAAGCAAGTGAAGTTTCATGAAGAGGAGGATGAGGCTATTGATGAGGAGATTACTTGTGATAATCTGCCACCACCTCCATAAGAGGTTAAGAAGTCTGAAAGCTCCAAGGAGATGAAATTGCGATGGAAGGAGCCAATAATAAGCATGATAGCAAGGAGAATGCAAAGGAAACTGAACCAAGCAAGCATAGAGCCTTGAGCAAGGAAGGTAAGGAGGTAAACATCAATGAACTATCTTTTCCTCATTCTTACTTAAAAAATGTAAAAATGGGCAATGAAAGGCAAGATCATGAATTGCTTGGAACTTTTAGGAAGGAAGAAGTCAATATTCCCTTGCTTGACCTGATTAAAAGGATTCCAAAATATGCAAAATTTCTTAAGGAGTTGTGTACACAAAAGAGGAGGTTTAAGCCTAATGAATGAGTTCAATTGCCCTCTAATGTGTCTGCCTTGTTTAAACCCCAAATACCAGTAAAGTGTCAAGACCCTAGATCTTTCACTATCTCTTGCACTATAGGAAAAGTCACTATAAAGGGAGCCCTGTTTGATCTAGGAGCAGCCATTAATGTCATGCCTAAGTCTGTTTACACTTCACCAGGAGTCAAGACTCTTAAGTCTACTACTGTTGTACTCCAACTAGCTGATAGGACTATTAGGTATCCAGAGGGCATTATTGAGCACATTTTCGTTCAAGTTAAGGATTTGGTTTTTCCTGCTGATTTCTATGTGCTTGACATGCCTTCTAAACTTGTAAATGATGAAATGTCCTACCTTTAACCTCTCAAAGTATGCATTCGTAAGTATTATGGTTCAAACAGATCATAACAAAAGCCCGTGGATTTAAAATTTCAACATAATTACTCGGGTTACTATTCACTGTTTAACTTTCAGATCACAGGTCTAACTTCAAAAATTCATAACTAATTTCATAAAAATCGTATTGGGGTGTTCTAAAATTCTATAAAAATATATTTCAATGCTATTTAAGGAAAAAATATCCAATTAGACTTATCCTTGCCCAATTCATTCAGTTTAATCAATAAATATTACTGTTCATTTTGTAAAATCTGGAACTTCCAGATTCTGTGACTCAACTTTGGGAATTCATATCTCCTTGTGTACACATCCAATTGAGGTGATCTACATCTCATTTTAAATCTTGAGATGTGTACTATAAGTCTGCCAAATATTGTAGCTTAACTCACCCGTTTGATAGGTCAAACTGGAGCTGCAAACTCACTGCTCTAGGACCTACGTTTTATTCTTTAACATCTCTTTACTTTAATTCTTTTTATTTCTTTGGCATACATAACATGGGCTTACTCTTTCCCATTCATACTCATACACTTTCATTCATGCCATAAATATTATAATTAATTACATGACATCATAGGCATTCATAACATAAATTACATAATAGGAGGATTACATGTTGAATAATAATATCATTCATTAACATGAACAATTCTCCACTTTCTTCTCCTTGCTTCTCATGCCATTATTGCCCATTGATGATTGACCTAAATGGTTGGTTAGGGAGAGGGTGAGATTCATGGAAATCTCAGTAACAAACAATACTATATTAATCATGCTAGATGGATGCTAATGCACTACACACAGCTTGTTTATTCTCTTGTTAATTAGTGACATATTAGCAAGCTTAAAGCTAAATTCTTGATGCATGGCCATAGAGACATAATCTACTCATCATGAATAGTAATTACAGTAGCTAAAACATATCATAATAACATTCAATAACATGTACACGGCAACACACAAGCATACAACATCAAGCAATGACAATAGGTAAGTTCACTACCTTGCACCTCAAGCTTTCCTCTTACTTTTCCTTTAACTCCCTTGACTTTCCAACTATGGGGGCATTCAGTTAACATCACCAAACATTCTCTTGGATATTCTAAGGTCCTAAACATAGTCATATTGATCATACAATCCATTAGGACCAAGAGATTACATAAGGTTTAAGACTATCTCTCTTGAACTTAACCTCTTTCTCTTAATTTTAGGTTTTCTTTCTAGCTTTTCTAACATAAATATCATCATTTCCCATCCTCAAGATCTGTTTCTTGTCAACTAGGACCACTTTAGATGGCTTTAGAGTCAAGAAGATTAAATCTAAAAATTTTGCTTCGCGGGTACTGTTCACGTAGAAATTCGAGAATTTTTACTCAACTTTGAAAATTCATAATTAATTCTAGAAAAATCAAAACTGAGTAGTTCCAAACCTCACTAAAAGCTCCTTAAGTTTTATTTAAATGAAAAATAGTTTTAGGAACCAATTCTATTCTGAACAGTACCAGAATTATACAAAATCTGTCACTCTTCCAAAGGTTAAACACTATTTCTAGATTTCAGACCCTAACTTTGAAAAATCACCACAAATCGTACACATATCCAAATGAAGTGTTCTACCCATGAATTTAAATCTCACAGAGTGTAATTTAATCATATCAAATTTTAGAATTAGATACAAAGAGTAACTTATTTGAAATAGGCATCAAATCAGATGCTACAACCACCACATACCTTGATCTTTAAGCTTGAATCTTGTTCCTTCTTCTTGGCCTTCACCCCTACGTTTTTCTCTCTAAATTTTGATAGAGTTTTCCCTCTACAAATGGCTGCCAAAATGCTCTTCCAAGGTGGCGTATTTATAGCCAAAACTTTGGCTTGAATGGACCAAAATACCCTTAGTGGCTAATAGAAAGGGTAAGGGCAATTTTGTAACTCTAAGTTAACTTTTACATCATCTTCTTGCATCATCCTTACCTCATTCTTCTAGAAGATGCCAAGTGTCATAAATGTGGTGGAGGAGAAGGGAGATTAGATCCTAGCCGTTGGATCAAAACTTAATCCTTAAGTTTCCTCCGAATTTACTTGACCCACGTTTCTCCGACTTTCTTTATGGCCTTCTGGAGCTCAAAAAATTCTTCTGTCAACTCCATAAATTCTCTTTAATTCTAGAGAGTATCTATAAATTTTCTTAGGCCATAACACTTCCTTTAAGCCTTACATAAAAATTTATTTACTAAAATACCCTTTTATCAATATAATCAGCTTTTTAATTTATTAAAGCCATTCCACCTGCTTTTTGGTTGCGAGACCAATTTTATAAATTAGTATAACCTTTCAACCATTTAATCTCATTTTTGTATACATTTTTGAGGTCTCTTGCTATTTTAAATAATTACCTCAAACAGTATACTTTTTACCAGCCATAACCTCATAAATTCCATTTAAGCTACCTTAGGGGTATTTTCATCTTTTCTCTTCACAGAAAAGCCTTAGAATATTATTTCCCATTTTTTGGGATTTTCTTGGAATTCTCTGTATACTCTTCCATTTTTACCCCTGCTGATCATAACTTTATGAATTTACAGTTTAGTCCCTGCTTGGACTTAGCTTCATATAATCTTCTCTTTGAGGTTTCTAACTTAACTTTTGGCATGTATCTACCCTCTTTTCTCTCTCTAGGCCTTCGAGACTTTACTAGAGCCTCTAACTTGATTATACTTGAGCCCCTTAAAACTTTCACTTTGTAGTTTAATCCTAAAATTGCTTTGACTTCCTTTCTCATTTTAGGACTTCTGCTCAAAAAAGGTCTAGTAGCCTATCCAATTCAGGCTATTTTTGGTACTTCTAAGCCCAAAAGTTGGGATGTTACAAATGACACCACACTAATCCTTGGTCGACCTTTCTTAAGGATGCTAATACTGTCACACCTTACTATTTTATCAATTTAGCTTCTATCTAAAACCATTTTAGACCACATTAGATGGTCTTGGGCTCACTTTTTATCTGAAAAATGCTAAATTTCAAATTTTTACTCTTCATCGGGTAAAAATCCAGTTTCTCTAGCCCACCTTCGAAAATTCATAACTTATTCCACACAAATAAAAATGAAGTGGTTCAAAATTCTATTTAAAGCTCTTTAAGTTCTCTTTCAAAGAAAAATAACCTTGTGATCCAATTCCTTAGGAAAAAGCATCAGGTTTTTGTGAAAGGTAACACTATCCATTTGCTAAAAACCCTTTTTCCCAGATTCTGAATTTAACTTTGAAAAATCATTACAAATCATATACTTGGTTATTTTTAACGTATTAGCTATCAAATTGAAGCTCAGGACGTTATCTACAATCATGCCAAATTTTGTGATTTAACACATTCAGGAGCTTAATCAAAAAGTCACGTGAACATGGCAATGTCAGTGTGTTTACAGTACTGGTAGTATAATATATACATAGCCAAAAAGATCTATGAATGTTTTGTGGCAAGACACCACAAATTTAACCTTCAATCTGCAGTTTTCCCTTAGAGGATTCAAGCCCTAAAATGTTAGAATGCATTTGGGGAATGATATTTCTTTAAAATCCCAATAGCAAATTAACCAACAATATCATCAACAAGCATCATCAACATGCATAATTATATTAACTATTATTGGTGAACTAGCATGCTTATCATTTGGCAAACTCAATCATGCAAAGGCAAAAGCAAGAAAGTGCAAAGAGCAGAGCAGCCACATCACAATCAAGAAAGTTCATCCATATAATAGCAATTAATCATGCAATAATCAATAATGCCAAGTCAATGTTAGTAGTTAGGTTCAACTTGCTACCTTGCTCCAAAAGCTTGAGCTTTCTTTCTTTCTCTTCTTTCCCTTCACAAATATCAAACCCTAGCAATGCAATCCATCAAGAAGGGTAGCAAGAATCATTAACCAATGAAGGAAAAGCAAGAACACAAATAAAAAATGACTCTTGCTCCTTAAAGCTTCCACCTTTGTTCACTATTTTTGAACTTGTTTCCTTTTAACCCTAAAAATTTCTTCTTGACTTATTCCTACATGGTTTTTCATGTAGATTCCAAATATGTACTTAGATCTATGAAAATAAAACTCCTCCTTTCAGCTACCCTTGACCGAACCACTAGGGGTACTTGAACCAAAAATTACAACTTTGTTTTAATGCTTCCAACACTTGTTCCTTTTGGTTTATCTTACACCATTTCTCATTTTAAGGATCATGGAAGCCCTAAAACATTGAAAAATGCATCCTAGAGTTCAATCATCATCTTGGCCGAAATGAACATCCAAAGAAACAACCAAGAAAAATGCTTCAAAACAATCTATAGCCACTTGCAAACACGAGGAACTAACATGTTTTGCTGTGTCTTAGCAAGTGTGATCAACAAAACTTCCTTCCCCTCAAGATAACCAGTTCAACCAACTTCCAAAGGAGAGGAGAAATAGATTTTCAACCATAGAAAGAAAGAAAAGAAAGCAAGAACCCATCTAGAATCAAGAACTAACCTTGAATCATTGGTTGTATGGTCAAAGGTGCTTGCTTTTCCTTGCTTCTCCCTCAAAACTCTCTCTTCTCTCTCTTGGGTCTCCTTGGCCGAAATACACATCTGAAAATGGGGGAAGATGAGCTTGTTTAATGAGCCAAAATATCCCAACCACCATCTTTAATGAGAATCCAAGTGTCATTACCCTCTTTAATCTTGCCTTCTCTTTCTTAATTAACAAAATCCAAATGAATTTAATTACCAACAGTCAAGTCCTCTCCATTTGAGGAGTGACACTTGGCAAGTTCAAATCCTCTCCCTTGAGAGCTTGACACATGGCTCAATGTGATACATTTGATTTGCAAGACACTAGTCTTGCTTTATCAGTATACTTTGGCTCGGAGTTTAACTTCCTACCTATAATTACAGTAGTTTGACCTCTGTAATTATTTTCTGTTAGATCCTTAATTTATTCTCCTCATTTTTATCTTCCCAAATTGCCCTCTTTGCCTCAAAATTAATTTCTCAATAATTAAATAAAAATGAAAATTAATTTCCTCCTCTTTAGAGATTTTTCCACCTTTCACAAGTATTTGGAAAAATCTTGGATACTTAAGGGTCTTCCTTTAATTCCATAATCTCATATAATTCCTTGGAGTCTCATAGGAATTTTCTTGGAATTTTATTCTCCCTAAAAATATTTATTTGGAATTTTCCAAATAAAATCCCTTAATGAGCCTAAATCACCCTTAAATCTTCTTGTAATTTCTCTAAGGGTAATTGGGTCATAAAAGTAACTTTATAATTTCATATAACTCTCAAAGGATATTATCCTTATTTTTCTTAATTTTCCAAGGCTTGGAAATATTTTTTCTTATTTACATTTGACCAATTTTCCTTAATTAGTCAAATTCCTATAATTGGCTTGGAAAATTATGGTAATTATTTTCCACCAAAATTCTTCTACTTCTCTTTATCATTTTTAATCCTCAATATTTTGAGAATATTTCTTATTTCTAATTACCATAATGCTAGATGTGACATTTCTTCCCCTCTAAAGCATACCTTAATGGAAAAGCTCAGGGTACTTTTCCTTCATCTCAGTTTCTATCTCCCATGTGGCTTCTTCAGAGGAAAGACCCTTCCAGACCACTTTGACTAGTGAAATCTACTTGTTCCTCAGCTGCTTGACTTTTTGATCAATGATTTGTTCTGGTTTAACCTCAAAAGATAGATTATCTCAAAGTGCAATGTCATCATAGCTTATGACATGCGTTGGATCTGGATGGTACTTCTTCAGTTGGGAGACATGGAAAACATCATGAATCTGACTTAATTTTGGGAGAAGAGCTAAATTGTAGGCCACTGGTCCAGTTTTGGATAAAATTTGAAATGGTCCAACATACCTCGGACTGAGCTTCTTAGTCTTTAGGGATCGACCGACTCCCGTTGTTAGCGATACTTTGAGGAAAACGTGATCACCAACATCAAATTCTACGGTCTCCTTCTTGTATCTGCATAACTCTTCTATCTACTCTGAGCCGTTAGAAGCCTTTGCTAAATAGCTTTAATCTGTCGAGAAGTCTGATCCACTATATCAGGACCAAGAGAACTTCTTTCACTCAGCTCTATCTAGCATAAGAGAGATCTACACTTCCTCCCATAAAGTGCCTCGCAAGGTGCCATTTGAATACTTGAATGGAAACTATTATTGTAGGCGAATTCGATTAACGGTAAATATGTATCCCAATTACTGCCAAAATCCAATACACAAGCACGTAACATATCCTCCAATGTCTGAATTGTTCGTTCCGTCTGCCCATCAGTCTGGGGATGGTAGGCTATGCTGAATCTGAGAGTGGTGTCCATGTCTTTCGATAAGGGCCTCCAAAACTTAGAAGTAAACTTGGGTCTTGGTCCGAAACAATACTGCTTGGAACACCATGCAACCTAACAATTTCCTTGATGTAAAGTCTCCTAACTTTTCTGGAGAATCCTTAACATTCATAGCGAGAAAATGCGCGGACTTAGTCAAACGGTCTATTATCACCCATATTGCATCATGTTTAGTAGTTGTCATCAGTAACCCCACTATAAAGTCCATGGATACGCTATCCCATTTCTACTCACGGATATCCAGGGGTTGCAACTCTCCTGAAGGCTTCTGGTGTTCTACCTTCACCTTGTGGCAAGTAAGACACTTTGTCACATATTCAGTAATATCCTTCTTCATTCCAGGCCACCAAAAAAGTTCTCTAATATTATGGTACATCTTTGTCATTCCTGGGTGAAGAGTATACTTGCTCTTATGGGCTTATGCCAGTATCTTTTCTCTGAGGTCAGATACTTGGGGAACATAGTTTCTTCCTTTAAACTTCAGTATCCCCTCCTTAAAAATTTCAAAGTTCTTATTCTCGCCTCTAGACAGCTTCCCTTTGAGAATTTTCGCTAGCCAATCCTGTGACTGTGCTTCTCTGATCTGATCCTCGAGCAGGGCTGTAAACTGGGTTCTACCTCTATTTCCTTCTACTAACTGCATCTGATATAGAGGACCCTAATCTCTGAAATCCTCTACCAGCTTCTGCTCTATGATCATTAGTGATGCTACCTGTAGTGCATTTCTACTTAAGGCATTCGCAACTACATTCGCTCTGCCTGGATGGTACTTAATCTGAAAATCATAGTCTTTAAGTAAGTCCATCCACCTTCGTTGTCTCATATTCAACTCTTTTTGATCATGGAGGTACTTGAGGCTCTTGTGGTTGCAAAATAATTCTATTGTTGCTCCATACAGATAGTGTCTCCATATCTTTAGTGCATAAACTATTGGCATGGGTCAGATAATTCTCTTCGTGAGATTTTAACTAGCGTGAGTGATAAGTCTCATTATTTACATATATTTCTAGCCCTAAACTCATGCTTTTGCCATCTATATTTGCATACTTTGGGCATAATTAGCTTCCATTGTGCATAAGAGTTGGTGAGAGGAATCGTGAGGTTTTGCAAGTGTTTTTACATGTTTTTATATGATTTTATATGTGTGTACTTTTGATCCCTGCTTTGGTATGAATTTCAGGAAGTTTCAGTAGCATTTTCGCCATTCTGTCTGAGGCGCCACGGCTGATTTGGGAAGGCGCCGCGGCAAATTTCCAATGGTACTCTCGGTGAAAAGCGTCGCAGCGGATGGACTAAGGCGCCACGGCGGACGGAGGTTTTCATGAAGCTCAGGATCATTAATCAAAACGACGCCGTACAGGACAGGCGCCGCGGCGGATTGACGGAGGCGCCGCGGCGGATGACCGAAATTTCCAGATTTAAAAGCAGAGCCACGCGCTTTAGCCAGAACCAGATATTCAGTTGCCTATTCTCCCTCCAGACGCAATTTACTTGCTCTCTCCGCCCTCTCTCACTTCTTCCTTCCATTTTCGTCCAAATTCATCAATTTCTACCGATCAAGTATGGATCTTTCATCAATTCTTGCTGTTTCTACCCTAATCCAGAGTATGAGTAGCTGAATTTCCAAGTTCTTCTAGCAATAAAGCTTACCTGAGTTCATGAACCTGAACAGGGAGTCATTTCAGATCTATTTTCCACTTTCTACTCTAAGAGTCATTTGTTTCAGTTGAACAATTGTGATTAGAATGAAGGTTGAGTGATTAGATTTATGTTTCTTGGAATTTAGATCTGATTGAACATTCAGATGTGAGTTGTGTCCTTTAGTTCAGTTGAATAGAGGATTCTCTGTTAATTTGTAAATCTAATTCATTTTACTTGGACTGTTGTTCTGTAAATCTGAATTTTGGTTGAATACATTGATGATTCACAGTTGTGGTCATTCTTAGCGAATTGCAACTTGCTTCTCAAGTGTTCTTGTCAATTGATTTTCCTTCTCATAGATCAAAACAATGAATCTAGTAAGATAGTTGTTTCTGATCTATGTTAAGAGAGATTTGAGCAGTAGCTGAATCTATCCATTTAATTGACACTAAGAGACTCCAAATTATAAGATTGAACAAGGAAGGTTGGATAAATTGCTAGGGGAACTACTATCTCTTATCTGAATCTTCTTTTGCCTTTTACCTTTCATTAGATTTGTTTCTTGTTTCAATTTTCCTTTTCTAAACTCAAGCTCTCATCTTGGTAATTTGATAATTAAAAGTGAATTGCTAAGAATTGAAATACAACTTAAGGCTCCTTGTGAAGAATGACCTAGGTAGTGCCTCACTTGCTGCATTTTCCCTAGTAAAACTTTGATTACCTAGCGACAAGGTTTATCAGTGAGGCATAGGCTACTACCCGCCCTTGCTGCATAAGCACACATCCTAGTCCTTGCTTGCTAGCATCTGTATAAACCACATACGGTTGTGAAGGATTGGGAAGTATAAGTACGATAGTAGAAGTGAGCTTCCTCTTTAGCTCTTGAAAGCTAGCCTCACTCTTCTCGTCCCACAAGAACGGCTGGTTCTTCCTGGTTAACTTGGTCAGCAGAAGAGCAATTCGAGAAAAGTCCTGGATGAATCTTCAATAATACCCTGCTAGTCTGAGGAAACTTCTAATCTCAGTCACCGTCTTGGGTCTCTCCTAGTTGAGTACTGCCTCAATCTTACTGGGGTCGACAGCCACTCCCTCTCGGGAAATCACATGGCTGAGAAATTAAACTTCCTGGAGCCAAAACTCGCACTTACTAAGTTTAGCCACCAGCTGCTTCTCTTTCAGGGTATTTAGGACAATCCTCAAATGCATCTCATGCTCTTCAGGAGACTTGGTACACTAAGATGTCATCAATGAATATGACCACCAATTGATCCAAGTAAGGACGAAAGATCCTATTCACGTAGTCCATGAATATCACAGGTGCGTTCGTCAATTCAAACGGCATCACTAATAATTCATAGTGCCCATATCGAGTTCTAAACGCAATTTTAGGGACATCTTCAGACTTAATCTTGAGTTGGTGGTAGCTAGATCTTAGATCAATCTTAGAGAATACATTGGCTCCAACTAGCTGGTCTAACAGATCATCTGTCCTAGGGAGCGGATACTTGTTCTTAACTGTGACTTTGTTTAACTCCCTGTAGTTTATGCACAATCTTAGACTACCATCCTTTTTCTTGACAAACAGCACTGGAGCACCCCATAGCGATACACTTGGTCTAATACACTACTACAAAAAGATCATTTTCATATGTTCTAGAGGCCTTTTTTTGTCTGTTTAAAGGGGGACGTAGATAAAGGAGACATAGATAAAAGTTAGATATTTGTCTGTTTTGTAACAGACGAATATGCAAAGCACATATTCATCTGTTCAGAAAAACAGATGAATATGTGGCACCATATTCGTCTGTTCTGGTGAGAACAGACGAAAATAGTGGCCATTTTTTTTAAAAAAATGTAATCATTTGCACCATCAGTTTTTACTATAACTGTAATTCTAAAGTGTATAAAACAAAACCAAAACAAAGCAACAATAATAGTAATTCAGCAAAACCAAATTATGTTACACTTTTTATACAAATCATAATTTTAAGAGTAACAACAATAGCATCTAAATTAGCTTAGTTTAAAAAAAACACCTTAATTCAATCACATAACATAAGAAAGTTTAAAACTAGAAAATCTAATGACATCCTAACTTTTTTAACTAGATATTTTAACTTTTAGAATCCCAAACCTTTCTAAAATATAACATGAAGATTAAACATTGAGAATACTTAATTAACTATCATATTCCAACAGATTCTCTTCTGGACGTTTTCACAAACACCTTATGTGCATTAATATTTAAACAAGTTTAATATGCTTTTAATATTAATATACTTTTCCAATCACTATCATTACTTTCTAAAAGCTATTGTTCACCAACAATCAATTTAAAGAGAAAATTTTCAACACCAAAACACCCAAACAATCACTTTCAACAACATATAATAGTCTCATACAACCAAAACATTCAACACTAAATCACAAAACTTACCTTGCTTCTTGTAAAGCTAAAATGGTGGAAAAAGAAGAAGAGAGTGTTGTTGAACACACAAAAGAAGAGAGGAGGAGCTATCTGCCATCAAAAAGAGAGGCTGACTGTGGAGTCCATTGTGTCGTTGAGCTTTAGGATCGCTAGGAAAGAGAAGAGAAGAGGAGCTATTATCGGTCAAGCAGGAGAAGATGGAAGAACGTTGGTTATTGTATGAGAAGAGAGGAAGAGGAAAAAGAGGAAGCTTGTGGTGAAGGAGAAGAGGAGGAAAAGAGAAATCGCTGCTAGGATTTATTTTGATTTGATAAAAAAAATGGCGCTACGTTCTTAAAATTCAAAATTTAAAGTAAAAAGTTTTTCATCTACATACTCGTCTGTTACAGCATAACAGACGAGTATGAATCACACATACTCGTCCTCGTCTGTTATGCTGTAACAGACGAGTATGAACCACACATACTCGTCTGTTAGAGTGTAACAGATGAGTATGTGTGTACATATTCGTCTGTTTTGCTATAACGGACGAGTATAGTGGCCTTTTTTCTTTGTTTTGAAAAACAGACGAAAATAAGAGACGAAAATGACTTTTTTGGTAGTAGTGATAAAACCTTTTTGAGCAATTCCTCTATCTGCTTCTTAAGTTCTGTCATTTCATTTGGCGCCATTCTATAAGGGGCCTTAGAAATTGGTCCTGCTCCAGGTACGATGTCAATTGTGAATTCCACTTCTCTGTCTGGGGGTAATCCTGTGATCTCTGTCAGAAACACTTCTGAAAATTTCCTAACAACTGGGATTTCTCCTATCCCTTCCTCAACCTCTACTTGCACCGAGAAAAAAATGAGGAATCCTTGATAGCCTTTCTGTAGGCATTTGCCCGCTTGGACTTCCGTGATGAAGTTCAATCTAACTTCCAGATTCAACTCTAAATCTCTCAAAGGTAAGGTTAGGGTTTTATTCTTATAGTCCACTAGGATATTGTGGGATGACAACCAATTTAGTCCAATCACCACATCAATCTCATGGAAGGGCATACATATCAAGTCTACAGCAGTACAACAGTGCTCATAACAAACTATGCAGTTTAAGCACACATCAGATGTAATTACCCTATTCTGTGTTGGGGTGGATACATGTATATCATAGGGCAATGTATTTATATTCAAGCCAAGTCTTTCAACATAGGCATATGAAATAAAAGAATGACTAGCACCCGAATCAAACATTGCAATCACAGGGGAATTGTTTATCATGATCGTACCTTGGATCATCTCCGGAGACTTCCAGGCTTCTTCCCTTGTGAGGGCAAACACTCGACCCTGGGTATGTGGGCTTGCCTATTCAGTGTTCTGTGGGCATTCTCTTGACAAATGTCCAGGTTTGCCACATGTGTAGCAAACATTCTATCCAGCCATGCATGATCTGTCATCGTGATTCTTGCCATACTTTGCACACTCCTTGCCCTACGGTGCCTTACCACCTTTCTTATTCTTGCAGTTATCCCATGGTCGTTTCCTCTTCTTATTCACATTGGATGAGGTGCCACCTTGACCTCCTTGACTTCCCCTACTCTGGGAGTTGTCTTGACCATTAGATGATGGTTTAGGCTACTTTCTGTGATTCGGCAAGCCTCAACTGCCTTATTGAAATGCTCAAATTGTCTGGGAGCAATCATCTCCCTCAATGATGGCCTCAGTCCTCGAACCATCTTCTCTGTTGTCCACCTCTCATCGTCTCTATAGCGGAGATAGCTTGAATAATGAGAGAAATGGATGAACTTGGCTAAGTACTCGTCAGAAAATACTTCTCATAGAACTACTCCAAAAACACTTCCCAAGTCACCGTCGTGTTTCAAGTATCCAGAAGAATCTCAATATTCTTCCACCAGTGATCAGCATCTCTCTCTAGCTTATATATCATCATCTAGGCTTTTTGCTCTGATGAGCAGTCTAGTACCTTAAAAATTTTCTCTAGACGGTTAATCCAATCTTCCATCGCTTGGACATCAAATGTTCCATCAAACGATGGCGGGTTGTGCTTACAGAAGCGGGTCATCCAATGTTGGATGCTGTTAGGGTCTACTACTGGCATTACCGGCCTGGGCAATGGTTCTAATGCTTGTGCTGCAGAGACCTCTTCTTCTGGCTGCCTCTTGTCAGGTTCGCTAATACCATTGCTACTGCTGCAGCTATCACTGCATCCCTTTCTTGTTCCTGGTGAGCTTGCACTACTCTCATGTCTTTGATGGTCTTCTGCTGTTGCTCGAGGCCATCCAAAATTAATTGTAGTGGATCGAGAGGGACCCTTGCGTCTTGCACTGGGGGTCTCTCTAGTGAAGGGTTTCGTCGAGTTCTAACCATCATTTAAGTAACCAAATAGCATAACAAGGAACAAGAAATAAATATTATGCTTGGATTTCATTAACAAAATAGGCATACAACATTAAGCATTTGAGCATCAATCAATCAAAGTACAATTTAAAACATTCATCAACCAAGCACTATCAACCTTACCTACATCGTTAGCTGTACCAAAATACATCCTATGTTAGTGATAGGAGGGTCCTAGTCATCTACAGAAAGTGAACGATAACAAAGGCCTCGAGGCTTTGGATCCAGTACTCCACATCATCTCCCAGTAGGTAGTTCAGGCGAATGATCTCATGGGTCCAGAATGGAGTGTTGGGTAGGACCTCCACCATCTCACATAACCAATCAAAAGGTTCTAGGTAAGGGTTGCCTAGTCCATGGGCCTGATACAGCTCTCTCACACCCTGTAGGTAGTCTAGGTGTACTCTCAGGTCTACATCCGCATCCCTCCTGATGTGATGCCCTAGGAACCTTAGCTAGTCACTTAGCTAACCCACACTACGGATCTCATGACTAGGCTGAACTGGGGCAAGTACAACCGGTACTGCAGGTGCCACAAGTATTACCAGGGCTAGGGCTACAACTGGTCCAGTACTAGGTCCAGGGATATTACATGGATGCATAACAGGGGCAACAGGCTATTTAAAGGACTGAATATAAAGGTCTAAGTCTAATGGCTCCTGGTACAGGCCAATTACAGGGTTGATCAGGTCTCCGGGTCCTAGGAGGTACTGTTGGAAATTGTGCCCTAGGGGCCAATCATTATGTTTTGAACATTGTTAATTTATGAGTTTATTAATTACGTTATCATATTATTTGCATGTTTACTGTGATAACTATCCTTGGATAACTCATGGTTTATCCTAAATGTCCCTGGTCGGTCATCTATGTGGGAGCAAAGATGAAATAAGACCAGTATGACTTTAAAGATATATAGAGATATAAATTAAAGTCATAGGCACATGTAAGAGTACAAGGTGTTGGACCGACCCGCTATGAGAGAGCTGCATGGGTTAAGTCATAAGCTTCTCTCATATACAAACCATGTCACTGTGCCCTTTGACCTGAGATCATCATGGATTCATACATGAGAAACGCTTAGCTTTGACCTAGTCAAAAGTCACTTTTGACCAAGTGATCATAAAGACTATGTTCAGGCTTAGTGGTTTTTCATGCGTAGGAATGTGAATGGTCAAGATGGAATTTGTCCCTCACATTCGTAGAGAGACATTACTGGGCCCCTCGATGAGTGAGTCTGAGAAATGTATGGCCATACTATAATGGAAAGGTAGTTCCATTTCTATACTCAGACTACTCAGGGATCGAGAAAGTAACGGTCATGGATAGGAGGATGACGTTCTCCATGCCTCATCCATGACCAAAATGTCGTGAGACAAAAGGGACGTGATATGGTTGTATGAAAGGTTGCATCGTTCAATGATCCTCATATGATTTGGGTAGTCGTGATGTCTTGCTAGAGACCGCTTACGACTTGTGGGTCATTATAGTTAATGGCCCACTGCCAACTTCATATGGGCCTACAGGGTCGCACACAAAATAGCCCGACACGAGTTATGATGTCCAGATTCATTGAATCTAAGATATGTCCAGATTCAATGAATAATATAGGGTGGACGTGTATATATATATAAATTCGTATATATATAAATATAAAAGATATTAATTGTTAGATTTAATTTATAAGGATAAATTAAATATATACAAATTAATTCCGTCATCTCTTTATTAAATAAATAGGAGAATTAAATCTGTGAGACGGATTTAATTTAAACCATATTTATTTAATTGTTCTCTTATCTGATTAGGCAATATTTGATATTGTATTAATTTCGGAATTAATTTAGAGTTAATTTCGAAATTAAATATTATTAATTAAACCTATATAGCATCCTATATATTGGTATGAGGAGCTAGGGTTTAGGTGAGAGAGAACTAACAGATAAGAGACGGCCTAAGAGAGGAGAGAGGACGGATTCCTAAAACCCTAGACGGACATAAGCGCTAGCACGCCGTTCGAGGTTGAGGGCTACTCGTGTGGATACCGGTAGAGGAAGCCGACCGGAGTTGTCGACTTCGAACGACAAAGGAGGCGAGCAGAAGCATCCTGAACGGCCGAATCATCGAGTCACCAGGAAATCGAACGCCTAAAGGTAATGCTTCTTACTACCTGACTTAAATGCGATCGGTAGATCCGGGAAAAGGGATTGAAAGTTTTAAATTTTATGTCGTTTTCCGCTGCGCGTCGTCTTTCAATTCCCTTCAGGTACAACAACTGTTCTGCAGTGATCCCTAGCAACTCAGGATAGCACTCAGCATAGTCATTGGAGCACACTGATGAATGGCAAGGGCTAGCATCTCCCATTATCCATTCCTCCGGGTCCTCATCCTCAGTGAGATCAATTACATTAAGATCCCAATCATTGACCGACTGTAACATCTGAACTTTTAGGCCTAGAAGTATCAGAAATAGCCTGAATTGGATAGGCTACTAGACCCCTTTTGATCAAAAGTCCTAAAGATGAGAAAGGAAGTCAAAGCAGTTTCAAGGACTAAACTGCAAAGTAAAAGTTTTCAGGGGCTCAAGTGTAATCAAAGTTAGAGGCTCCAATAAAGTCTCAAAGGCCCAGAGAGAGAGAAAAGAGGCTAGATACAGGCCAAGGGTTAAGCTAGAAACCTCAAAGAGAGGATTGTATGAAGTTAAGTCCAAGCAGGGACTAAAGCGTAAATTCCGAAAGTTATGACCAGGAGGGGTAAAAATGAAAGAGTATACAAAGCATTCTAAGAAAATCCTAGAAAATGGGAAATAATATTCTAAGGCTCTTCTGTGAAGAGAAAAGATAAAAGTACCCCTGAGGTAGCTTAAATGGAATTTATAAGGTTATGGCCAGTAAAAAGTACATTGTTTGAGGTAATTATTTAAAATAGCAAGAGACCTAAAAAATGTATACAAAAATGAGATTAAATGGTTGAAAGGTTGTACTAATTTATAAAATTAGTCCCGCAACCAAAAGGCTAGTGGAATGGCTTTAATAAATTAAAGAGCCGGTTTTGCCGATAAAAGGGCATTTTGGTAAATGAATTTTTATGCAAGGCTTAAAGGAAGTTTTATGGACTAAGAAAATTCATAGATACTTTCTAGAATTAAAGAGAATTTACAGAGCAGACAAAAGAATTTTCTGAGCTCCGGAAGGCCATAAAGGAAGCTGGAGAAACGTGGGCCAAGTAAATTCGGAGGAATTAAGTTTGATCCAACGGCTAGGATCTAATCTCCCATCTCCTCCACCACTTTCATGACACTTGGCATCTTCTAGATGGTTGAGGTAAGCATGATGCAAGAAGATGATGCAATGATGATGTAAAAGTTATCTTGAAGTTCCAAGATTGCTCTTACCCTTTCTATTAGCCACCAAGGGCATTTTGGTCCATTCAAGCCAAATTTTTGGCCATAAATAGGCACTCCTCCCCTTCATATTTCAGCCAAGCAAGGATCTATAGGGGAAAGTCTGCCGCTCATGCATCTAGAGAGAGAAAGAGCTATTTCTAGTGAGAGAAAGTCCACCTGATTTGGTATGTGGTGGCTGTAGCATCTGATTTGATGCCTATTTCAAATTAGTTACTGTTCCTATCTGATTCTGAAATTTGGTATGCTTAAATTACACTCTGTGAGCTTTATTTCCATGGGTAGAACACTTTATTTGGATATGTGTACGATTTATGGTGGGTTTTCAAAGTTAGGGTTTGAAATCTGGAAACAGTGTTGAACTTTTGGAAGAGTGTCAAGTTCCGTACAATTACGGTACTATTCTAAATAGAATTGGTTCCTGAAAATATTTTTCCTTTAACGTTAACTTAAGGATCTTTCAGTGAGACTTAGAACCACTCAATTTTGATTTTTCTAGAATTAATTATGAATTTTCAAAGTTGAGCAAAAATTCTGGAATTTCTGCATGAACAGTACCCGCGAAGCATAATTTTCAGATTTGATCTTCTTGAATCTAAGGCCATATAAAGTGGTCCTAATTGACAAGAAATTGATCTTAAGGATGGGAAATGATGATATTTATGTTAGAAAAGTTAGAAAGAAAACCCTAAAAACCAAGAGAAAGGGTTGAGGTTTAAGAGAGCTAGTCTTGAATATTATGTAATCTAGTGGTCCTAATAGATTGTATGATCTAAGTGACTATATTTAGAACCTTTGGAACATCAAAAAGGATGTTTGGTGATATTGACCGAATGCCCACATGGTTGGAAAGTCAAGGGAGTCAAAGGAAAAGTAAGAGGAAAGCTTGAAGTGCAAGGTAGTGAACTTACCTATTGTCATTGCTTGATGTTATATGCTTGTGTGTTGCCGTGTACATGTTATTGAATGTTATTGTGACATGCTTTAGCTGCTGTAATTGCTATTCATGATGAGTAGATTATGTCTCCATGGCCATGCATCAAGAAGTTAGCTTTGACCATGCTAATATGTCACTAATTAACAAGAGAATAAACAAGTTGCGTGTAGTATATTAGCATCCATCTAGCATGATTAATATGGTATTGTTTGCTACTGAGATTCCACCAAATCTCACCCCTCCCTAATCAACCATTTAGGTCAATCATCAATGGGCAATAATGGCATGAGAAGCAAGGAGAAGAAAGTGGAGAATTATTGATGTCAATGAATGATATTATTATTCATTGTGTAATTCTCCTATTATGTAATTTATGTTATGGATGCCTATGATGCCATGTAATTAATTATAATGCTTATGGCATGTATAGAAATGTATGAGCATGAATGGGAAAGAGTAAGCCCATGTTATGCATGCCAGGGAAATAAAAAGAATTAAAGTAAAGAGATGTTAAGTTATAAAACGTAGGCCCTGGAGCAATAAGTTTGTAGCCCTAGTTTGACTTAACAAACGAATGAGTTAAGTCATGAGATTTGGTAGACTCATAGTACACATCCCAAGATTTAAAATGAGAGGTAGATCACCTCAATTGGATGAGTACATAAGGAGATACAAATTTCCAAATTTGAGGCGTAGAATATGGAAGTTCCAGATTTTACAAAATGAACAGTAATATTTATTGATTTAACTGTATGAATTGGGCGAGGATAAGTCCAATTGGATATTTTTTTTCCTTAAAGAGCATTGAAATAGCTTTTCATAGAATTTTAGAACAACTCAATACGATTTTTATGGAATTAGTTATGAATTTTTGAAGGTGGACCTGTAATCTGAAAATTAAACAGTAAATAGTAACCTGAGTAATTATGTTGAAACTTTAAATCCACGGGCTTGTGTCATGATCTGCTTGAACTATAACGCTTATAGATGCGTGCTCTGAGGGGGTTAAAGGTAGGATGTTTCACAGAACCTCTGCTCTGATACTAGAAATGTCACACCTTACTATTTTATCAATTTAGGTTCCATCTAAAACCATTTTAGACCACATTGGATGGTCTTGGCTCACTTTTTATCTGAAAAATGCTAAATTTTGGACTTTTATTGTTTATCAGGTAAAAATCCAGTTTTTCTAGCCCAACTTCAAAAATTCATAAATTATTCCACAAAAATCAAAATAAGGTGGTTCAAAATTCTATTTAAAGCTCTTTAAGTGCTCTTTCATGAAAAATAATCTTGTGATCCAATTCCTTACAAAAAGTGTCAGATTTTTGTGAAAGGTAACGCTGTCTATTTGCCAAAAACCCTTTTTCCCAGATTCTGACCTTTAACTTTGAAAAATCATTAAAAATCGTATACTTAGCCATTTTTAACGTGTTAGCTATCAAATTGAAGCTCAAGACATTATCTATAATGATGCCAAATGTCGTGATTTAACACATTCGACAGCTTAATCAAAAAGTCACATGAACATGGCAGTGTTAGTGTGTTTACAGCATTGTTAGTATAATATATACGTAGCCAAAAGGATCCATAAATTTTTTATGGTGAGACACCACAAATTTAAACTTCAATTTGCAGCTTTCTCTTAGAGGATTTAGGTCCTAAAATGTTAGATTTCATTTGGAGAATGAGATTTCTTTGAAATCCCAATAGCAAATTAACCAACTATATCATCAACAAGCATCATCAACATGCATAATTATATTAACTACTATTGGTGAACTAGCATGCTTATCATTTGACAAACTCAATCATGCAAAGGCCAAAGCAAGAAAGTGTAAAGAGCAACCACATCACAATCAAGAAAGTTCATCCACATAATAGCAATTAATCATGCAATAATCAATAATGCCAAGTCAATGTTAGTAGTTAGGTTCAACTTGCTACCTGGCTCCAAAAGCTTGAACTTTCTTTCTCTTCTTTCCCTTCATAAATATCAAACCCTAGCAATGCAATCCATCAAAAAGGGTAGCAAGAATCATTAACCAATGAAGGAAAAGCAAGAACACAAATAAAAAATGACTCTTGTTCCTTAAAGCTTCCACCTTTGTTCACTATTTTTGAACTTATTTCCTTTTAACCCTAAAATTTTGTTCTTGACTTATTCCTACATGGTTTTTTATGTAGATTCCAAATATGTGTTTAGATCTATGAAAATAAAACTCCTCCTTTCAGCTAACCTTGACCGAACCACTAGGGGTACTTGAACCAAAAATTACAACTTTGTTTTAATGCTTCCAACACTTGTTCCTTTTGGTTTACCTTACACCATTTCTCATTTTAAGCATCATGAAAGCCTTAAAACATTGAAAAACTCATCCTAGGGTTCAATCATCATCTTGGCTGAAATGAACATCCAAAGAAACAACCAAGAAAAATGCTTCAAAACAACCTATAGCCACTTGCAAACACTAGGAACTAACATGTTTTGATGTGTCTTAGCAAGTGTGATCAACAAAACTTCCTTCCCCTCAAGATAACCAGTTCAACCAACTTCCAAAGGAGAGGAGAAACAGATTTTCAACCGTAGAAAGAAAGAAAACAAAGCAGGAACCCATCTAGAATCAAGAACTAACCTTGAATCCTTGGTTTTATGGTCAAAGGTGCTTGCTTTTCTTTGCTTCTCCCTCAAAACTCTCTCTTCTCTCTCTTGGGTCTCCTTGGCTGAAATACACATCTGAAAATAGGGGAAGATGAGCTTGTTTAATGAGCCAAAATATCCCAACCACCATCTTTAATGAGAATCCAAGTGTCATTACCCTCTTTAATCTTGCCTTCTCTTTCTTAATTAACAAAATCCAAATGAATTTAATTACCAAAAGTCAAGATCCTCTCCATTTGAGGAGTGACACTTGGCAAGTTCAAATCCTCTCCCTTGAGGGCTTGACACATGGCTCAATGTGATCCATTTGATTTGCAAGACACTAGTCTTGCTTTATCAGTATACTTTGGCTCTGAGTTTAACTTCCTACCTATAATTACAGTAGTTTGACCTCTGTAATTATTTTCTATCAGATCCTTAATTTATTCCCCTCATTTTTATCATCCCAAATTGCCCTCTTTGCCTCAAAATTAATTTCTCAATAATTAAATAAAAAGGAAAATTAATTTCCTCCTCTTTAGAGATTTTTCCACTTTTCACAAGTATTTGGAAAAATCTTGGATACTTGAGGGTCTTCCTTTAATTCCATAATCTCATATAATTCCTTGGGGTCTCATAGGAATTTTTTTGGAATTTTATTCTCCCTAAAAGTATTTATTTGGAATTTTCCAAATAAAATCCCTTAATTAGCCTAAATCACCCTTAAATCTTCTTGTAATTTCTCTAAGGGTAATTGGGTCATAAAAGTAACTTTATAATTTCATATAACTCTCAAAGGATATTATCCTTATTTTTTCTTAATTTTCCAATACTTGAAAATATTTTTTCTTATTTACATTTGACCAATTTTCGTTAATTAGTCAAATTCCTATAATTGGCTTGGAAAATTATGGTAATTATTTTCCACCAAAATTCTTCTACTTCTCCTCATCATTTTTAATCCTCAATATTTTGAGAATATTTCTTATTTCTAATTACCATAATGCTGGATTTGACAAATACCATGATTAGTATGAAAGAGGGGACCATTACAATAGAAATGGGGGATAATAAGGTTTCCTTTAACATGTATGAAGCAATGAAACATCCTTATGAGGATTATTCACTTTTGGGTGTTAACATGATAGACATTGCTATTGAGGATACTTGCTCTGAAATTGAATTGCACCATAATTCTTTTTATTCTGATCTTTACTCTGCTGACTCTAATGATGAAGATGAATCTGTTTCTTCTTTTTCATCCCTTTATTAATCTCTTTCTACTTGTTCATGCGGTGGTGACATGACGTGCCTTGAATGTATGGTAGTTAATTGCATGCTTTCCATCTCGCATATATTTTCTGTGTAAATCTACCAATGCGAATTTTAATTGTGATTCCTCTATTATCAGTGATGATTCCCTTGGGAAAAGGTTTTTTGTCGATATTTCAGATCTCCCTAGCATTTTGAGAACCAAAGCTGAAATGGAGAATGATAGCATCGAGAAGAATTCCTCCAAGGCAGTTACTGCTGTAGATCAACTTGAAGTTGGTTCAATGCTTGGAGACGAGGGAAGCTGCAAAGCTGATCATATTCAACCAGAGCTGTCATTGGTTGAAGGAAAGGGGAGTAATTTGTTCTCTCTTGACCTTCATAAACTAATCCCTTCTATTGTGCAACCACCTATAATTGATTTAAAACCCTTACCCCCTACTTTGAAATATGCTTTCCTTAAGTCTAATGAACAATTACCTGTTATTATTGCTAACTCGCTGTCTGAGGGTGAGGAAGAGAGACTCTTGTCAGTTTTAAGGGAGCATAAGTGGGCAATAGGGTGGACCTTAGCTGACATTCTTGGAATTAGTCTAGCTATTTGCAGACACAGGATTCTCCTTAATAAGGGGTCAAAACCAGTGAGGCAACCCTAAAGACGACTGAACCCTCTTATACTTGATGTAGTTAAGAAGGAGATTACTAAGCTTTTGAGCGCAGGGATTATCTATCCTATTTCTGATAGCAAATGGGTCAGTCCGATACACGTAGTACCCAAAAAGAGTGGGTGACAGTGGTTAAGAATAAACGGGATGAGCTTATCCCTACTAGGGTGCAAAATTCATAGCGTGTGTGCATAAACTATAGAAAACTCAAATGTTACAGAGGCTTGCTGGCAAGTCACATTATTGTTTTTTAGATGGCTTTTCAGGTTATTTTCAGGTTCCTATAGCCCCCGAGGATCAGAACAAAACCACTTTTACATGCCCCTTCAGTACCTACGCTTATCGTAGGATGCCATTTGGGTCATGTAATGCTCCAGGCACCTTTCAAAGTTGCATGATGGTGATTTTTAGTGACCTCCTTGAGAAAAACATAGAAGTCTCCATGGATGACTTCACAGTCTATGGGGAGAGCTTTGATTAGTGCCTGAATAGCCTAAAACAAGCCCTTGAGAGGTGCATAGATAAGAGGCTAGTCTTAAATTTTGAGAAGTGTCATTCTATGGTGAGTAGTGGGATAGTCTTAGGCCACCTAATCTCCCAAAAGAGGATTGAGGTTGATAAGGCTAAAATTGAAGTTATTTCCTCACTTCCTTACCCCACCTGTCTTAAAGATTTAAGATCCTTCTTAGGGTATGCAGGGTTTTATCAGCGATTTATTAAAGATTTTAATAAAGTTGCCCTATCCCTTTCTACTTTGTTGGAAAAAGATGTGGAATTTAACTTTGATGACAATTATAGACATGCCTTTGATACTCTTAAATCTATGCTTGTTTCAGCTCCAATTTTAACTGCACCTAACTGGGATTTACACCTTGAACTCTCATGCGATGCTTCCAATTTTGCAGTAGGTGCCATGCTTGGTCAAAAGAAGCAATCCAAAGTCATAGCTTATGCCTCTAAAACACTTGATCCAACTTAAGTCAACTATACTACCACCGAGAAGGAGAAGTTTGGTATTGTGTTTGCCTGAGATAAGTTTAGGCAATATCTAATCAATTCTCAAGTGGTTGTGTTTACAGATCATACGGCTATCTGCTATCTACTCAAGAAGCCACAATCCAAGCCAAGACTGATAAGGTAGGCTTTGCTTCTGCAAGAGTTCAATATTGAGATAAAAGATCGAGCTAGGGCAGTGAATCAAGTAGCCGATCACCTAAGTAGGCTACCAGAGGACACAAGGGGAGTAGACTCTTCTGAACTCACTTGTGATTCTTTTCCTGATTCCACTTTATGTGCTTTGGTTATTAAAGAGCTTTGGTATGCTGATATTGTCAATTATCTCATTACTGGACTCACCCCTCCTTTTATGTCTAGATTTCAGGCACAGAAGCTTCGAAGCGAGTCCCGACACTACATATGGGATGCACCTTATCTTTGGCGAATGTGTAGCGATCAAGTTATTAGGAAGTGCATGCCAAATGAAGATTTCGAGCCCATCATTTCAGCTTGCCATTCCATGGTTTGTGTCACACCTTACTATCGGATCCACTTAGGGTTTAATTAAAACCAATTTAGACCACCTTGGATGGTCTTGGGCTCAAAAATCCATGAAAAACGCTGATTTTCAGATTTTTACTGTTAATCAGGTAAAAATCCAGTTTTCTGGCCCAACTTCAAAAATTCATAACCTAATCTAGAAAAATCAAAATGGAGTGGTTCAAAATTTTGTAAAAAGATCTTTGAATTCTTTTTCAACTAAAAATAATCTTATGAACAATTCCATTTGAAAAAGTGTCAGGTTTTTGTGAAAGTCACCTCTATCCATTTGGCAAAAATCCTTTTTCTAAATTCTGAACCTTAACTTTGAAAAATCATTAAAAATCATGTAGTTGGCTATTTTTAATGTGATGCCTATCGATTTGAAGCTCATGATGTCAAATTTAAGCATGTCAAATTTTGTGCAGAAATTCATTTGGTAACTTACTAAAACGTGGCTCTAATTTGGCATCTTGCTTAGGGATTACAGCACCAACCATACATACTTGTACATAACCAAATATAAATATTTCCTCATAGCTCATCACCATATTAATCCTTGGATTTATAGCCTCCCTTTTTGATGATTCAATCCCTCAAATATTAGTTACATATGGGGGATGAGATTTCAATGAAATCCCAATAGCAAGATCAATCAACCAAAACATTAATATGCATCAATTATAAGCATTCCAACCTTTTGCTATTAATAGGGAACTACTTTACCTCATACATGTAGCACTCTAACATGCAATAGCCAAGGCACATAAAGCAAGGAGTATAGCTACACAGTCATCATCATCATCATCATTTAGTTCAACCACATATAGCACATGAAACTGCATAGCAATCAATGCAACACTCAACATTAAGGTCAATTAAATCTTACTACCTTGATCTAATGCTCTTTGATTTTCTTGTTTTTCTTTCTTGCTTCCACAAATGTCAAACCCTAACATGGTAATCCATAAAAAGGGCAGTAAGAATCATCAACCATTCCACATAAAAATCAACAACATAACTCAAGGACAACCTTTGTCCCTTAAAGCATCCACCTTTGTTCTTTAAATTTTAGAGTTGGTTTCCATAAATCCAAAAAATTCCCTCTTGACTTATTCCTACATGATGTTTCATGTAGATTTCAAATATCTACTTGGATTTAATAAAATAAAACGCCTTCTTTCATTTTTGAACTGACCGAACCATTAGGGTTCATTATCCAAAAATTTCAACTTTGATTCTATGGCTTCCAACACTTGTTCTTTAGGTTTACTCTACACTATTTTTCATTTTGAACACAATGGAAGTCTCAAAAATTTGAAAAACAAATCCTAAGGTTCAGCTCTTGCTTTGGCTGAAATGGTCCGCTTGTAACATAACAAAGAAAACACTTCAAAAATAACCTACAACCACTTGTAGCCACTAGGATCTATCATGCTTTATAGTGTTCTAGCAAGATTGAACAATAAAACTTCCCCCCTTACTTATTATACATTTTGGCTAGTACCAAAGAAGGAAGAAAACCAGATATTTCAACCATACAACTCAAGCAAACAAAGCAGGGAACCATTTGGAACCATAAACTAACCTTGATCCTCACTTGTATGCTTAAAGTTGATGCCTTTCTCCTTGGTTTCCCTTTGAAGTTCTTCCTTTTCCTCTCTAGCTCTCTCTTGGCCTAAACATATTCAAAAAATGGGGGAGGAGGAGCTCATTAATGTGCACAAGATATCTCACCAACCAACATTAATGATTTGCCAAGTGTCATATACCTACTTAATCTTAATCCTCTCTCTTAATTAACTTAATGCCAAATGAAATTAATTTCAAAAGTCAAGATCCTCTCCATTGGTGGCTTGAAACTTGGAAAGCTTTAATTACCATCCATTAGAGGCTTGACAAGCAGCAACTTGTGGGCCAAGTAAAGTGCAAGACTCTAGTCTTCACTTTATCGGTGCACTTTTACTCCGGGTTTAACTTCTTTTCTATAATTACAGTGCTCTGGCCTCTGTAATTATTTTCTGTTAGATCTATAAATTATTCTTCTCATTTTTATCTTTCCAAATTGCCCTCTTTGTCTCCAATTTAATTTCCCAATAACTAAATAAAAAGGAAAACTAATTTCCTTCTCTTTAGTGATTTTTCCACTTTTCAAAGGAACTGGGAAAAATCTTGGATACTTGAGAGTCATCTTTTAATTTCATAATCTCTTATAATTATTGGGATATCATAGGAATTTTCTTAGGATTTTATTCTCCTTAAAATATTTATTTGGAATTTTCCAAATAAAAGGCCTTAAACTAGCTTAAATCGCCCTTAAATTCCTTTGTAATTTCTCTAAGGGCACTTTGGTCATAAAAACAATTTTATAATCCCATATAATTCTCAAGAAATATTTTCCTTATTTTTTCTTAATTTTTTGAGGCTTGGAAATATTTTTTTCATAATTATTCTTGACTAATTTTCCTTAATTAGTCAAACTTTTCATAATTGACTTGGAAAATTATAATAATTATTTTCCACCATAAATCTTCTATTCCTCCTTATCCTTTTTGGCCTTTGAATATTTAGAAATATCCCTATCCTTAAATGCCATATTATTGGATGTGACAATTTGTGGGGGTCATTTTAGTACAAAGAGAACATTGAGGAAAATCTTAAATTCGGGATTTTATTGGCCAACCCTTTTAAAGACTCTTTTGCATTTTGTCAGTCCTGTGACAAATGTCATCATTTCGGAGGTTAGGAAAAAGGCACGAGATGCCTCAACAGCCTTTATTGTTTTGTGAAATCTTTGATGTTTGGGGTATTTGATAAGCCTCACTATTTGCATATATTTCTAGCCCTAAACTCATGCTTTTACCATTTATATTTGCATATTTTGGGTATAATTAGCTTTCATTGTGCATAAGAGTTTGTGAAGGAAGTTATGAGGTTTTCTTTGTGTTTTTGCATGATTTTATGTGATTTTATTGTGTGTACTTTTGATCCTTATTTGGTGTGAATTTCAAGGACCTTCACTAGCATTCTCACCATTCTGTCATAGGCGCAACAGCAGATAGCTGAAGGCACCACGGTGGATTTCCAAAGATACTCTCAGTCATAGGCGTCGCAGCGAATGATCAGAGGCGCCACGGCAGACCAAGTTTCACAAGGAGCTTAGGATCACTAATTGAAACGACATCGTATAGGATAGGCACTGCGGCGGATATCACAAGGCACCGTGACGGATGATGAAAAACTTTAGATTTAAATACAAAGTCACGCGCTCAAACGGAGGACCCAAATTCAGTTCTTTACCCTCCAGATCACCGATTTTCTTGTTCTCTCTGCCTTCTCTCAATTCTCTCTCCCATTTTCGTCCAAATCCATCATCTTCCACCGATCATCTATGAATATTTCATTGATTCTTGCTGTTTCTACTGCAATTCAGAGCATGAGTGGCTGAATTCCTAAGTTCTCCTAGTAATGAAGCTGACCTGAGTTCATGGAGCTAAACAGGGAGTCTTTTCAGATCTGATTTCCACTTTCTATTCTAAGATTCATTTATATCAGTTGAACATTTGTGATTAGAATGAAAGTTGAGTGATTAGATTTATGTTTCTTGGAATTTAGATCTGATTGAGCATTCAGATGTTAGTTGTGTCTTTTGATTTAGTTGAATAGAGGATTCTCTATTAATTTGTAGATCTAATTCGTTTTACTTGGACTGTTGTTCTATAATTCTGATTTTTGATTGAATGATTTTGATGATTGACAGTTGTGGTCATCCTTAGAGAATTGCAACTTGCTTCTTAAGTGTTATTGACAATTGATTTTCCTTCTCTACAAGGCAAGACAATGAATCTAGTAAGATAGTTGTTATTGACCTGTGTTTAGAGAGATTTGAGCAGTAGCTGAATTATCCATTTGATTGACTCAAAATGTAACATCCAAACTTTTGGACCTAGAAGTACCAGAAATAGTCTAAATTGGATAGGCTACTAGACTCCTTTTGAGCAGAAGTCCCAAAGATGAGAAAGGAAGTCAAAGCAGTTTCAGGGACTAAACTGCAAAGTGAAAGTTTTTAGGGGCTCAAGTACAATCAAGTTAGAAGCTCCAGTAAAGTCTCGAAGGCCCAGAGAGAGAAAAGAGGTTAGATACAAGCCAAAGGTTAAGTTAGAAACCTCAAAGAAAGGATTATATGAAGCTAAGTCCAAGCAGGGACTAAACCGTAAATTCAGAAAGTTATGACCAACAAGGGTAAAAAATAGAAGAGTATACAGAGAATTCCAAGAAAATCCCAAAAAATGGGAAATAATATTCTAAGGCTCTTCTATGAAGAGAAAAGACAAAAATACCCCTAAGGCAACTTAAATGGAATTTATGATGTTATGGCCGGTAAAAAGTATACCGTTTGAGGTAATTACTTAAAATAGCAAGAGACCTCAAAAATGTATACAAAAATGAGGATAAATGTTTGAAAGGTTGTACTAATTTATAAAATTAGTCCCACAACCAAAAGGCCAGTAGAGTGGCCTTAATAAATTAAAAAGCCAGTTTTACCGATAAAAGGGTATTTTAGTAAATGAATTTTTACGCAAGGCTTAAAGGAAGTGTTATGGCCTAAGAAAATTCATAAATATTCTTTAGAATTAAAGAAAATTTATAGAGCAGACAGAAGAATTTTTTGAGCTCTGAAAGGCTATAAAAAAGCTGGAGAAACGTGGGCCAAGTAAATTCAGAGGAAACTTATGAAACAAGTTTAATCCAACGGCTAGGATCTAATCTCCCTTCTCCTCCACCACTTTTATGACACTTGGCACCTTCTAGAAGAATGAGGTTAGCATGATGCAAGAAAGTGATGCAATGATGATGTAAAAGTCCACTTGAACTTCCAAGATTGCCCTTACTCCTTCTTCTAGCTACCAAGGGCATTTTAGTCCATTCAAGCCAAATTTTTGACTATAAATAGACCCTCCCTCCTTCACATTTTTGGCCAAGCTGAAGAACACTAAGGGAACCTCTTGCAATTTTGATTCTTGAAGCTTAAATCAAGAGGAAGACACCTACTTTGATCAACCAAGTTTAGATCTAAGGTTAGTAAGTTGTTTCCCCTTGTTTCTTGCTTTGAATCTTTGGTTTTTATGGTTGAAAAGTTTGGTTTCCCTTAGGGAAAGGTGCTAGCCAAAATTAAGAAGAGTTAAAGGAGGATGATTTTGATGTTAAACTTGGTTAGAACACATTGATTAGAGGTTGTTTCAAGTGGATCTATGTGGAAATTGGAAGAATTATGTGATAATTTGATGCCTGTTTCAAATAAGTTACTTTTTGTATCTGATTCTAAAATTTGGCATGCTTAAAGTACACTCTGTAAGCTTTAAATCCATGGGTAGAACATTTCATTTGGATATGTGTACGATTTATGGTGATGGTGATTTTTCAAAGTTAGAGATTGAAATCTGGAAACAGTGTTGAACTTTTGGAAAAGTGTCAAGTTCCGTACGATTTCGGTACTATTCAGCATAGAATTGGTTCCTGAAACTATTTTTCCTTTAACGTTAACTTAAGGAGCTTTCAGTGAGACTTGGAACCACTCAATTTTTATTTTTCTAGAATTAATTATGAATTTTCAAAGTTGAGCAAAAAATTCTGGAGTTTCTGCGTGAACAGTACCCGCGAACCAAAATTTCCAGACTTGATCTTCTTGAATCTAAGGCCATCTAAAGTGGTTCTAATTGACAAGAAATAGATCTTAAGGATGGGAAATGATGAGATTTATGTTAGAAAAGTTAGAAAGAAAACCCTAAGACTAAGAGAAAGGGGTTGAGGTTCAAGAGAGCTAGTCTTGAACTTTATGTAATCTAGAGGTCCTAATGGATTGTATGATTAATGTGACTATGTTTAGGACCTTTGAAACATCCAAGAGGATGTTTGGTAACATTAACTGAATGCCCACATGGTTGGAAAGTCAAGGGAGTCAAAGGAAAAGTAAGACGAAAGCTTGAGGTGCAAGGTAGTGAACTTACCTATTTTCATTGCTTGATGTTGTATGCTTGTGTGTTGCCATGTACATGTTATTGAATGTTATTGTGACATGTTTTAGCTGCTGTAATTGCTATTCATGATGAGTAGATTATGTCTCCATGGCCAGGCATCAAGAAGTTAGCTTTAAGCATGCTAATATGTCACTAATTAACAAGAGAATAAACAAGTTACGTGTAATGCATTAGCATCCATCTAGCATGATTAATATGGTATTGTTTGCTACTGAGACTCCCCCGAATCTCACCCCTCCCTAACCAACTATTTAGGTCAATCAATGATATGCACTAATGGCATGAGAAGCAAGGAGAAGAAAGTGGACAATTATTGACGTTAATGATTGAGATTATGTTCAATATATAATTCTCCTATGTTGTAAATTTATGTTATGAATGCCATCAATTCAATGTATGTGTTTATAATGTTTATGGCATGAATAAAATTGCATGAGTATGAATGGAAAAGAGTAAGCCCATGTTATGTATGTCAAAGAAATTAAAAGAATTAATGTAAAAGTTAGTTAAGGGATAAAACGTAGGTCCTGCAGCAGTTAGTTTTGGACTTCAGTTTGACCTATCAAATGAATGAGTTAAGTCACGATTTTTGGTAGTCTCATAGTACATATCCCAAGCTTTAAAATGAGAGGTAAATCACTTCTTTTGGATGTGTACACAAGGAGATATGAATTTCCAAAGTTTAGGCACATAATCTGGAAAGTCCAGATTTTACCAAATAAACAGTAATTGTTATCCAATAAACTGTATGAATTGGGTAATAATAAGTACAATTGGGTATTTTTTCCTTAAAGAGCATCGAAAGAGCTTTCCGTAGAGTTTTTGGAACACCTCCATATGATTTTTGTAGAATTAGTTAAGATTTTTCAAAGTTGGACCTGTAATATGAAATTTGCACAGTGAACAGTAATTTTTGGAAAAGTAACGTCCTAAAAGAGATTTTTGAGCTCAAGACCATCCAATGTGGTCAAAAAGGATTCTAAATAGATCCTATGATATTATATAAGTAAGGTGTGACATTTTTGGTATCAGAGCAGAGGTTCTGGCATAGGAAGAAGAGAATTATCTGTAAGAATTTAGAAAAGCCCAGTTCAGGTTAGAGCTAGTAATGCAATACTAGCTAAGGTCCAACTAGGGTTATAGGTTGGAGGTGAATGTGTAAGAATGGCTGAACACCCAAGAGGGGGGTGAATTGGGTGTTAATTAAAATTAAAAACCTTTTCGTAATGTAATGAAATTCATAAGAAATTCTGAGTATAAAAACAATGAATCGACATAAGCATAATCACAGTAGTAAAATGGTTTAGCTGGAAATATAAAAAGGTAAGGGAAGAGAAGATGCAAACTGTGATTTATCCTAGTTCGGTCCTCACTGACCTACGTCCAGTCCCCAGGCTCCCCCTGAGATTTTCAATCAACTATCTCCCTCAAGTTTAACACGGGTACTTGAGAACCACTACAACCACAAGTTTGATTCGGGCACTTGTGACGCCACTTACAACTCTTAGACTAACCAGTCTATTCAGCGGCAACCTCACACCGAGGTAAATACTCCCCCTTACTCACCGTAAGGATACAATCTAATAATGATAATGAAGATTGAATATTTCTTCTCTCAAAGAAGTGATAGATGAATCTTAAGCACGTTTTGGGAAACTCTCCTCTCTATCTTACGGATACATATGTTTTCGTCTATGGAGCACAGAGACAGGGAGTTTTCTTTCGGAGCTCTAAATGAGAATATGTTGATTCAGCATTTTAGCATTTGATGTTGTAAGCTCAGACTCTTTTCCTCTCTTTTTGTCTTGAATGCTCTTCTATTTATGGATGATGTTGGGTACTTGACCGTTGAGCATTTTCTTCCCGTTTGGCTTGAAGAATATGACCGTTGAAACTAGCCGTTGGAAGCTCCTGATGAAACTTGATTCTTCACATCATAAATTCGTTGTGGCTCTTTACTGTTAGATATGATTAGTTTTGATGATGTCAAATAATAGAGCAAAAAGTTTGCATAAATTGTTTACCTCATATTTTGACTAACTATTATACTTAATATCTTTTGTAGTTTCCTCAAGAAAAGAAAAGAGTTTGAACTTTGAGTTGTCAAGAATGATCAAGACGAAGAAGAAGAAGGGAGATTGAGAAAAGAAGAACTTGCAAGATCAAATGGAAATATCAAGATTCAAGTTCATAGATTTGATGTTAAAGGTTGCAAAGAAAAGAAAAGAGTTTGAACTTTGAGTTGTCGAGAATGATCAAGAGGAAGAAGAAAAAGAGAGATTGAGAAAAGAAGAACTTGCAAGATCAAATGGAAATATCAAGATTCAAGTTCTTAGATTTGATGTTAAAGGTTGCAATGCTCAATCAGAAGTTTGAATGGCTCAATCGGAAGCTAAAATATCCAACCGGGAAGTTATACCATCATATATTGAGTCACCCTTCATATAAACATGGAAAATAAGCTTCAGAGGTGATTTTTATGGGCAATTATCGATCACTTGATCGATCATCTATTTATCGATCAAGTTATCGATAAAATACATCCTCTGTTATGCTCTGTTCTTCGTTCAGCCCTGACATAGGTTCGGTATTTCTTCAATATCTCCTAAACCACAAATCCGTTTGAGACGAAACTTGATTCATATGAAACTAGACTCAGAACACGGTTCATGGACACCAAATTCACCTTCAAAGAGTTTCATATGAGGGAGATATGTTGCTCGAAACATTGCAGTAAGGATTAACGCCTTGATTCCGACCTTCAGTCACTGTGATGAATATAACTTTGCAACCACAACGAATTTTGGGTTGATTCTTGTCGCATTAGAAAGTAGACTCAAAGATCTTTCTGGGGATAGGTCATTTGCAAAATTTGGAGTTGAATTGGAGGATTTATGATCACCCAAAGTTGACCTTCGTTTTGCTGGAATCAGACTTCGAATTTATTGAGGCAAAAACCAGAAGTTCTACGTTGATTGATTAAGCTCTCGAACAACATACTACTCAAATATGTTATTGAGTAAAAGCACTAGAAGAAATGAGGAAATGAAAAGCCATTATCAGATGTTACTCGAGCCTGATCAAGCAACTACATATTCGATCATTTTATCGAGTTCCTGGTACTATCTCTTCAATTCTTCTCTTTTATCTTCATATGCATTATTGAGGTTTTATAACCTGTTGGATAAATGGTTTTCGGATAACATTATGGATAGATGTATTTATCGATCACTTGATCGATAAACAAAGTTAATGTTATGGATAAATAGGCATTTATCGATAGCATGATCGATAAATAGATTATCGATGAGAAGACAGATAAATGGTAATGCGGTCTACTCATTCTATGTTTTGCTTTAGTCTCCATTTATCGATTACCTCATCGATCAGTCATTTATCGATAATATGATCGATCATTGCTCTTACATGTCTACCCTGTTTTTCACGTAACGTGATCGATAAATCAGTTCTTTGAATTTACAGGATTAAATCTCCTTGTTTTACTTTATCGATAACTTTATCGATCACTCATTAATCGATCACTTATTCGATCAACCTACATAGCGTGTGTTTTCTCCGAATATACTTTTGCTTATTGTTTATCAATAAGGTTATCTATTATTTGATTATCGATAATTTGTTCGATCATCAATGATTGAAGTTTCATTTCTGTAACACTTGGATTATCGATAATCTGTTCGATCAACAAGTATTCGATCACTTGTTCGATCATTGTACAAATTCATTTCATAACAGCATTTCACGATGATTTCGAAATCCTTTATCTTTTTATCTTCAAAGCTTTTCTCAGCCTTCTTTTTACACATAACTCTCTATTAAAAGGATACGAAGGCAAACATAACTTGAAAAGGTTTATTCTTGCATAAATCATTTTTGGGTCACTGTATTCATGCTTCATCATTTATCGATCATTTGTTCGATCATCATATGAACCATAATCTATTCGATAATTGCATCTATCTGCTATATCTTTTCTTCATGTAATTAATCGATAATATAATCGATCAAAGCTTTATCGATCAAGACATCGATCAAGTAAGCTCATCTTACGTTCTGAATATCTAAATATCTGATGATTGATTCCATGTTTTCCAACTTATAGTTTCTAAGATTATCAGATACTTATCACTTGATCTGAGGAAGATTATTTCAGATAAAGAGCCACAACGAATTTATGATGTGGAGAATCGACGTTCATCAGAAGCTTCCAACGGCTAGTTTCAACGGTCATATTCTTCAAGCCAAACGGGAAGAAAATGCTCAACGGTCAAGTACCCAACATCATCTATAAATAGAAGAGCATTCAAAACAAGAAAAAAAATAGAAGAGTGCGAGCTTACAACATCAAATGCTAAAATGCCGAATCAATATATTCTCATTTAGAGCTCCGAAAGAAAACTCCCTGTCTCTGTGCTCCATAGACGAAAACATATGTATCCGTAAGATAGAGAGGAGAGTTTCCCAAACTTGCTTAAGATTCATCTATCACTTCTTTGAGAGAAGAAATATTCAATCTTCATTATCATTATTAGATTGTATCCTTACGGTGAGTAAGGGGGAGTATTACCTCGGTGTGAGGTTGTTGTTGAATTAGACTGGTTAGTCTAAGAATTGTAAGCGGCGTCACAAGTGCCCGGATCAAACTTGTGATTGTAGTGGTTCTCAAGTACCCGTGTTAAACTTGAGGGAGATAGTCGATTGAAAATCTCAGGGGGAGCTTGGGGACTGGACGTAGGTCAGTGAGGACCGAACCAGGATAAATCACTGTTCGCATCTTCTCTTCCCTTACCTCTTTATATTTCCAGCTAAACCATTTTACTACTGCGATTATGTTTATCTCGATTCATTGTTTTTATACTCAGAATTTCTTATGAATTTCATTACATTGTGAAAAGATTTTTAATTTTAACCAACACCCAATTCACCCCCCCTCTTGGGTGTTCAGCCATTCCAACATTTACCTGAAATAATCTTCCTCAAATCAAGTGATAAGTATCTGATAATTTTAGAAACAATAAGTTGGAAAACATGGAATCAATCATCAGATCTTCAGATATTCAGAAAGTAAGATAAACTTACTTAATCGATGCCTTGATTGATAATCCTTTGATCGATCATGTTATCGATTAATTATATGAAGAAAAGATATAGCAGATATATGCAATTATCGAATAGGTTATGGATCATGTGACGATCGAAGAAATGATCGATAAATGATGAAGCATGAATACAGTGACCCAAAAATGATTTATGCAAGAATAAACCTTTTCACGTTACGTTTGCCTTCGTATCCTTTTAATAGAGAGTTATGTGTAAAAAGAAGGCTGAGAAAAGCTTGAAGATAAAAAGATAAAAGATTTCGAAATCATCGTGAAATGCTGTTATGAAATGAATTTGTACAGTGATCGAACAAGTGATCGAATACTTGTTAATCGAACAGATTATCGATAATCCAAGTGTTACAGAAATGAAACTTTAGTCATTGATGATCGAACAAATTATCGATAAATGGATGATGGATAAGGTTATCGATAAACAATGAGTAAGAATATATTCAGCGAAAAAACACAGACTATGTGGATTAATCGAACAGGTGATCGATAAAAGGTTGATCAATAATATTATCGATAAAAAGATCTATTCTTGTAAAACCAAAAAGCTGATTTATCGATCACGTTATGTGAAAACAAGGTAAACATGAAGTGCGGTGATCGATCATATTATCGATAATAAGATTATCGATCCAGTGATCGAAGAATCATGGTTTAAAAGCGATGTGCTAATTATCGATCAGGTGATCGATAAGCTACTAAAATAATTATCTGCATGCAGAGCTATGAAGCAATGTTCGATCATATTATCGATAAATGACTGATCGATAAGGTGATCGATAGATGGAGACTAAAGCAAGACATAGAATGGGTAGACCGCATTACCATTTATCTGTCTTCTCATCGATAATCTATTTATTGATCATGTTATCAATAAATGCCTATTTATCCATAACGTTAACCTTGTTTATCGATCAAGTGATCGATAAATATATTTATCCATAACGTTATCCGAAAACCATTTATCCAATAGGTTATAAAATCTCAATAATGCATTTGAAGATAAAAGAGAAGAACTGAAGAGATAGTACCAAGAACTCGATAAAATGATTGAGTATGTAGTTGTTTGATCAGGCTCAAGTAACATCTGATAATGGCTTCTCATTTCTTCATTTCTTCTAGTGCTTTTACTCAATAACATGTTTGAGTAGTATGTTGCTCGAGAGCTTAATCAATCAATGTAGAACTTCTGGTCTTTGCCTCCATAAATTCGAATTCTGATTCAAGCAGAACGAAGGTCAACTTTGAGTGATCATAACTCTTCCAATTCAACTCCAAATTTTGCAAATGACCTATCCCCAGAAAGCTCTTTGAGTCTACTTTATAATGCAACAAGAATCGCCCCAAAATTCATTGTAGTTACAAAGTTATCTTCATCATAGTGACTGAAGGTCGGAATCAAGGCGTTAATCCTTACTGCAATGTTTCGAACCGCATATCTCCCTCATATGAAACTCTTTGAAGTTGATTTTGGTGTCCATGAACCGTGTTCTGAGTCTAGTTTCATATAAATCAAGTTTTGTCTCAAACGGATTTGTGGTTTAGGAGATATTGAAGAAATACCGAACCTATGTCAGAGCTGAATGAAGAACAGAGCATAACAGAGTATGTGTTTTTATCGATAACTTGATCGATAAATAGATGATCGATCAAGGGATCAATAATTGCCTAAGAAAATCACCTCTGAAGCTTATTTTCCATGTGTATATGAAGGGTGACTCAATATATGATTATATAACTTCCGGTTTGTGCATTTGAGCTTCCGATTGAGCCATTCAAACTTCTGATTGAGTATAAAACTTTTAACATCAAATCTATGAACTTGAATCTTGATATTTTCATTTGATCTTGCAAGTTCTTCTTTTCTCAATCTCTCTTCTTCTTCTTTCTCTTGATCATTCTCTATAACTCAAAGTGCAACATAATAATTCCTTTCTTTTCTTGAGGAAACTACACAAGATAGTAAGTATGATAGTTAGTCAAAATATGAGATAAATAATTTATGTAAACTTTTTGCTCTATTATTTGACATCATCAAAACTAATCATATCTAACATTCTCCCCCTTTTTGATGATGGCAAATCCTTTATGAAAAATATGGATGATATGAAATCAAATCAGATGCAACATATTTTTCATGCCTATCTCTCCCCCTATTTGACATCAGCAAAAAGTTTAAACAACATAGCTCCCGTGTGGGGTGTAATCTTTCCTCCTATATCATTTGTCACACCCTGATAATTTTATTCTAGTTGATGAATGATTTGTGACTAACTAAGGCCAAATAGTATAGTAGACTGGTAGAGGATCCAGGCTATGAGGAAAAATCAGGATAGGGACATAACCGTCATTCTTGAAAAGATCAGTCAAGAAAGGGCAGTATTGGAAATAATGTCCAAAATTCCTGAAAATTCCCAAAAAGTCATGAAAAATAGAAAGGAGGGTATAGAATAATGTTTGAGGCTTAGAAGATGAATATGAGATTAAAAATAATTTATCAAGAAATTATTTGTAATTATTGGAATTTTTGGTTAATTAAGGAAAATTAGCCAATTTCCATTATTTAAAATATATAGAGGCCTCAAAAATTCAAGGAAAAATATGGATAAATTATGTGACATATTATCCTAATTTATAAAATTATTTCCCACCTTTGGATGTGCAGAGGTTAGCTTAAAGGATATTTATTACCGAATTATTATCGGTAGAATAGTGATTTTTGACAGAATAAAATTTAGAAAATTATAGAGGGAGATAAAACTTGAGAAAAATCATGGATTACCCTTGGAATGAGGGGAATTTAATGAGGTGTTGAAATCAAAATTTTGTGACAGTAAATTGGACAGGATTATTGGAAAATCGGACCGGAAATACACAAATAATCAGTGGATTGCACTGGTTATTGGATGAGTCATATTTTTTCCAATATTAAGAGCAATAATTCGGCCAAAATTAGAAGGGGAGGACAAAGTTGGAATTTTCCACATTGTTCAAGGGCATAAAGGGAAATAAGAGACAAAACAATAAAATAATATTTATTTTCCACATGAAAATCACATGGTGATTAGGTGTCCCTACATGTGTCACTTTCTTATGGTGTGTGCCCTAAGATTTGTCCATGTGTAAAGTAGAAAAAAATGGACGGCCGAGATCGCATCTTTTTCCCGAAGGGCATTTTCGGCATTTTGAAATATCAAAGCCTATAAATACCCCCCCTTCCATGAAGAATTCGGCCAAGGTGGTTTTGTTGGGAGAGAATTTTGTGTTCTTGAGTTCTAGGAGAGAGAAAGGAAGAAAGAAGAGAGAGAAAGAGAGACAGCAAGCTTAGACACCTCTAATCGCCGATTAAGCGCTAATTAAGGTATGTTTATCTCCCTAAGTGTTAATTATTTTTAGTTGATTATTTATTTGAGGAAGATTAGGATTAATTACCTTGATTAATTATGGTTTAGTGATAGCTAAGATTAATCATGTTATTTGATTAAGGATTAGTAAGTGATTAAGGTTAGCTACCCTAATTAATTTGTGATTAGTTATGCTAATTGAAGGATGTTTAATTATGATTAGTCATGTTGATTAAGGATTTATTAAAGCTTAATCATATTGATTAGAGAATGATTAATGGTTAATCATGTTGATTAGAGAATGATTAATGGTTAATCCATAAGGGATTAGTGACTTAATCTTAGAGGATTATGACTATGTGACTTGAGGACCTTAATTAAATATTGGATTAAGGATTAAGGGTTAATGATTAACCAAGAAAGCATGATTAATCATGGATTAAGGAAGAATTCCAAGACCTTAATTGAGGATTAAGGCTTGGTCAAACCAAGGTCAAAGGTTTAGGAAAGGTATACAGAAATTATAAATTGAAAGGCACAAGGGTAGCATTATGTTGAGAAGGAATGGTATACTGGATATGGAATTTACCATACCCTTACTGTATGGTTGATAGGCAATTCTCTGGATACCTAGGAGGATCTCAAGCAAGGGAACAAGGAGGAAACGATAAGCGTGGAATTGAGGTAGCGTGAACTGCAATTATTTTGTTGATCTGTATTTGATGTATCTGCTATGTGTGTTTATGTGCCATGAGAATGTTTATGTACAGATGATGTGAACTCCTTGCAATGTATGCCTTGGCTCTTGCATGATTGAGTTTTGACCAGAATGATTATATGTTCCATGATATGATGACATGGATACAGAATGATTATGGCATGGCATAAAGACTAGAAATGTTATTATACTGCATGTAGCATGACATCTTATGCATGTTGACTTGATGGTTGTATGTTCAATGCTACTGGGATTTCTATGAAATCTCATTCCTCCTATAACATGATATCCTAGGTGCCACAACTGCCAAGAAGAAAGGAAAGGAAATAGTCATGGCTTGAAGAAGTTATGAATTATATAATGTATTATACGGTTTTGAACCTTTCTCTTTCAAGCCATGTAAGCATACTATGTTCATAAATACACGATATGATACCCTTTTTGGAATGTATATTAATGATAGAATAGCTTTACATGTGATTATGGTATGATTATAGTGAAAAACGAAATGCTGTTAGAATTAGTGAAAAAGGGGGATAAAAATGGTCTAGATTTGACCAAACTTTGACCAACGAAGACCCTAGTCAAATGGTTGACTTTATCCCTGAAATTTGGCATGCAAATAGATCTTATTTTTCCCTTTAAAATGAATGGTAAAGCGTCACAATCGGAGCTCTGGGTAAGAAGTTATGCTTTTCCGAAGTTAGGCAAAAATCCTGGAAAATAGAAAAATGACCAAATGAACAGTACTTTTCGAAATTGAAAACGAATGCGTTTCTGATTAAAACGGAACCTGAGGTCATTTTTCCTTGATAGATGATGTTAAGAGCTTCGAGTGAGACTTGGAACGACCTCGTTTCGATTTTTTTAGAATTAGTTATGATTTTCCAAAGTTATGCCAAGTTTAAGGTTACAGTGAATAGTAATGCGGGAAAAGGAATTTTCAAATTCAGGTTCTTCAACCCGGTAACCTTAGATTGCGCTTCCGAATGTCTTAACTTGGCACAATATAAGGTCATAAACGTAAGGTGTTACATCATTCTCATCTCGTAGTGCGCGCAAACTATGTAATGCATCAATATTCATAAACTATAAAAGAGAGGGTTTAGAAATGCTCATTTGAATTCGGCAGGTTGATAAATTGATCCATCAAGTCCATTGTCGGGCATAATGCTCATTCATATTGGCATTGGTGATTATGCTTAGAAGGTTGATGCCAATAATCTTTCTATCTTCAATCACTTTCTCTTTTCCCCATATCCTGATTGCGCATTAAATTATCAATCCTCAAATTTGATAATTTATCCTTGCAGTCCAGTGAGGAGTTTCTTTCATAGCACAAATTCTCCTGTTATGAATTCAACAACTTCTTCCAAGGAGAATAGTTAGTACAATCAAATATCAAATGTATACATAATCCTTTCCATAAATTGTTTTTCGAATTGGATCATGAAAGGAAAATGTGAAAGCAACTCATCATCAAAACTAATCAATTGACAGTGAATGCATATGAGTATACTATTTTGACGAAGGAGATGAGCTTATAAGATACATGTGAATGTGAAGTTCCCCTTTAATCAGAAAATGATGGGATGGAGACTAAGGATGATTGAATAAGAATAGTAGAAACACAATCCATAATTATAGATCACGTTATCGAAAAAGCAATTGATCAAATATGTTATGAATAATTTTTTTTTTTTTGCAGTGAGAAGTCATACCTGTCTAAGTTGATCGATCATGTGATCGATTAACAGTTATTCGATCAATTAATCAATAATTCTTACCAAATTGAGTGATGTGTCTCAAATCCTTGTTGCTCTTGATCGATGTGTTGATTGATAATTGACTTATCGATCAGCTTATCGATAATTCTCCCTCCAATTTCATTCTTTTGCCTTATATACTTCATTTATCGATCAAGTGATCGATAAATTAACCTTTCCTTATAGCATGATTATCGATGTCTTCATCGATCATTCCATACTCTGTTCACCTCTGTTTTTTGACGTCAAAACAGAGCTTTCCTACACAACAAATTTCTATCCTCTTCGATGCTTAAGTCAGTCTTCTAATTATCAAAACATTAAATCGAAATACTCAAAATAAAGAAGTAATGCAGAATTTCTTACAGCTCATTGGGATTTACCATTTCCAATTCTCTTCTGAAGTATTTGGACTTCTGTTGGTCGAGAGGCTTTGTGAAAATGTCTGCTATTTGATATTCAGTAGGAATGAGTTGTACTTCTACATCTTTCTTTTGAACATGGTCCCGAATGAAGTGATATCGAACATCAATATTCTTGGTTCGGGTATGATTGACTGGATTCTTAAACAGGCTAATTGTGCTTGTGTTGTCACACAAGATTGGGATTTCCTTCAACTTGATTCACAAATCTTGTAATTATTGTTTTAACCATAAAATTTGAGCACAATAGCTGGTAATGGCAATGTATTCTGATTCTCTAGAAGATATGGCCACAGTGTTTTGTTTCTCACTAGACCACAAACAAGACAGCCTCCTAGGAATTGGCATTGTCTACTGGTGCTTTTTCTATCTATTTTGTATCCTCCGTGATCAGCATTTGAGTATCCTATTAGATATTCTGCGCCTTTCTTCGGATACTAGATTCCCAAACTTTGTGTACCGACAAGATATCTGAGGATTCTCTTGACGGCTTCTTCATATGATTGCTTGGGAGCTAAATGATCTCTGGCACACATTCCTACGCTAAACTGAATGTCTGGTCTGCTTGCTGTGAGGTAGAGTAGTGATCCAATCATCCCTCTATATTTAGTCAAGTTCACATCCTTGCCATTCTCGTCCACGTCCAATGATATAGTTGAGCTCATAGGTGTATTTGTACTCTTGGCTTGCTCCAAACCATATTTCTTTAGAAGTTCTCTAAGATACTTTGTTTGAGATATGAAGATCCCATTCTTCCTCTGTTTGATTTGCAACCCGAGGAAGAAATTCAATTCTCCCATATTGACATCTCCATCAAGAGAATTTTATCTTATAATTCTTTAGGATACCTACAACACAAATATTAGTTCTTCGGTACCCAACTTCTCTTAGGTCCACACCATGTTAGCTATAATGACTCTCATGCTCTTATATGGATTAAACCATATGATTTCTGAGCAAGGAAGGTATCAAAAGATTTTTATAACTAAAAGATCATCAATCATAAATTCTTTTGAAATCAGATTTGATCAGATCAACTTTATGAAAAACTAATAGCTTGCATGAAAACAGGTTAGCTATGAATGATCATGAATTTGAAAACGATGATTTATTCAAATCATGAGCGTTATGTAAAAATATGCACATGAAGCTAGAAGATAAATAATGCTTCCATTGAAATAAGGTTTTTAACGCACTTGTTTAAAATATGAATGTTGAAAACAAAGGTTTTTAAAAAACTTGTTAAAAGTAAATACTTTTGTTTTAAAAAAAATGTGGAAGTCAACAAATTGAGGGAAAATATCATATAGCTTCAATTTGTAAGATCAGATCGGATAACATGTCAAATGACAATATTAACACATTAAAGAGTTTTTCTGAGAGTAAAAGTCATATGGATAAGATGTTACCCGAAAGGCTTTTCACGATGGAGGTTCAAAGACTTTGCTCACACTCAAATACTGGATTTTTGAATAATGAAGTACATTAACTCATTAGTCCAGATGACTAGTAGGTTAAATAGATTCTAGAAGCTATACGAGTCATTCCATTGAAATGGTTAATCACATAATCGTGCTTGGAATAACTCAGTTAATAAGGATAAACACATTAAGCATAAGGTTTTGCCGTATTGGAATCTTTTTGTAAGGATAGACTTGAAACTCATATGGATGGTTAACTTGTTAGACGAAGGTCTAACTTGTTGAAGAATAGAATTTGGGAGTTCAAGTATAGGATAGCACATTAAAATCAAGAATTAACACATTAGAGATGGAGAAAACTCTGTTAGAAGGATTTGAAGCATTTCTGACTTTTAGCACTCAAAATATTAACTTCCAATTTTAAAAATCATTTGAATGCAAAACGAAAATAAATATCTTTGAAATCATTTGTATGCACTTTCACAATAAGTTTTTAAAAAAAATTTGGATTGTGCATTTGAAAATACAAACACAGATAATTATGCACAATTTTATTTTCGGTCCATTTAGCAATCAGAAAATAACTTGAAGATCATAAAAGATTGATTGCTAATGGAATGCAACAAGGAACAAGCATTCATTACCCAAATATGAATTTCATATCAGCACAGTAAAGGGTAAAGATTAGATATCACCATATTTTCTCTTGTCCTTGTGGCAGCTTGCTTGATTTTGATGCATTAGCATTGATTTTTCTTCTTTCCACGTTCAGCACCAAAAACCATACCAGATCAACTTTCTCAAGATTTGTTCATCAATTCCTTTGTGGTCACAATCTTGAGGAAAGGCTTTCTCCCTTCTTTCTTAGGTACTTGGAGGATTGCTTTTGCATACCCAATGCACCTTTTTGTGAGGTTAAGACTTTTGATTCCTTGCTTTAGATGCTTGCAATATTCTCTCATAAAATGTAGACTCAAGAAGTCTTCTGCTTAATGCTTGAGAGATCCTCCGTTTCTTGTTCTCCTCAAGGTAATCGAATTTTACACTGTGGTAGTCCATCCTTGAGGCGCAATGTACTCCTTTGGCTTGTATCCATTGCTTCCTATGATTGGACTTTGTAATTCCAGCAATGGGTGCTCTAAGAGTTCTCATATTGATCATGTGAGTAGCTCTCTTAGGCACTTTCTTCTTCTTTAGGCCAATATGTCCGTTCTTAGAAATATCCTGCAAAATTAAAATACTAGAAGGACATTTTGGTACCCATTTTGCTTTGGGTCCTTGAGTGTTAGCGTTGGACTTTACTTGTCCTTTGGGAACCCAAACACATTTATTTCTCACATTAGGATTTCTTCTAAAATAGCATGCGTGAGAAATATGACCTGATTTACCACAATAATTGCAAATAACAGAATGATATCCATTATGAGATTTTATGCAAATATTGCGTTGGTCAAAAGAATGCAATCTTAAATGATTTCTCTTTGTAAGTTCTTTCTTCCCAATAAATTTTCTAGCATGATTAAAAATATTTTTACTTTTGAAAATAGAATCAAGGACTGGTTGAACAACAGTTTTATGCAAACTTTCAAAATCATTTTTCATAAGTAGTGTAGGAGAAGAATTGGAGCCATTTACCTTAAGTGCATCTTGAGCTCCAAATAATGATTCATCATATTCGTCCATATTGAGCTCTTCTTGATGCTCATCTTCCTCTTGTTCTTTTGTGTTGACAGCCTTATGGAAGTATTGTGTGATTTCACCTTCTTCGATCTCGACTTCTATTTGTTCACTGAGAGTGGATGATTGTGTATCCTCTTCTTGATCAGTCTCAAATGAACTGCCATCATATTTAGCTTCAACACAAGTGTTAGAAGTATAACAAGAGTCAAGAGTATCCAAAATATCCTTGGCAGTAGAGCAAAATCTAATTTTCTCATAATCAGTTTCAGTTAAAGCACTATACAGAATTTTCATTGCTCGAATGTTTAAAGAAAACATTTTCTTTTCTTTTTCGGTCCAATCATTTCTTCGTTTAATAACAAAATCATTTGTTAAAACATATCTCATATCAAAATCAATAGTTCTCAAAAATCGTATCATACGAGCTTTCCAAAACCAAAAATCAATATCTTTGAGAAATGGTGGAATTGTATAATCAAAACCTTCAAAGTCAGCCATGATCCTTGCACTTGAGATCGTTAGATCCTTTAAACAAGTGACCTGCTCTGATACCAAATGTAAGAATGGCTGAACACCCAAGAGGGGGGTGAATTGGGTGTTAATTAAAATTAAAAACCTTTTCACAATGTAATGAAATTCATAAGAAATTCTGAGTATAAAAACAATGAATCGACATAAGCATAATCACAGTAGTAAAATGGTTTAGCTGGAAATATAAAAAGGTAAGGGAAGAGAAGATGCAAACTGTGATTTATCCTGGTTTGGTCCTCACTGACCTACGTCCAGTCCCCAGGCTCCCCCTGAGATTTTCAATCAACTATCTCCCTCAAGTTTAACACGGGTACTTGAGAACCACTACAACCACAAGTTTGATTCAGGCACTTGTGACGCTACTTACAACTCTTAGACTAACCAGTCTATTCAGCGGCAACCTCACACCGAGGTAAATACTCCCCCTTACTCACCGTAAGGATACAATCTAATAATGATAATGAAGATTGAATATTTATTCTCTCAAAGAAGTGATAGATGAATCTTAAGCACGTTTTGGGAAACTCTCCTCTCTATCTTACGGATACATATGTTTTCGTCTATGGAGCACAGAGACAGGGAGTTTTCTTTCGGAGCTCTAAATGAGAATATGTTGATTCGGCATTTTAGCATTTGATGTTGTAAGCTCAAACTCTTTTCCTCTCTTTTTGTCTTGAATGCTCTTCTATTTATGGATGATGTTGGGTACTTGACCGTTGAGCATTTTCTTCCTGTTTGGCTTAAAGAATATGACCGTTGAAACTAGCCGTTGGAAGCTCCTAATGAAAGTCGATTCTTCACATCATAAATTTGTTGTGACTCTTTACCTGAAATAATCTTCCTCAAATCAAGTGATAAGTATCTGATAATTTTAGAAACAATAAATTGGAAAACATGGAATCAATCATCAGATCTTCAGATATTCAGAAAGTAAGATAAACTTACTTAATCGATGCCTTGATTGATAATCCTTTGATCGATCATATTATCGATTAATTATATGAAGAAAAGATATAGCAGATATATGCAATTATCGAATAGGTTATGGATCATGTGATGATCGAAGAAATGATCGATAAATGATGAAGCATGAATATAGTGACCAAAAAATGATTTATGCAAGAATAAACCTTTTCACGTTACGTTTGCCTTCGTATCCTTTTAATAGAGAGTTATGTGTAAAAAGAAGGCTGAGAAAAGCTTGAAGATAAAAAGATAAAAGATTTCGAAATCATCGTGAAATGCTGTTATGAAATGAATTTGTACAGTGATCGAACAAGTGATCGAATACTTGTTGATCGAACAGATTATCGATAATCCAAGTGTTACAGAAATGAAACTTTAGTCATTGATGATCGAACAAATTATCGATAAATGGATGATGGATAAGGTTATCGATAAACAATGAGTAAGAATATATTCAGCGAAAAACACAGACTATGTGGATTAATCGAACAGGTGATCGATAAAAGGTTGATCAATAATATTATCGATAAAAAGATCTATTCTTGTAAAACCAAAAAGCTGATTTATCGATCACGTTATGTGAAAACAAGGTAAACATGAAGTGCGGTGATCGATCATATTATCGATAATAAGATTATCGATCCAGTGATCGAAGAATCATGGTTTAAAAGCGATGTGCTAATTATCGATCAGGTGATCGATAAGCTACTAAAATAATTATTTGCATGTAGAGCTATGAAGCAATGTTCGATTATATTATCGATAAATGACTGATTGATAAGGTGATCGATAGATGGAGACTAAAGCAAGACATAGAATGGGTAGACCGCATTACCATTTATCTGTCTTCTCATCGATAATCTATTTATCGATCATGTTATCGATAAATGCCTATTTATCCATAACGTTAACCTTGTTTATCGATCAAGTGATCGATAAATACATTTATCCATAACGTTATCCGAAAACCATTTATCCAATAGGTTATAAAATCTCAATAATGCATATGAAGATAAAAGAGAAGAACTGAAGAGATAGTACCAGGAACTCGATAAAATGATTGAGTATGTAGTTGTTTGATCAGGCTCGAGTAACATCTGATAATGGCTTCTCATTTCTTCATTTCTTCTAGTGCTTTTACTCAATAACATGTTTGAGTAGTATGTTGCTCGAGAGCTTAATCAATCAATGTAGAACTTCTGGTCTTTGCCTCCATAAATTCGAATTCTGATTCAAGCAGAACGAAGGTCAACTTTGAGTGATCATAACTCTTCCAATTCAACTCCAAATTTTGCAAATGACCTATCCCCAGAAAGCTCTTTAAGTCTACTTTATAATGCAACAAGAATCGCCCCAAAATTCATTGTAGTTACAAAGTTATCTTCATCATAGTGACTGAAGGTCGGAATCAAGGCGTTAATCCTTACTGCAATGTTTCGAACCACATATCTCCCTCATATGAAACTCTTTGAAGTTGATTTTGGTGTCCATGAACCGTGTTCTGGCATAGGATAGAACGCTCTGCTTAAATTATTTGTTAGATAACGGGGTTAGTTAAGGAGGATTCAGTGAAATGGACCACCATAGAGACTGATAGCCCAGGATATTCAACAAAAGGGTCCAACATTTATCTAGAGCATTAGGCTAACCTTGTAGGGATTTCGATAGGACAATTACTGTACCTACTGGACCCGGTGACTTGATAGATCCTTATCAAGCCAGTGAAACCCCCGGCACTTACTGAGTGACCGGCTTAGGATCCATGGTCATGAGCAGTCAAAAGAGAAGTTAGAGTTTTTGGCTCAGCTAAGTGACTGGCTGAGGTTCCTAAGGCGTCACATCAGGAGGGATGTGGATGCAGACCTGAGAGTACACCTAGACTACCTCCAGGGTGTGAGAGAGCTGTATCAGGTCCATAGACCAGGCAACCCTTATCTAAAACCTTATGACTGGCCGAGTGAGATAGTAGAGGTCCTACCTAATACCCCTTTTTGGACCCATGAGATCACCCACTTGAACTACCTACTGGGAGACGATGTGGAGGACTGGATTCGAAGCCTTGAGGGCTTTGTTATTGTTCGCTTTCTGTAGATGTTAGGATTGTCTTATCACTAACATAGGATGTATTTTGGTATAGCTAACCCGAGTAGGTTAGGCTGATAGTGCTTGGTTGCTGAATATTTTGATTGTACTCTGGTTGTTTGATGCTCAAATGCTAATTGTTGTATGCCTATTTTGGTAAATGAGATCTAAGCATGATGCTTACTTCTTGTTTCTTTATTATTTTATCCGAGTAGTTAAATACGATGGTTAGAACTCAACGAAACCCTTCGCCAGAGAGATCCGCATATCAGGACACAAGGGTCCCTCCTGACCCACTGCAAATAATTATGGATCATCTCGAGCAATAGCAAAAGACCATCGAAGAGTTAAGGGCGGCACAGGCTCGCCAAGAACAAGAAAGGGATGCAGTGATAGCGGCAGCAGTAGCAGTGGCATTAGCAAACCTTGACAGAAGGCAGCCAGAGGAAGAAACCTCAACAGCGCAAGCAATAGAACCATTACCTAGGATGGCAATGCCAGCAATAGACCCTGACAGTATCCAGTAAGGGATGGCACGTTTTTGTAAACATAACCTGCCATCATTTGACGGAGTGTTTGATGTTCAAGTGGCAGAAGACTGGATTAGTCGATTGGAGAAGATTTTTAAAGTATTAGACTGCCCGACAGAGTGGAAAGCTTAGATGGCAATTTACAAGTTAGAGAAAGATGCTAACCGCTAGTGGAAGAATACTGAACTTATCCTAGATGCTTGGAACATGAGGGTGATATGGGAAGTGTTCCTGGAGCAATTCCATGAGAAATATTTTTCGAGGTTAGTCAGGGATGAAAGGGAAGTAGAATTCCTGACCCTGAAACAGAAGGATAATGAGCCATTTGATGAGTACTTAACTAAGTTTATCCATCTCTCCCACTATTCCAGTTACCTACATTACCGAGATGATGAGTGGTGGATGACAGAGAAGATGGTCAGAGGACTAAAGCAGTCCTTAAGAGAGATGATTGCTCCTAGGCAGTTCGAGCACTTCAATAAGGCAGTTAAGGCCTGCCGAATTACAGAGAATAGCCTGAATCATCCTCTGATGGTTAAGTCTACTCCCAAGTCAGAGAAGGGAGATCAAGATGGCACCTCCTCAAATGCCAATAGGAAGAGAAGGAGGCCATGGGACAATTGAAAGAATAAGAAAGGAGGCAAGCCCTCAAACAGCAAGGAATGTCCAACCTGCGGCAAGAGTCACAGTGATAGACCATGTATGGCCGGGCAAAATGTTTGCTATACTTGCGGCAAACCTGGACACTTCTCGAGAGAATGTCCACAGAATACGGAAAAGGCAAGGCCATGCGCCCAAGGACGAGTATTTGCTATCACACGGGAAGAAGCCCAGAAGTCACCAGAAATGATCTAAGGCATGATCATTATTAACAACTTCCCAGTGATTGCAATGTTTAATTAGGGTACTAGTCGTTCCTTTATTTTTATATGCCTGAGCTAAAAGACTTGACTTAGTTATGGATATGTTGTTGTATGATATCTATGTGTCCATGCCAACACATAATAGGATAATTACATCTGATGGGTGCTTAAACTATATGGTTGTTATGAGCACTGTTTACTGCCTTAAACTTAATATGTATGTCTTATATGAAATTGATGAGGTGATTGGATTGAATTGGTTGTGTCCCATAATTGCAAGGACAAAACCTTGATCCTACCCCTAAGAGAAATGGAGTAAAATTCAGAAGTTAAGTTAAACTTCATAACGGAAGCCCATACGGGCAATGGTACGATGAATGAAGCTATGTAAGACTAGCAAAGGCTAAGAGAAAAGTGTGTTTCGTCATGATAAACCAAGGGAATTAGTGGTGATGGATGAATACAGAGTGATTACCAAAGGAGGTGGTAACTTCCATCGCTGCGCACAAGGATTCTAGTCATAATGAACAAACACAATAATTCTTAGGTGTTAAGGTAGTATCTCAACGAGACGGAACGACTTTTAAAGGTCGCAAAGAGTAAGATAAGTAAAAGTCAAGAAGAAAGCAGTAGTCACTATTTAGAGTTACCAGATTCCCCCTCAAAAAGAAAAGTAATGATAAGAAGTTATACAAGACAGTTAGGGGTTGAGTGTACACGCTACTAGAAAGGTGGAAGTAGTAACCTAAGCTAGACAAACTCTTACAGCCTCGTTAGGGCTAGGGCACCATGATAGAGTAGCTATCTCAAGTCCTGGAATAGATGAATAGGAACTTGGAGATAGTGAAATCAAGATGGAGAGCCCTAGTGAAATGTCTTAAGGATTAAGAAGAAGAGGATGAGACAGATAGCTATGCAGGGAACTAGCTTAGAGGTTGGCATGTTCCCCTTAATGTTAAGAGATACTCAGTCGCTTAGGGTTTAGGTTGAGAGGCACCCTTTTTAGGGGATAAGATCTTGGCTTGGAGTTTTCCTAGAGTGGGTAGGAATTGGTCCTCCAGATTAGAATTTATGTTGCTCAAGATGGAGCAAGATACCCTATTCGAGCAGGAATGGGAAGCAGCCGAGGTAAGGCCAGTGGAGTTGACCTTACCCAATGGAAGTATGACTAGCCAAGGATGAAGCTAGGCTTAGATATATCTGAGCTTAGCAGAGTACTAGAGCAAGTAGAGAGAAGAAGAACCTCAAAAGTCCTCTCCCTATGACTTCCAGAAGCAGCTGCAAGTAGAAAGAGAGGCTCCCTTTGGTAGGGATAAGATGTCTGGATGGCACGCTACAGATATAGCAACCAGTAAGAGCTTGTACTTCTTGCATTGAAATGCTAGGCATTATGCATGTTAAAGTATGCTCATACTGAAAAGTAAGGTAGAGGAAAGAGAAGTTGCATAAGTCCTCTCTCTACACCATTCTAAAATAATAAGACATGGTAAGAGCAGCTGAAGGAATAAGAGAATTCCTAAGATAGATTGGCTTAGGCACCTAAAGAGACAAATAGGTGGCCTAGGAAATTGATGCAAGGCCCAAGGGAATGGTATTGGTTCTTGGAAATAGTTTTGGGGAATTATCAGTTAGGTGACCAACTGAGTGGAGGTAACTTTACTTGGTCCTATAGTCTATGTCCCCCAGGGATCGGTACCTCTTTGGGAAGATAAGGACTAGGGATGAGTTGAAGTTATGGAAGCCTCCTTCAGTTGTAAATCGATACTAAGAGAGTACCTATGACTTCCTTCGAGATAACCTTATCATTAGTTAGGCTGGGCTCAATTTCCTTCCGATTGATAGAGGAAAGCCAAAGTTAGAAGAATTAGAGCCGTAAGACTTGAACAAGAGACATTCAGGCTAGCTCCAAATACAGGAAGAACTCCATGCGATACAGAGACAGACTGAGTATTGATGGGCAAATCCTTAAGATGAGGCCAGAGACAAGAAGGTGAGCTAAAAAGACCCGACTAAAGATAGGTCAGGAAAGGGTCTAAGATAGCAAAGTGCCAGAGTTGAACCTATCAGAATCAGTGCCTCAGATTCCCGTCAGCACTGTTCAGTTAAGCGTGCGTGGGCAAGAGTAACCCAATGATAGGAAACCTCTGGAAAGTAATGTAAGAGGGTGCAAAAGCCAAAAGTGTCAGCCATTTTGGCAAGAATGCACTAAGTCTAGCAAAGAATGAAAGGTGAAGGTTAAGGAAGCGGTTATGCTATCGATTGTCCTAAGCAGTATGATTTCAGACTAAGACTCGAGATTTACTTGAAGTTTTAGGGGTCCTTATGAAAGAAATGGACACTACTCTCAGATTCAATATAACCTACTATCCTGAGACGGATGGGTAGACACAAAGAACAATATAGATGTTAAAAGATATGTTGTACGCATATGCGCTTATTTTCAGTGGTAACTCAGATGCGTACTTACCGTTAGCTGAAGTAGCATAAGATGGTAATTTCCACGCAAGTATCCAAATGGCACCATACAAAGCACTCTTTGGGAGAAAGTATAGCTCTCCCTTGTGCTAGATAGAACTCAATGAAAGAAATAAGTATGGTCCTAAGTTAGTGGATCAGACTTCCCAGTAGATCAAAGCTATTCAGCAAAGACTTCTAACGGCTTAAAGTAGACAGAAGAGTTATGCATATACAAGAAGGAGACCGTTAGAATTTGATGTTGGTGACCACATTTTCCTTAAAGTGTCGCCAACAACGGGAGTTGGTCGATCCCTAAAGACTAAGAAGCTCAATCCGAAGTATGTTGGACCATTTCAGATTTTATCCAAAGCTGGACTAGTGGCCTACAAATTGGCTCTTCCCCCAAAATTAAGTCAGATTCATGATGTTTTCCATCTCTCCCAACTAAAGAAGTACCATCTAGATCCAACACATGTCATAAGCTATGATGACATCGTGCTTCAAGATAACCTATCTTTTGAGGTTGGACTAGAACGAATCATTGATCAGAAGGTCAAGTAGCTGAGGAACAAGCAGTTTCCCCTGGTTAAAGTGGTCTGGAAGGGTCTTTCCTCTAAAGAAGCCATATGGGAGATGGAAACTAAGATGAAGGAAAAGTACCCAGAGCTTTTCCATTAAGGTATGCTTTAAATTTCGAGGACGAAATTTATTTGGGGGAAGAAATGTCACATCCAGCATTATGATAATTAGAAATAAGAAATATTCTCAAATTATTGAGGATTAAAATGATAAGGAGAAGTAGAAGAATTTTGGTGGAAAATAATTACAGTAATTTTCCAAGCCAATTATAGGAATTTGACTAATAAGGAAAAATTGGTCAAATGTAATTATGGAAAAATATTTCCAAGCCTTGGAAAATTAAGAAAAAATAAGGATAATATCCCTTGAGAGTTATATGGAATTATAAAGTTGGTTTTATGACCAAATTACCGTTAGAGGAATTATAAGAGAATTTAAAGGGGTGATTTAGGTAAATTAAGGGATTTTATTTGGAAAATTCTAAATAAACCTTTTTAGGAGGAATAAAATTCCAAGAAAATTCCTATGAGACCCCAAGGAATTATATGAGATTATGGAATTAAATGAAGACCCTCAAGTATCTAAGATTTTTCCAAATACTTGTGAAAAGTGGAAAAAATCCCTAAAGAGAAGGAAATTAATTTTCCTTTTTATTTAATTATTAGGAAATTAATTTTGAGAATTTTGAGGCAAAGAGGGCAATTTGGGAAGATAAAAATGAGCAGAATAAATTAAGGATCTGACAGAAAATAATTACAGAGGCCAAACTACTGTAATTGTAGAAAAGAAGTTAAACTCAGAGCCAAAGTATACTGATAAAGCAAGACTAGTGTCTTGCAAATCAAATGGATCATATTGAGCCATGTGTCAAGCTCTTGATGGAGAGGATTTGGACTTGCCAAGTGTCACTCCTCAAATAGAGAGGATTTTGACTTTGATAATTAATTTCTTTTGGATTGACGAGAGACTTTTGTCGTTCACCTTGGGGTTCTCAATCAAAAATAAATCCAAGCTATGCAGTATAGTGCAAACTCAGGTCGTTTCACTTTTGGGAGCCTTTATTAATTACCTAAGCTAGACTAAATGCCATGCAATGTAATGAAATGGGGTTTTGGGTTTTTAAGATTTAAATGAATGGTGCCTAAACTAAATGCAATGAAAACAAACCTAAGATACTATATTTTTGGTGTCTTAAGATAATAATGATGGAATGGAAATGAATGATAGGAAATCTTTTGAAAATGGTTTTGATGGCAATCATAGTTCACTTAAAATATTGGGAGTTTCACAAATCCATTAGGTTTTCTTAATAACAACCTTAATAACTCATTGAGTGCAAAGCTTACATTAATGAAATCATTAATGAAAACTTTGTTAAGCTTCCCTAATGTGTAATTTTGGAATGATCATGCAGTTGGCTCAATGTAACACACAATCAACTCAGTATCAAAACATCACCATGCAAGATAGGAGAGAATCATGAGAGTTACAAGAAGCATATATGCAACTACATATATTTAAGCACAAAATTCAACATCAATCAATCCAAATTACAAATGTTAATCATTAACCAATGATTATAGTAACAATCCTAAGTTCTTAACTAACAATTTACAACTCCTAGACCTAGAAAGCCATAAATCATAGCTAAAAATTGAAAACTGAAACTAAACTCCCCTTTGAAGTCTGGAAACTCATGCCACACCACCATTCTTCAAGAGGTGATAAACCCTAGCCCTCCATAGCTTCAAGAGAAACTCCAACCAAAGTGAATCTATTAACCATGGCAGCTGGGAGTGGAAGAAAATGAGATGAAATGAAGAAAAGGTGAAGGAAATGGATGAGGAAGAAGATGGAGGTGGAGAGGCAAGAGGATGGGAGAATAGAGGTGTTGGAGATGATAGAATGGAGTTCTCCCCTGAAAATAGGGTTTCTAAGGGTTTAAAGGGTCCATATGGGTTGGATCATATGATTAGAGGCTCCATTTTCGCGTTCTAATCCGGATCTGGTGTTGCTGATACGAGTCTTTCGCCGCGGTGAAGCATTCCCAAGAGGAGCTCCGCCTAATCTTGTGATTTTGCCGCGGCGAAGATGTAAGTTGGCCGCGGCGAGCTCTGCCCGAGAGATTACTGGTGAGATTTCAATTTGGCGCCGCAGCGAACTGTGTTAGTGCTGATACTCTAGTCTTGTGTTGTGTCATCCTTTGGTCTTTGATCTTGGCTCCAATTCTCAAGTGTCCTACAATAAAAAGTAACAATTTGAAGCATCAATTGTCCTAGAAATCAACTGAATACAATTAATAACTAATTATGACAATTTTAACCTCAAAAAGACACTAACTCAAAGCAAGGACTCTTAATCTAAATTAAGCACAGTTATCATCAAAAGGAGCCAAAATCTATGATAAATACCCTTAACATGATATGAAATAACATAGAACAATTGGGTTCAATCATGGATTTTGTTAATTATGAAAGATTAAGTAAGCACTTGACACATGGCATAGCATTAAAGGGTGTGTCATAGCATTAAAGGATGGTAGTTGGGATATTTTGGCTTGAAGAGAAAGCCATTCCTCCCCCTAATTCAGATCTATTTCATGCAAGAGAGGAAAGGGAGGGAAAAGAGAGAGTTTTGAGAGAAAAGCAAGGGAAAGCAAGCACCTTTGGTCATACAATCAAAGATCTAAGGTGAGTTCATGGTTCTAGATGTGTTCTTGCTTTCTTTTCTTCCCTTTTTGTAGTTGAAAAATCTGTTCTTCCCTCCTTTAAAGGCTGGCCGAACTGGTTTATCTTGAGGGGAAGGAAGTTTTGTTCATGACACTTGTTAATACACAACAACACAAGCTAGTTCCCAGTGTTTGCAAGTGATTATAAGTTGTTTTAAAGCATTTTTCATGGTTGTTTCTTTGAGTATTATTTTGGCCAAGCTAATGACTGAGTCCTAGGATAAGTTTTTCAATGTTTTAAGGCTTCCATGAAGCTTAAAATAAGAAATGGTGTAGGGTAAACCAAAAGGAGCAAGTGTTGGAAGCTTTAAAACAAAGTTAAAAATTTTGGGTCAAAACCCTCTTTGGTTGGGTCAAAGGGTAGCTGAAAGAAGCAATTTTATTTTCCTAGATCTAAGCCCATATTTGGAATCTACATGAAAAACCATGTAGGAATGAGTCAAGAAGTGATTTTTTAAGGTTAAAGAGAAATAAGTCCAAAAATGGTGAACAAAGGAGGGAGCTTTATAGATCAAGAATCATTTTTATTTATGTTCTTGCTTTTCTTGGTTGGTTAATGATTCTTGCTGCCCTTTTTGATGGATTGCATTGTTAGGGTTTGATATTTGTGAAGGAAAGAGGAGAAGGAAAGAAAGCTAAAGCTTTTGGAGCAAGGTAGCAAGTTAAACCTAGCTACTAATACTAACTTAGCATTATTGATTATTGCATGATTAATTGCTATTATGTGGTTAGACTTTCTTGATTATAATGTGGCTGCTCTTTGTACTTCTTGCTTTGGCCTTTGCATGTTTGAGTTTGCCAAATAATAAGCATGCTAGTTCACCAATAGTAGTTAATATAATTGTGCATATTGATGATGCTTGTTGGTGTTATAGTTGGTTAATTTGCTATTGGGATTTCTATGAAATCTCATTCCACAAATGAAATATAACATTTTAGGGCCTAAATCATCCAAGGGAAAGCTACAGATTGAAGGCTAATTTGTGGGGTTGAGCCACAAAAATTCGTGAACTCATTTTGGTTATGTACATATTATACTAACAGTGCTGTAAGCACACTGACCCTGTCTAGTTCATGCAACTTTTTAATTATCCTTCCAAACGTGTTTAATCATGAAATTTTTTCATGATGAAAGATAACATCCTGAGCTTCAAATTGATAGCTAATACGTTAAAAATGGCCAAGTATACGATTTTTAATGATTTTCCAAAGTTAAAGGTCAGAATCTGGGAAAAAGAAATTTTGGCAATGGACAGTGCGGTATTTCACAAAAACCTGACGCGTTTTCATAAAGAATTGGATCTTGAGATTATTTTTCCTTGAAAAAGGACTTAAATATATTTAAATATAATTTTGAACCACCCCAATTGGATTTTTTTGGAATAAGTTATGAATTTTTGAAGTTAGGCCAAAAAAACTGGATTTTTACCCGATGAATAGTAAAAATCCGAAATTTAGCATTTTTGTGGTAAAAAGTGAGCCCAAGACCATCCAATGTAGTCTAAAATGATTTTGAAAGGAACCTAAGTCAATATAATAGTAAGGTGTGACACTAATGCATAGAGAGAGATAAGCAAGTTCCTGGCGATAGCTAGAGCTCGATGATGCTTAGATACATGATAATATAGGGACTAAACAGTGCTCTTTTATGTCCCTAAGGCACCTAAGAGCATGCAATCATATGACTCAGGCCATTAAGGAATCTAAGAAATGAAATTCCCATAGATAGATGCCACTACCTATAAGATTGAGTGATCGAGTGGAGAAGCTCCCTTTGATAGGGATATGGTATTCGAGGAATGTACATTGGCCGAGATTGCATATGAGGAAAGTCTTGACCATGGAGTACCTCTCTAAGATTGGGAAGTGGTTCTCCATATCAGAGTGACGCTGCTCTAGTAAGAGTAAGCTATCCTCTGAAGGAATGAAACAAAAAGTAAGTGGTTGAGTTAACGATGCTCCAGTAAGAGTAATCTGTCCTCCCACAGGAAAAGTAAAAGCAGTAGAGGCAAGGCACAGGACGGACCTTACCCCCGAGAGAGAGAGAGTGAAACTAGTTAAGACAACAGAAGTGTGATATGCAAATAGATGCTCCTTGAGCTTAACAGGGTACTATAGAATACTGAAGGATAATGAGAATGTGATGATATAAGTCCTCTCTTGATGTTATCCAAATTGTTAAGAGACAGTAAGGACTACAGAGTTCTAAGACAAGGTAGGCTGGCATTGATACAATGGCAAGTTAATGGACTCTAGAGATGAGCCAGTGGCTAGGCATTCGAAAGGCACAAAGAAAGGAAAGTGGCCTAAGGAAGCTAAAACTAAGGGCTAAAGAAATATGGAAAGGCTAAGAATTCCAGGAGTTGACAAAAAGGATTGAGTAAGGCCTAAGAAGACAATACTGATGTCTGTGATCAGTCTTGGGAATAATCAGTTAAGTTACTAGCTGAGTAGAGGTGAATTATTTTATTACTCAACTCTATGGTCTAGAGTCTCCTAGAGATCCTAAGATGGCTCAAATTGATGATAGTATTCTAGGGTCATGCTGGATCCTGAAGAGGCTTATGGTAGAGTGCAGTAGCTCCCGAGATCATAGTAGACCAAGCCTAAGAGAAAGTAGCTGAGCCATAAGGTAAGAGTACAGTACCTCTTTGGGAAGACAATGACCAGAGATGAGTTTAAAAATACTGAAATCTCCTTCAGTGGTGGACTAATATAGAGAGAGTACCCTTGACTTGTTCCAGACACATCTATTGTCGATTAGACTAGGCTCAATTCTATTCCAGTCAACAAAGGAAAGAAAGGAGATATGCCCTTGAAGTAAAGAGGAATGGCAGGGTATACAGCAAAGAATGGATAAAGGCTGTATTAAGAGAACTCGAAATGCCATGGTACAGCAAAATACCGAGAACACAGTATACTGTCGTGGCATTATTATTAGAGAATGAGCCTAAAGTATAGGAAGAATGTCAGCAGCAGTGACAAAATGCTTAAAAGCAAAGGCCATGCTCAGGCAAATGACAGAAAAGTATAGAACGACAAGTTATGTAAGTATAAAGTCCAGGGCTGAAACCCGTAAATGAGGTATAATGAAAAGTTGAAGAGGCCAGAGTTAAGTATAAGTGGAGATATTCTCCTCAGTTAACCCCTCATTAAAAGTAAGAATAGAGGGTTGACTCGAAATTTCGAGGACGAAATTCTTTTGAGAGGGGGAGAATTGTAACATCCAAACTTTTAGGCCTAGAAGTACCAGAAATAGCCTAAATTGGATAGGCTACTAGACTCCTTTTAAGCAGAAGTCCCAAAGATGAGAAAGGAAGTCAAAGTAGTTTCAGGGACTAAACTGCAAAGTGAAAGTTTTTAGGGGCTCAAGTATAATCAAGTTAGAGGCTCCAGTAAAGTCTCGAAGGCCCAGAGAGAGAAAAGAGGCTAGATACAGGCCAAAGGTTAAGTTAGAAACCTCAAAGAGAGGATTATATGAAGCTAAGTCCAAGCAGGGACTAAACCGTAAATTCAGAAAGTTATGACCAACAGGGGTAAAAAATGGAAGAGTATACAGAGAATTCCAAGAAAATCCCAGAAAATGGAAAATAATATTCTAAGGCTCTTCTGTGAAGAGAAAAGACGAAAATACCCCTGAGGCAGTTTAAATGGAATTTATGATGTTATGGCCGGTAAAATGTATACCGTTTGAGGTAATTATTTAAAATAGCAAGAGACCTCAAAAATGTATACAAAAATGAGGATAAATATTTGAAAGGTTTTACTAATTTATAAAATTAGTCCCACAACCAAAAGGCCAGTAGAGTGGCCTTAATAAATTAAAAAGCCAGTTTTGCCGATAAAAGGGTATTTTAGTAAATGAATTTTTACGCAAGGCTTAAAGGAAGTGTTATAGCCTAAGAAAATTCATAGATATTCTCTAGAATTAAAGGAAATTTATGGAGCAAACAGAAGAATTTTCTGAGCTCCAGAAGGCTATAAAGAAAGCCGGAGAAACGTGGGCTAAGTAAATTCAGAGGAAACTTATGAAACAAGTTTGATCCAACAGTAAGGATTTAATCTCCCTTCTCCTCCACCACTTTTATGACACTTGGAACCTTCTAGAAGAATGAGGTAAGCATGATGCGAGAAAGTGATGCAATGATGATGCAAAAGTCCACTTGAACTTCCAAGATTGCCCTTACTCCTTCTTCTAGCGACCAAGGGCATTTTGGTCCATTCAAGCCAAATTTTTGGCCATAAATAGACCCTCCCTCCTTCACATTTTTGGCCAAGCTGAAGAACACTAGGGGAAAATCTTGCAATTTTGATTCTTGAAGCTTAAATTAAGAGGAAGACACCTACTTTGATCAACCAAGTTTAGATCTAAGGTTAGTAAGTTGTTTCCTCTTGTTTCTTGCTTTGAATCTTTGGTTTTTATGGTTGAAAAGTTTGGTTTCCCTTAGGGCAAGGTGCTGGCCAAAATTAAGAAGAGTTAAAGGAGGATGATTTTGATGTTAAACTTGGTTAGAACACATTGATTAAAGGTTGTTTCAAGTGGATCTATGTGGAAATTGGAAGAATTATGTGATGATTTGATGCCTCTTTTGAATAAGTTACTTTTTGTATCTGATTCTAAAATTTGGCATGCTTAAATTACACTCTGTAAGCTTTAAATCCATGGGTAGAACACTTTATTTGGATATGTGTACAATTTATGGTGATTTTTCAAATATAGAGATTGAAATCTGGAAACAGTGTTGAACTTTTGGAAGAGTGTCGAGTTCCGTACGATTGCAGTACTGTTCATCATATAATTGGTTCTTGAAACTATTTTTCCTTTAACGTTAACTTAAGGATCTTTTAGTAACACTTGGAACCACTCAGTTTCAATTTTTCTAGAATTAATTATGAATTTTCAAAATTGAGTAAAAATTCTGGAGTATCTGCGTGAACAGTACCCGCGAACCAAAATTTCCAGTTTTGATATTCTTGAATCTAAGACCATCTAAAGTAGTCCTAATAGACAATAAATGGATCATAAGGATGGAAAATGATGGGATTTATGTTAGAAAAGCTAGAAAGAGAACCCTAAGACTAAGAGAAAGGGTTGAGGTTCAAGAAAGCTAATCTTGAACTTTATGTAATCTAGTGATCCTAATGGATTCTATGATCATTATGGTTATGTTTAGGACCTTTGGAACATCCAAGAGGATGTTTTGTGACATTAACCGAATGCTCACATGGTTGGAAAGTCAAGGGAGTCAAAGGAAAAGTAAGAGGAAAGCTTGAGATGCAAGGTAGTGAACTTACCTATTATCATTGCTTGATGTTGTATGCTTGTGTGTTGCCGTGTACATGTTATTGAATGTTATTGTGACATGTTTTAGCTACTGTAATTTCTATTGATGATGATTAGATTATGTCTCCATGGCCATGCATCAAGAAGTTAGCTTTGAGCATGCTAATATGTCACTAATTAACAAGAGAATAAACAAGTTACATGTAATGCACTAGCATCCATCTAGCACGATTAATATGGTATTGTTTGCTACTGAGATTCCCCCGAATCTCACCCCTCCCTAACCAACCATTTAGGTCAATCAATGATATGCACTAATGGCATGAGAAGCAAGGAGAAGAAAGCGGACAATTATTGACGTTAATGATTGAGATTATGTTCAATATATAATTCTCCTATGTTGTAAATTTATGTTATGAATGCCATCAATTCAATGTATGTGTTTAAAATGTTTATGGCATGAATAAAATTGCATGAGTATGAATGGGAAAGAGTAAGCCCATGTTATGTATGTCAAAGAAATTAAAAGAATTAATGCAAAAGTTAGTTAAGGGATAAAACGTAAGTCCTGTAGCAATTAGTTTTGGACTTCAGTTTGACATATCAAACGAATGAGTTAAGTCACGAGTTTTGGTAGTCTCATAGTACATATCCCAAGCTTTAAAATGAGAGGTAAATCACCTCTTTTGGATGTGTACACAAGGAGATATGAATTTCCAAAGTTTAGGCACAGAATCTGGAAAGTCCAGATTTTACCAAATAAACAGTAATTGTTATCCAATAAACTGTATGAATTGGGTAATAATAAGTACAATTGGGTATTTTTCCCTTAAAGATCATCGAAAGAACTTTCTGTAGAGTTTTTGGAACACTTCCATATGATTTTTGTAGAATTAGTTAAGATTTTTCAAAGTTGGACCTGTAATCTGAAATTTGCACAGTGAACAGCAATTTTTGGAAAAGTAACGTCCTAAAGGAGATTTTTGAGCTCAAGACCATCCAATGTGGTCAAAAAGGATTCTAAATGGATGCTAAGATATTATATAAGTAAGGTGTGACATTTTTGGTATCAGAGCAGAGGTTCTGACATAGGAAGAAGAGAATTATCTGCAATAATTTAGAAAAGCCTAGTTCAGGTTAGAGCTAGTAGTGGAATACTAGCTAAGGTCCAACTAGGGTTATGGGTTGGAGGTGAATGCTCTAGGGATAATAAGTATTAAGGATCTTTAAGAAATGAAGTTGGGATCCTCTGTTAGAAATGAATGCTCTAGGGTCAAGACTTTCCTTATATGCAATCTCTACTAGGGTACATTCCTTGAATACCATATCCCTATCAAAAGGAGCCTCTACTAGATTATTCAATCGTAAAGGCAGTGGCATCTATCTATAGGAATCTCATTCCTTAGATTCCTTAATGGCTTGAGTTACATGGTTGCATACTCTTAGATGCCTTAGGGACATAAAACAGTACTGTTTAGTCCCTCACATTATCATGTATCTAAGCATCATCGAGCTCTAGGTATCACTAGGAGCTTGCTTATCCCTCTCTATTCATTAGTTCCCAATGCAAGCATCCACTATCATATTCTTATTCATTTCCTTTCATCTCTATCCTTAAGAGGAATTTTGCCTCACTTTACTCTCTCTGACTTTCTTTACCTCTTGACCAGTTATTCTTATGGTCAGGTATTGATCACCATACCCTCGTCACATCACATAGCGAACATTTAATCACTTTGCTGTGTGGTATCTAGGTCTAGCACCTAGGTCATAATTGACCCTTCATTCATTGTCATCTAATCTTTGTCTCTCTTAGTTCACTATCCCATAAGGATTTCTATCTCTAGCCAGGGATTTGAACGAACCTCAAACATCTCATCCTGTTACCTCGCCTCTATCGAGGTTACATCGATTACTTAAGGTATAGTTTGACATTCGGTTCCCTTACTAGGGCATTGACTTATACCTCTGATTGGCTTACTATACTCTTAACCAATCACTTCTATGGTCATATACTAATCATAAAGTGACCATATTACAAAGCAGGCATTGATCATTAAAACATCTCCGCTGTGTGGCATTCCAGTCAGACACCTTTAACTAATCACCTGAGGCTTAGGTTGTCACCCTGCTTCCCTATTAGGGTCTGGACTCCTATTCCTTACTGGCTTACCATACTCTTAGCCATTACCCTCTGGAGACGTCTTTCAACTTTGACTCATTCCTTGATCAAGCTTTCTCAGCTCAACCATTCCTCTCCTGAATGGAGTCCCTCAGCAGTGACTACCAATCTCTCAAGTTACTCTCTGTCAGTCCTTACTTCTCTTCTATGTCTATTTCCCTTGAAGAAAACACCTCAATATCTTAACCTTAGTTGGACTAATCCTAGTAACCCGTTACTTTTCTAATTTAGATTTTCTCACATACCGGGCTTTGCTTGAACCAATACTTTGCTTATACCTTGGTAAGAACCTCTACCAGAATTTCTATTCTATCTCAACACTTGCCAAAACCTCTGCTCTGTTTACATACTGACCAAAACCTCTGCTCTGTTTACATACTTGCCAAAACCTCTGCTCTGATACCAAAATAAAACGTCCTGCCTTTGACCCATCAGAGCACGCATTCATAAGCATTATGGTTCAAGCAGATCATGACACAAGCCTGTGGATTTAAAATTTCAACATAATTACTCAGGTTACTATTCACTGTTAAATTTCCAGATTACAGGTCCAACTTCAAAAATTCATAACTAATTCCATAAAAATCGTGTTGAGGTGTTCTAAAATTCTACGGAAAGATGTTTCAATTCTATTTAAGGAAAAAATATCCAATTGGACTTATCTTTACCCAATTCGTACAGTTTAATCAATAAATATTACTATTCATTTCATAAAATGTGGAACTTCCAGATTCTGTGCGTCAAATTTGGGAATTCGTATCTCCTTGTGTACATATCCAATTGAGGTGATATACCTCTCATTTTAAATCTTGGGATGTGTACTATGAGTCTACCAAATCTCGTGACTTAACTCATTCATTTGGTAGGTCAAACTGGAGCTACAAACTCACTGCTCCAGGACCTACGTTTTATCCCTTAACATCTCTTTACTTTAATTCTTTTTATTTCTTTCGCATACATAACATGGGCTTACTTATTTCCATTCATGCTCATATGCTTTCATTCATGCCATAAGCATTATAATTAAATACATGGCATCATATGCATCCATAACATAAATTACATAATAAGAGAATTACACAATGAATAATAATATCATTCATTAACATCAATAATTTTCCACTTTCTTCTCCTTGCTTCTCATGCCATTATTGCCCATTGATGATTGACCTAAATGGTTGGTTAGGAAGGGGGTGAGATTTGAGGGAATCTCAGTAGCAAACAATACCATATTAATCATGCTAGATGGATGCTAATGCACTACACGTAACTTGTTTATTCTCTTGTTAATTAGTGATATATTAGCATGCTCAAAGCTAACTTCTTGATGCATGGCCCTGGAGACATAATCTACTCATCATGAATAGCAATTATAGCAACTAAAACATGTCACAATAACATTCAATAACATGTACACAGCAACACACAAGCATACAACATCAAGCAATGACAATAGGTAAGTTCACTACCTTGCACCTCAAGCTTTCCTCTTACTTTTCCTTTGACTCCCTTGACTTTCCAACCATATAGGCATTCGGTCAACATCACCAAACATCCTCTTGGATATTCCAAAGGTCCTAAACATAACCATAATGATCATACAATCTATTAGGACCACTAGATTACATAAAGTTCAAGACTAGCTTTCTTAGACCTCAACCCTTTCTCTTAGTCTTAGGGTTCTCTTTCTAGCTTTTCTAACATAAATCTCATCATTTCCCATCCTTATGATCTATTTCGTGTCAATTAGGACTACTTTAGATGGCCTTAGATTCAATAATATCAAATCTGGAAATTTTGGTTCGCGGGTACTGTTCACGCAGAAACTCTAGAATTTTTACTCAACTTTGAAAATTCATAATTAATTCTAGAAAACTTGCACTTGAGTGGTTCCAAGTGCACTGAAAGCTCCTTAAGTTAACTTTAAAGAAAAATAGTTTCAGGAACCAATCTATGCCTAACAGTACCGAAAATGTACGGAACTCAAAACTCTTCCAAAGTTCAACACTGTTTCCAGATTTCAAACCCTAACTTTGAAAAATCACCATAAATCATACACATATCCAAATAAAGTGTTCTACCTATAGATTTAAAGCTCACAGAGTCTACTTTAAGCATACAAATTTCAGAATCAGATATTAACAGTAAATAATTCAAATAGGCATCAAATCAGATGCTACAGCCACCACATACCTTGATCTTGAAGCTTGAACTTAGGTGGACTTTCTCTCACTAGAAATAGCTCTTTCTCTCTCTAGATGCAAGAGCGGCAGAATTTCCCCTATAGTTCCTTGCTTGGCAGAAATATGAAGGGGAGGAGTGCCTATTTATAGGCAAAAATTTGGCTTGAATGGACCAAAATACCCTTGGTGGCTAATAGAAAGGGTAAGGGCAATCTTGGAATTTCAAGTTGACTTTTACATCATCATTACATCATCTTCTTGCATCATGCTTATCTCATCCTTCTAGAAGATGCCAAGTGTCATGAAAATGGTGGAGGAGATGGGAGATTAGATCCTAGCCGTTGGATCAAACTTGATTCCTTCGAATTTACTTGGCCCATGTTTCTCTGGCTTTCTTTATGGCCTTCCGGAGCTCAAAAAATTCTTCTGTCTACTCCATAAATTTCCTTTAATTCTAAAGAATATCTATGAATTTTTTTAGGTCATAACACTTCCTTTAAACCTTGCATAAGAATTCATTTACCAAAATGCCCTTTTATCGACAAAACTGACTTTCTAATTTATTAAAGCCACTCCACTGGCCTTTTGGTTGCGGGACTAATTTTATAAATTAGTACAACCTTTCAAACAGTTAATCTTATTTTTGTATATATTTTTGAGGTCTCTTGCTATTTTAAATAATTATCTCAAACGGTATATTTTTTACCGGCCATAACCTCATAAATTCCATTTAAGCTGCCTCAGGGGTATTTTTGTCTTTTCTCTTCACAGAAGAGCCTTAGAATATTATTTTCCATTTTTTAGGATTTTTTTGGAATTCTTTGTATACTCTTCCATTTTTACTCCTACTGGTCATAACTTTCTGAATTTACGGTTTAGTTCCTGTTTGGACTTAGCTTCATACAATCCTCTCTTTGAGGTTTCTAACTCAACCTTTGGCCTATAACTAGCCTCTTTTCTCTTTTTGGGCCTTCAAGGCTTTACTGGAGCCTCTAACTTGATTACACCTTAGCCCCTTGAAACTTTTACTTTGCAGTTTAGTCCCTGAAACTGTTTTGACTTCCTTTCTCATCTTTAGGACTTTTGCTCAAAAGGGGTCTGGTAGCCTATCTAATTTAGGCTATTTATGGTATTTCTAGGCTCAAAAGCTTGGATGTTACATGCTAATACGAGGAGTTTGCCACGGCGAAGGGTGGCAGAGGCTCTTCTTTTGCTCTGTGTGCCTTGAGTCTTCAACCTTGGCTCCAATCTCAGGTGTCCTACACTGAAAAGCAACAATTTAAGGCATCAATTGTCCTAGAAATTAATTGAATACAATTAATAACTAATTATGATAATTTTACCCTCAAAAAGACACTAACTCAATGTATGGACTCTTAATCTAAAATAAGCTCAATTATAGCCAAAAGAGCCAGAAAATGCAACAAAACCATGGATGATGTAATCAAAAGATAAGAATAATTTGAGCTCAATCAGTAAGCTTGAAAGATCTACCTTTCCCTAAAGCTTTTATGTTTTGGGCAGAAGGTTGCAAAAGAAAAACAGAATAAAGAAGTCTTAGATTTCTTTAGTAAAATAGAAATTAATATTCCCTTCTGGATTTATTAAAGAAAGTGCCTAAATATGCAAAATTCTTGAAAGACATTTGCACTAACAAAAGGAAGTTTAAAACTAATAAATTGGTGCAAGTTGGCCCTAATGTTTCAGCTCTTTTTAAAGCTCAATTACCTGTGAAATGCCAAGATCCAGGAGCTTTCTCCATTCCTTGCCAAATTGGTAAATTTCACATCTCTAAAGCTTTGTCGGATTTAGGTGTTGCTATTAACGTGATGCCAAGTTCTGTTTACTTTGCTTTGGGAGTTTAAATCATGAAACCTACAAGTGTCTTAGTGCAACTAGCTAATAAGTCTTTTAGGAATTCCAGAGGAATCTTAGAAGACATTTTGGTCCAAGTAAAAGATCTTGTATTTCCTGCTGATTTTTATGTTCTAGATATGACTAATGAGGCCATAAGTGAAACCACATTGATTTTGGGTAGACCATTTCTAAGAATCGCCACTACTATGATTTGCATGAAAGATGGGATTATAAAAATGGAATTTGGTGGTCAAGAAATTCAATTTAATATGTATGAGATGATGAAACATCCACATGAGGATTATTCTCTGTTGGGGTTTAATATGATTGATTTGTCACTTGAAAATGAGTGTAAATCTATTTTTGAGCATGATAGCAATGATGATACTGAAGATTCTTTCATTTCTTTCTCTTTCATATATTCTCCTTTATCTTCTTTTTCTTCACACCTGGATGATGTGTCTAGCATTGATTCTACAATTGATGGCTGGCTTTCCACTTGGAGTGAATTTTCTTCAGTTTTGTCTATTAAGTCTTTAATTGATGTTAATTCCACACTGTCAAGTGATGAACAACCTGCATGAAGATTGCTTGTAGATTTCTCAACAGCACAAGAGAGTGAATTAATTCTTGTACAAAAAGAGGAAGGTGAAGGGCACAAGAATCATGATTGTAAGGCTAGCCTAACTCTCATAGACGAATCCCTATTCAAGGAGCATGAAGCTGAACTTTCTAAACAACAGGATTTTTCTTTAAATTCTTATCATATTTTGTATTCCAATCCTGTTTACAAGTCACTTGATCTTAGTTTCTTTAATTGTGCAGAACTAGAATATCTCTTGGAAATCATGCAAGGTGCAGCTACTCCCAAACCTAGGAAATTAGTCATGACACCAACCAAATTTGCTGAAATATGCAACACAGGGAGTGCTCTTTTGCAATCTATTTTTACTTGTGAAATTAGAATTCCTCAAGACTATGCTACATCTAATTTTGAATTTTCACATGGATTTCTAGATTTTAAATGCATTATTGCAGGGACCTATTAAGGAGTATTGCTCACATAAGGATGAATGCACAGCTGCAGTTTTTGGTGTTGAAGCTTTGAAGCAATCTGAAAATAATTGCACTACCTTAGAGCTCAAGAAACTGATACCCTCAGCAGTCCAACCTCCTGAATTAGATCTTAAACCCCTGCCATCAACACTAAAATATGCATTTTTATTTGAAAACGAAAGACTACCGATGATAATCTCTTACTCTTTGACTGATCTTGAAGAGTCTCAGTTACTTGCTGTTTTGAAGAGGTATAAAAGTGCAATTGGTTGGTCTCTAGCAGATATTCTTGGTATTAATGCTTCAATTTGCACTCATAGAATCTTGTTAAATGAAAATACAAAGCCCATAAGGCAACCTCAAAGAAGACTTAACCCACTCATACTTGATCTTGTTAAAAAGGAAGTAACAAAGCCGCTTAGCGTTGGTATTATATACCTTATTTCAGATAGTGAATGGGTAAGTCTAGTTCAAGTTGTTCCTAAGAAAAGTGGAATCACTGTGATTAGGAATGAGAAAAATGAATTAATCCCTACTAGAAAAATGAGAAAAATGGCGTGTTTGCATTGATTATAGGAGGCTTAATGATTCTATAAGAAAAGATCACTTTCGCCTACCCTTTATAGATCAAATGCTTGAAAGATTAGCTTGTAAATCTCACTATTGTTTCCTTGATGGTTTCAGTGGCTATTTTTAGGTTCCCATTGCACCCTAATATCAAGAGAAGACTACATTCACTTGTCCCTTTGGCATATTTGCATATAAAAGAATGCCATTTGGACTTTGTAATGCACCAAGCACATTTCAAAGGTGTATGCTATCCATCTTTAGTGATTTGCTAGAAAATGGGATTGAGGTGTTTATGGATGACTTTACTATCTATGGAAATAATTTTGATGAATGCTTAGTGAACTTGGAAAAAGCTTTATCTAAATGTGTTGAAAAGGACCTTATCTTGAATTTTGAAAAATCTCACTTTATGGTCCAGCAAGGAATAGTTCTAGGTCACCTAATTTCTGAAAAGGGAATAGAGGTAGACAAGGCAAAAATTGAAGTAATTTCATCTTTACCTTATCCAACAAATCTTAAGGAACTTAGATCTTTCCTAGGCCATGTTGGATTTTATAGAAGGTTCATAAAAGATTTTAGTAAAGTGACTTGTCTAATGTCCAAATTACTACAAAAAGATGCTTCCTTTGATTTAACTGATGAGTGTAAAATGTCTTTTGATGAGATTAAATCCAAATTGACTTCTCCACCTGTTTTGACTAGCCCTAATTGGAATTTACCGTTTGAATTGTGTTATGATGCCTTTAACAATGTAGTGGGTGCAGTTCTGGGACAAAAAGATGGTAAGGCTTCCAAAGTTATTGCTTATGCTTCAAAAACACTAGATAAAGCCAAACTAATTATACAACTACTGAAAAAGAGCTCTTCTCTATTGTTTTTGCATTAGACAAGTTTAGACCTTACCTAATTAACTCTAAAGTCACTGTTTTCACTGACCATTATGCTGTTAAGTATATTTTCAGCAAACCACAATCCAAACTGAGGCTCTTAAGGTGGATGTTGTTGATCCACAAATTTGATATTGATATCAAAGACAAGCCTGGAGCAGAAAATGCAGTGGCTGACCATCTAAGTCGCTTACCAGAAACTACAAGGGGAGTAATTGATTTAGATTTTGTTTGTGATGAGTTTAAGGATTGTTTTGTTTCTGCATTGTCTCTCGTGGAACCTTGGTATTTTCATATTGTCAACTTTTAGTTGCGGGTCTAATCCCTTCTTCATTGTCTCACTTTCAGATGCAAAAGATTAAGAGTGAATCTAAACACTATATTTGGGACCCTCCAATCCTTTGGAAGGTATACAATGACCAAATCATTCGAAAATGTGTGCCAAATAAAGAATTCCAAGACATTATGCGTGCTTGCCACTCTCAAACTTGTGGAGGCCATTTTAGTGCTCAAAAGACTGCAAGGAAAATATTAGAAGCTGCTTTGTATTGGCTATCATTCTTTAAAGACTCTTATGAGTATTGCAAGAATTATGTTATTTGCCAAAGATTTGGTAGCTTAACTAAGAAACATGAATTACCCCAACACCCAATGCTTTTTTGTGAGGTGTTTGAAGTATGGGGTATTGATTTTATGGGCCCTTTTCTTCCTTTTATAGGTTTTACATACATCCTTCTTATAGTTGATTATCTTTCACGATGGGTAGAGGCCATAGCAACCAAAAAGAACGATGCTGCCACTGTTTCAAAATTTCTGAAAAATAACATCTTTTCTAGGTTTGGCATCCCTAGAGCAATAGTTAGTGACAATGGAGCTCATTTTTGTAATAAATTACTGCAAGGGTTATTCACTAAGTATGGTGTGACACATAAGACATCCACACCTTATCATCCCCAAAGTAATGTGCAAGCTGAAAATGCAAATAGAGAAATCAAGAAGGTGTTGGAAAGAATAGTTAAACCATCTAGGAAGGATTGGAGTGCCAGATTAGATGATGCTTTGTGGGCATACAGAATTGCATTTAAAACCCCCATAGGCATGTCTCCTTATAGGTTGGTTTATGGTAAAATGTGTCACCTACCAGTTGAGATTGAACATAAGTCTCTTTGGGCTGTAAAAGCATGTAACCTTGATTTTGATTCTGCTGGCATGGAAAGGTTATTGCAACTGCAGGAACTTGAAGAGTTGAGACTTGAAGCCTATGAGAATTCCAGGTTTTACAAGGAGAAGACAAAGATGATTCATGACAAGCAAATTCTAAGGAAGACTTTTAAGGTTGGAGATAAAGTGCTACTATACAAGGCACGGTTCACATTTAAACCTGGGAAGTTGAGCACCAAATAGGAAGGACCATACTTGGTCACTAAAGTGCATAATTTTGGCATGATAGAGTTGCTAGATGAGATGAGCGGTAAGACTTGCAAGGTCAATAGCCACCTGCTCAAAATTTATAAGGAGAATTTTGATCCACCATAATCTCAGGTTGTCCCCTTGCTTACCTCGCATACCTTAGTCTATGTTTATTTGACTTTTATCATTCTTGAACTTCACTTGTGAATAAGTGTGGGGGAGGGGCATGACCAGTAGCTAGTGTAAGTTGTTTTCAGTTTGTTTTGTGTGTTCCGTTGTTTTTGTCTATTATTCCTTTCCCCACCTTTCCTTACTTATCTTTTGTTCAAATTTGCATTGAGGGCAATGCAAGGATCAAGTGTGGGGGAGTGAATGTTGTGTTTTTGTGTGTTCTGTGTCTTTTATAAAAACCTCAGTTTTTCAAAAACTTTTTGAAGGTTTAAGCTTGTTTCAAGGGTTTAATGTTGCATTTGTGATTAATTTTGACTTGGAAATTAATATCATGAAGTGAAATTTTCTAATGCATAGAGTTTAAGCATGATGTGTTCTTTAGCCCAAGTGAATAAATATGGAAGACAAACCGTAGTTGGAAGGATTCTTTGGGCCTTTATATTCATTTCTGGTGTGTGCATTCACTTATTTCTTATGCTCTCTAGAACTTGTCTTAGTTCTTAATCAACACCACATGTAACATTTGTATCTCTTGAACATGATTGAGGCATTCATTCAAATTAACTACTTAGACCAAATGGCCAACCCCTACATGATTTACCCTTTGCTACCCATTTGAGCCTTTTAGTTGAATTTTCCATTTATTTCACTCTCATTTATAAAACCTCTCTCCTACAAGGATGCATATTTCATTTCATTAATTCCTTTTACAATTCACTAGTATTATGATGGATTCAATTGATGGATTGATATGAGGAAGTGCATACTTGATCATGGGTTGGGGAAAAAAAGAGAAAAGAAAAGAAAAGAAACAAAAAAAAAGAGATGCAAAATGTAAAAAACAAAAGAAAGAAGAGAATAGAAAAGTTGAAAAGAAATGAAAAAGCAAGAAAGGAAAAGAAAGTGGGAATAAAAGCACCTTTACAGCTTTAGAATTCAAGATCAAGAAATCAAACCTTAAGTTGAACATTACTAACGCTATTGAATTCTACACATTGATTTGCATATTATCTCTTCCCTCATATGTATTCTTGTGCATTTCCTTCCCACCTTTACATTACAAGCCATAAAAGTCCTCTTGATTCTTGAGTACTGATGTATTTGAGTGGTGGAGAGGTAGAGCTATTACAAACATATGGTAGAGCATTTGAACAAGTGAATTGAGTGAAAGAACCTTAAACACTTGTGAGTTGAGTGATATACTAATACCCTTGTGTGGCCTTCTATATTTTGTTCACTTAGATTAAATCGCATATCATTGCTTGATTTCTTTGCATAAGAATGTTCCATGGATTGATGTTGGTTAAAGAATCACTGTTGGTTGCATTTGTAACTTGAATTTTTGAGCTTGCCTATTCCTTATCTTACATCCTTCTCTTTCACATTATGTTTAGACCTGATTTGCTCAGGAATGCAAAAGCTAAGTATGGGGGAATCGATAAGCCTCATTATTTGCATATATTTCTAGCCCTAAACTCATGCTTTTGCCATTTATATTTGCATATTTTGGGTATAATTAGCTTTCATTGTGCATAGGAGTTAGTAAAGGAAGTTATGAGGTTTTCTTTGTGTTTTTGCATGATTTTATGTGATTTTATTGTGTGTACTTTTGATCCTTGTTTGGTGTGAATTTCAGGGAGCTTCACTAGCATTCTCACCATTCTGTCATAGGTGCCACAGTGGATAGCTGAAGGTGCCACGGCGGATTTTCAAAGATACTCTCAGTCATAGGCGCCGCAACGAATGATCAGAGGCGCCATGATGAACCAAGTTTCACAAGGAGCTCAAGATCACTAATTGAAACGACACCGTATAGGCTAGGCGCCGCAGTGGATATCACAAGGTGCCGTGACGGATGATGAAAAACTTTAGATTTAAATACAGAAGTTGTGAGCTCAAACGGAGGAGCCCAGATTCAGTTCTTCACCCTCCAGATCACCAATTTTCTTGTTCTCTCCACCTTCTCTCAATTCTCTCTCCCATTTTTGTCCAAATCCATCATCTTCCACCGATCATCTATGAATCTTTCATTGATTCTTGCTATTTCTACTGCAATTCAGAGCATGAGTGGCTAAATTCCTAAGTTCTCCTAGCAATGAAGCTTACCTGAGTTCATAGAGCTAAACAGGGAGTCTTTTTAGATCTGATTTCCACTTTCTATTCTAAGATTCATTTGTATCAGTTGAACATTTGTGATTAGAATGAAAGTTGAGTGATTAGATTTATGTTTCTTGGAATTTAGATCTGATTGAACATTCAGATGTGAGTTGTGTCCTTTGATTCAGTTGAATAGAGGATTCTCTATTAATTTGTAGATCTAATTCGTTTTACTTGGACTGTTGTTCTATAATTCTGATTTTTGATTGAATGATTTTGATGATTCACAGTTGTGGTCATCCTTAGAGAATTGCAACTTGCTTCTTAAGTGTTCTTGTCAATTGATTTTCCTTCTCTACAGAGCAAGACAATGAATCTAGTAAGATAGTTGTTATTGACCTGTGTTTAGAGAGATTTGAGCAGTAGCTGAATCTATCTATTTGATTGACTCTAAGAGACTCTAAATTATAAGATTGAACAAGAAAGGAAGGATGAATTGCTAGGGGAACTACCATCTCTTATCTGAATCATTTTTGCATTTTAGAACCTTTACTATTACCTTTCATTTGAATTTGTTTCTTATTTCGATTTCTCCATTCTAACTCAATCTTTTACCTTGGTAATTTGATAATTAAAGTGAATTGTTAAGAATTGAATTCCAACTTAAGTCTCCTTGAGAAGAATGACCTAGGTATTGCCTCACTTGCTGTATTTTCCTAGTATAATTTTGATTACCTAGCAACAAGGTTCATCAGTATTCATTTTATGGGACCCTTTCCTTCATCCTTTGGTTTTGTATATATTTTGTTAGCTGTAGATTATGTGTCCAAATGGATAGAAGCGATACCTTCTAGAAAAGATGATGCCAAGCTGTTTCAAAATTTCTTAAATCAAACATTTTCTGTAGGTATGGGATCCCTAAGGCTATAGTGAGTGACAGGGGTATACATTTCTGTAATAGGATTGTAGATAATCTATTTTCAAAATTTGGTGTCACTCATAAAGTCTTCACTACCTACTACCCCCAAACCAATGGTCAAGCTGAAGTTTCAAATAAAGAGGCGAAGCACATACTGGAGAAGATAGTAAGGCCTTCCAAGAAAGACTGGAGTTTATATTTGGAAGAAGCATTATGGGCGTATCAGACGGCATACAAATCACTATTGACATGTCCCCTTACCGGTTGGTTTTTGGGAAAGCTTGTCATTTACCAGTGGAGCTTGAGCACAAGGCCTATTGGGCAGTTAAGCAGTACAACGTGAATATAGAGTCTGCCGGAAAGGAAAGGAAGTTGCAACTGCAAGAGGTAGAGGAGCTTAGACTTGAAGCCTATGAAAACTCCAAACTTTACAAGGGGAAAACAAAGTTCGTGCATGACCGGGGAATCCTACGGAAGCACTTCAAAGAGGGCGACCGAGTATTGTTGTATAAGGCTCGGTTCACTTTCAAGCAAGGAAAATTCAACATCAGATGGGACGGGCCTTACACGGTCACAAGAGTGCACAACTTTGGCATGGTTAAGCTTTTGCACGAGGAGACTGGAGACAGACTCAAGGTCAATGGCCATCTATTGAAGCTTTACCATAAGAATCAAAAGCCTCCTTAATTCCCTGGTTGTTTCTTTCCTTCACTCATTTACTAACTTTTGCCCTATTATTGCTTGTGATATATTCTGTGCATTGGTATACTAATTGAGTGTTAGGGAGAAACCATCTCAGTAGTATAGTTTTAGTATAGTTAGTTATTTTCCTTTTCAATAAGATTCCCTTCTTGGTTTTCATTTCTGCTCTTACTCGTTGTGTGCTTAATTGTTATAGTGCGGCAAATGGTTAATTTTGTGTGTTGTGCTACCTTATCATATGTTTATTGAGTACCTTTTGATCTCATTTTATACACCTAAAAAGTTTCTGAAGTATCCAGCTGCCCCTTTTTGTTTTTGTGCTTTGTTCCTCTGCTGCTATGTTGTTTCTGTTAGTTTTTGGGTTTCTCGGGCAACCTTCACCGCGGCAAACTTCATCATTCACCGTGATGAAAGCTGCCCAACTTCTGTTTATTGCTTTCGGTGAACTTTCACTGCGGCAAACTTCTGTTTATTGCTTTCGGTGAACTTTCACTGCAGCGAACTATAGCCTTCATTGCGGTGAAGCTCACCCAGTTCTGTCTTTCCCTCTCGGGATACTTTTACCGCGACGAACCTATGGTTTTGCCGTGGCAAGGCCCTTTTTCTTTCCTCTCTTTTCATCTTAGGAAGGTTTCACCCCGATGAACTCAAACCTTCACCGTGACGAAACCCCAGTTTCTGTGCAGAATGTTTTATTTAAAACCCTGTCTTCCAGTGTCAAATTCCCTTTTTGCCCTTTATAATTGCCAACCCAGTCAATTTCTTCAACTCCTTTTTCGTCTTTTCACCTCCCTTCAACCTTTAACACCCCTAAAACATACTCTTCAGTTACCATTTTCACGAAATCGCTTCCCCCTCCCTCAACATCCTCCAACCGATGCCGCTACCCCTCTCCTCTCCTACCGTACATTTCTTCCTCATCCTTCCTGTGTCTACTACTAGTCATCTTTAGTTTGCTTGCTGCCTGCCATCCTCTTTTCGATCATCTTCCATTCCAGTGGTGATTATCATCTTCATTCCATCCTTTCTTGCATAAGACTCTTTTCTTTCTCCCCTGTCAGTTTTTCTTTCTTTCTTTTTCAGTTAATTCTTGTTTGTTTAGTTCCTTTGGTTGGTTGTTTAGTTGGGTCATTTTTGCTGTCAATTTTTAGTTATCTAGCTCTTAGGCTATCTAATGATTCATGGTGCATTTTGTTTTTCAGTGATTTCCTTACTCAATTTTGAAAGTTTTTGGTAAATTAAAAACCTATGAATCATTACATAACCATTTGCTATTGCTTGCGCTGCTGAGGTTTCTTCCTCTAGCTGCCTCCTGTCGAGGTTAGCCATTACCGCTGCCATCGCTGTAGCTATCATGGTGTCCCTTTCTTGTTCCTGGCGAGCTTATGCCGCCCTTATCTCTTTGATGGTGTTTTGCTATTGCTTGAGATGATCCAGAATTATTTGCAGTGGGTCGGCAGGGACCCTTGCATCCTGATCTGGGGGTCTCTCAGGTGAAGGGTTTTGTCAAGTTCTAACCATCATATTTAACTACTCGGATAGTATAATAAAGGAACAAGAAGTAAACATTATGCTTGGATTTCATTTACCAAAACATTCAGCATACAATACTTATGCATCAACCAAAGCAGCAAGTTCATTACAAACATATGAAAAGCAAACAACATAATAACCAAGCATCGTTAGCCTAACCTACTATGGTTAGCTGTAACAAAACATGTCTTACATTAGTAGTATGAGGATCTAACTGTCTAAAACTAGTGTAGCATAACAAAGTTTTTGAGACACTAGATGTAATCCTCAATATCTAAACCCACTATCTGGTCTAGGCGATCGAACTCATTCACCCATGAGGGTAAATATGGAAGCATGTCCGTCATCATGTAAACCCAGTCCTCGGTGTCTAGATAAAGGTTATCTGGTCCATACGTCTGATGCAACACCTTCACCCCCCAAAGGTAATCTAAGTAAATGTTCAGGTCTTGCTAATCCTTATCTTTCTTGATATGATAACCGAAGAACTCTAACTTTCCTTTTAGCTGCTCATGACTACTGATCCTAAGCTCCGTTAAAGCAGGCTTAGGCATTGCAGGTGTCGGGGGTTTCACTGGCCTAGTACTGGGTCCGGGAATGTCGCTTGGACACACATTTGGGGTAACAGGCTATCTGATGGATTGAATGTAATGACCAAGGTCCAATGGTTCTTGGTACAAGCCAGTTATAGGATCTATCAGGTTACTGAGTCCAGGTAGGTACAGTAATTGTTCTTCGGTAATCCCTAAAAGGTTAGCCCAATGCTCTAGATAAATATTGGACCCTTTTGTTGAATATCCTGGGCTAGCAGTCTCTATGGTCCATTTCACCAGATCCTCCTCTTTGATGACGTTGATTATGTTAGTATCCCAATCATTGACCGATGCCTCTGATCTAGTATCCCAATCCATTGTGTTTTCCATTTCAACTCCTGCAAAAACTCGTTAGTTCCTCTTTAACCAACCACGTTATTTAACGAGTAACTTAAGCAGAGCATTCTATCCTATGCCAGAACCTCTGCTCTGATCTAAAAATGTTACACCCTACTATCACATCATCTTAGGGTTCAAATAAAACCATTTTAGACCATATTGGATGGTATTGGTCTCAATTTTATCCCAAAAACGTTGATTTTCGGATTTTCATTGTTCATTGGGTAAAAATCTAGTTTTCTGGTCCAACTTAAAAAATTCATAACTTAATCTAGAAAAATCAAAATAGAATGGTTCAAAATTCTATAAAAATCTATTTGAATTCTCTTTCAAGGAAAAATAATCTTGTGAACCAACTCTATTTGAAAAAGTGTCAAGTTTTTATGGAAGTCACCTCTGTTCATTTGGCAAAATCCCTTTTTTCAGATTCTGAACCTTAATTTTGAAAAATCATTAAAAATCATATAGCTAACCATTTTTAACGTGTTAGCTATCAAAATGAAGCTCAGAACGTGATCTACAACCATGAAAAAATTTGTGATTAAAAGCGTATGGGAACTTAATCAAACGTCATTTAAGATTAGCGGTGTCAATAGGTTTACAGCACTGCCCAGCTGAATATTTACATAACCAAAAGTCTATGAATTTTTATGGTTTGACACCATAATTTAACTTTCAATCTGCAGCTTGCCCTTGGAAGTTTAAGGCCCTAAAATGTTAGGTTACATATGAGGGATGAGATTTCAATGAAATCCCAGTAGCAAGATCAATCAACCAAAACATCAGCATGCATCATTATAAAGCATTTCGATATTAGCTATCATAGGAGAACTAATCTTCTTATAAATAGGCAACCTCAACATGCAAGGCCATGGCAACAAATGCAAGGAGTAACCATATCACAAACATCATAGTTCAACCATATAATAGCAAGCATTCATGCCATAAATAACAATGCAAAGTTAAGATTAATGGCTAATTAAATTCCACTACGTTGAACCAATGCTCTTTGGTTTTCTTGTTCTTCTTTCTTGCTTCCAAAAATACCAAACCCTAACATAGAAATTCATAAAAAGGGCAGCAAGAATCATCAACCATTCCATATAAAAATCAACAATATAACTCAAGGACAACCTTTATCCCTTAAAGCTTCCACCTTTGTTCTTTAAATTTTAAAGTTTGTTTCCATAAACCCTAAAAATTCCCTCTTAACCTTTTCCTACATGATTTTTCATGTAGATTTCAAATTTGTGCTTGGATTTAAGAAAATAAAACTCCTTCTTCTAGTTTCAGCTAGGCCAAACCACTATGGTTCATTTTCTAAAAATTACAACTTTGGCTTTAATGCTTCCAACCTTTGTTGTTTAGGTTTATCCCACACCATTTTCCATTTTGAATACAAGGGAAGCATCAAAACATTGAAAAACACATCCTAGGAGAAAATACTTCAAAAACAACCTACAACTACTTGTAACTACTAGGATCTATCATGCTTTGAATTGTTCTAACATGTTGGACCAATAAAACTTTCCTCCCTTCTCTATATTCATTTCAGCCAACACAATAAAAAGGGGAAGAACCAGAATTTTCAACCATAAAAAACAAGAGAATTAAGCAAGGAACAACATAAGATCATCCACTAACCTTAACTCCAAGCTTGCTTGATGAAAGATAGATGTTTTCCTCTTGTTCACACTTAAAGGTCACTCTTTTTCTCTCATTCTTCCTCTTGAATGAAATGTGCATCTGATTTTAGGGGAGGAAGAGCTAAATTAATGCACCAAAATATCCCAACCACCATCATAAATGCAAAGCCAAGTGTCATTACCCCCTTTAATCTTACAATCTCTTTCATAGTTAACTAAATCTAAATGAAATTAATTACCAAAAGTCAAAATCCTCTCCATTTAAGGACTGACACTTGGCAAGTTCAAATCCTCTCTATTAGGGGCTTGACACAGGGCTAAATGTGAACCATTTGAATTGCAAGACTCTAGTCTTGCTTTATCGATGCACTTTGACTCCGGGTTTAATTTCTTTTCTATAATTACAGTACTCTGCCTTCTGTAATTATTTTTTGCGAAAACCATAATCTATTCTCCTCATTTTTATCTTCCCAAATTGCCCTCTTTGTCTCCAAATTAATTTCCCAATAATTAAATAAAAAGGAAATCTAATTTCCTTCTCTTTTGTGATTTTTCCACTTTCAAAGGAATTGGAAAAAATCTTGGATGCTTGAGGGTCTTCCTTTAATTCCATATTCTGTTAAAATTCCTTGGAATATCATAGGAAATTTTTTTAAAATTTTATCCTCCTTAAAATATTTATTTGGAATTTTCCAAATAAAAGCCCTTAAATTAGGCTAAATTACCCTTAAATTCCCTTATAATTTCTCTAAGGATAATTCGGCCATGAAACTAATTTTATAATCCCATATAATTCTGAAGGGATATTATCCTTATTTTTTCTTAATTTTCCAAGACTCAGAAATATTTTTTCATAATTATTTTGGACCAATTTTTCTTAATTAGTCAAATTTCCATAATTGGCTTGGAAAATCATAATAATCATTTCTCACCAAAATTCTTCTATTTCTCCTTATCATTTTTTACCTTTGATTATTTATTTAGGAATATTCCTTATTCCTAATCACCCTATTGCCAGATGTGACGGAAAATCAAATATTCCAACCATACAAAGCAAGAAAACAAGCTGAGGAATCATTTAGAACCAGGAACTAGCCTTGAACCTCACTTATATGCTCAAAGTTGATGCCTTTCTCCATAGTTTCTCCTTGAACTCTCTCTTTTCCCTCTTGGTTTACTCTTGGCCAAAAATAACATCTGAAAGTAGGGGGTGGGGGAGCTCCTTTAATGAACCAAAAATATCCCAACCACCATCATAAATGAAGTTACAAGTGTCTTTACCCCTTTCTGTCTTAGTTTCTCTTTCTTAATTAACTAATTCCAAAAGAAATTAATTAACAAAAGTCAAAATCCTCTCCATTTGGGGAGTGACACTTGGCAAATTCAGATCCTCTCTATTTGGGGTTTGACACATGGCCAATTGTGAGCCATTTGAATTGCAAGGCTCTAGTCTTGCTTTATCGGTGCACTTTGACTCCGGGCTTAATTTCTTTCCTATAATTACAATAGTCTGACCTCTGTAATTATTTTGCTCCAGATCCATAATTTATTCTCCTCATTTTTATCTTCCCAAAATGCCCTCTTTGTCTCAAAATTGAATTTCCAATAATTAAATAAAAAAGAAAACTATTTTCCTTCTCCTTATTAATTTTTCCACTTTTCAAGGAATTGGGAGAAATCTTGGATGCTTGAGGGTCTTCCTTTAATTCCATATTCTGTTAAAATTCCTTGGGGTATCATAGGAAATTTTCTTGGAATTTTATCCTCCCTAAAATATTTATTTGGAATTTTCCAAATAAAAGCCCTTAAATTAGGCTAAATTACCCTTAAATTCCCTTATAATTTCTCTAAGGATAATTAGGCCATGAAACCAATTTTATAATCCCATATAATTCTCAAGGGATATTATCCTTATTTTTTCTTCATTTTCCAAGACTCAGAAGCATTTTTTCATAATTATTTTGGGCCAATTTTTCTTCATTAGTCAAATTTTCATAATTGGCTTGGAAAATCATAATAATCATTTCTCACCAAAATTCTTCTATTTCTCCTTATCATTTTTTACCCTTGATTATTTATTTAGGAATATTCCTTATTCCTAATCACCCTATTGCCAGATGTGACGGAAAATCAAATATTCCAACCATACAAAGCAAGAAAACAAGCTGAGGAATCATTTGGAACCGGGAACTAGCCTTGAACCTCACTTATATGCTCAAAGTTGATGCCTTTCTCCATAGTTTCTCCTTAAACTCTCTCTTTTCCCTCTTGGTTTACTCTTGGCCAAAAATAACATCTGAAAGTAGGGGGCGGGGGAGCTCCTTTAATGAACCAAAAATATCCCAACCACCATCATAAATGAAGTTACAAGTGTCTTGACCCCTTTCTGTCTTAGTTTCTCTTTCTTAATTAACTAATTCCAAAAGAAATTAATTAACAAAAGTCAAAATCCTCTCCATTTGGAGAGTGACACTTGGCAAATTCAGATCCTCTCTATTTGGGGTTTGACACATGGCCAATTGTGAGCCATTTGAATTGCAAGGCTCTAGTCTTGCTTTATCGGTGCACTTTGACTCCGGGCTTAATTTCTTTGCTAGAATTACAATAGTCTGATCTCTGTAATTATTTTGCTTCAGATCCATAATTTATTCTCCTCATTTTTATCTTCCCAAAATGCCCTCTTTGTCTCAAAATTGAATTTCCAATAATTAAATAAAAAAGAAAACTATTTTCCTTCTCTTTATTAATTTTTCCACTTTTCAAGGAATTGGGAGAAATCTTGGATGCTTGAGGGTCTTCCTTTAATTCCATATTCTGTTAAAATTCCTTGGGGTATCATAGGAAATTTTCTTGGAATTTTATCCTCCCTAAAATATTTATTTGGAATTTTCCAAATAAAAGCCCTTAAATTAGGCTAAATTACCCTTAAATTCCCTTATAATTTCTCTAAGGATAATTAGGCCATGAAACCAATTTATAATCCCATATAATTCTCAAGGGATATTATCCTTATTTTTTCTTCATTTTCCAAGACTCAGAAGCATTTTTTCATAATTATTTTGGGCCAATTTTTCTTAATTAGTCAAATTTCCATAATGGGCTTGGAAAATCATAATAATCATTTCTCACCAAAATTCTTCTATTTCTCCTTATCATTTTTTACCCTTGATTATTTATTTAGGAATATTCCTTATTCCTAATCACCCTATTGCCAGATGTGACGGAAAATCAAATATTCCAACCATACAAAGCAAGAAAACAAGGTGAGGAATCATTTGGAACCGGGAACTAGCCTTGAACCTCACTTATATGCTCAAAGTTGATGCCTTTCTCCATAGTTTCTCCTTGAACTCTCTCTTTTCCCTCTTGGTTTACCCTTGGCCAAAAATAACATCTGAAAGTAGGGGGCGGGGGAGCTCCTTTAATGAACCAAAAATATCCCAACCACCATCACAAAATGAAGTTACAAGTGTCTTTACCCCTTTGTGTCTTAGTTTCTCTTTCTTAATTAATTAATTCCAAAAGAAATTAATTAACAAAAGTCAAAATCCTCTCCATTTGGGGAGTGACACTTGGCAAATTCAGATCCTCTCTATTTGGGGTTTGACACATGGCCAATTGTGAGCCATTTGAATTGCAAGGCTCTAGTCTTGCTTTATCGGTGCACTTTGACTCCGGGCTTAATTTCTTTTCTATAATTACAATAGTCTGACCTCTGTAATTATTTTGCTTCAGATCCATAATTTATTCTCCTCATTTTTATCTTCCCAAAATGCCCTCTTTGTCTCAAAATTGAATTTCCAATAATTAAATAAAAAAGAAAACTAATTTCCTTCTCTTTATTAATTTTTCCACTTTTCAAGGAATTGGGAGAAATCTTGGATGCTTGAGGGTCTTCCTTTAATTCCATATTCTGTTAAAATTCCTTGGGGTATCATAGGAAATTTTCTTGGAATTTTATCCTCCTTAAAATATTTATTTGGAATTTTCCAAATAAAAGCCCTTAAATTAGGCTAAATTACCCTTAAATTCCCTTATAATTTCTCTAAGGATAATTAGGCCATGAAACCAATTTTATAATCCCATATAATTCTCAAGGGATATTATCCTTATTTTTTCTTCATTTTCCAAGACTTAGAAGTATTTCTTCATAATTATTTTGGGCCAATTTTTCTTAATTAGTCAAATTTCCATAATTGGCTTGGAAAATCATAATAATCATTTCTCACCAAAATTCTTCTACTTCTCCTTATCATTTTTTACCCTTGATTATTTATTTAGGAATATTCCTTATTCCTAATCACCCTATTGTCAGATGTGACGGAAAATCAAATATTCCAACCATACAAAGCAAGAAAACAAGCTGAGGAATCATTTGGAACCGGGAACTAGCCTTGAACCTCACTTATATGCTCAAAGTTGATGCCTTTCTCCATAGTTTCTCCTTGAACTCTCTCTTTTCCCTCTTGGTTTACTCTTGGCCAAAAATAACATCTGAAAGTAGGGGGTGGGGGAGCTCCTTTAATGAACCAAAAATATCCTAACCACCATCATAAATGAAGTTACAAGTGTCTTTACCCCTTTCTGTCTTAGTTTCTCTTTCTTAATTAACTAATTCCAAAAGAAATTAATTAACAAAAGTCAAAATCCTCTCCATTTGGGGAGTGACACTTGGCAAATTCAGATCCTCTCTATTTGAGGTTTGACACATGGCCAATTGTGAGCCATTTGAATTGCAAGGCTCTAGTCTTGCTTTATCGGTGCACTTTGACTCCGGGCTTAATTTCTTTTCTATAATTACAATTTTCTGACCTCTGTAATTATTTTGCTTCAGATCCATAATTTATTCTCCTCATTTTTATCTTCCCAAAATGCCCTCTTTGTCTCAAAATTGAATTTCCAATAATTAAATAAAAAAGAAAACTAATTTCCTTCTCTTTATTAATTTTTCCACTTTTCAAGGAATTAGAAAAAATCTTGGATGCTTGAGGGTCTTCCTTTAATTTCATAATCTCTTATAATTCCTTGGGGTATCATAGGAATTTTCTTGAAATTTTATTCTTCTTAAAAATATTTATTTGGAATTTTCCAAATAAAAGCCCTTAAATTAGGCTAAATTACCCTTAAATTCCGTTATAATTTCTCTAAGGGTAATTTGGTCATGACATTAATTTTATAATCCTATATAATTCTCAAAGGATATGATCCTTATTTTTTCTTAATTTTCCAAGACTTACAAATATTTTTCCATAATTATTTTTTGCCAATTTTCCTTAATTAGCCAAATTTTCCTAGTTGGCTTGGAAAATCATAATAATCATTTTCCAGCAAAATTCTTCTATTTCTTCTTGTCATTTTTTACCCTTAATTATTTAGGAATATTCCTTATTCCTAGTTACCCTATAGCCTGATGTGACACTGAAGGTAGTCTTTAGAGCATCTCTTGGCTTAATTCTGAGTTGATGGTATCTTCATCTCAAATTGATCTTAAAAAACACAGTGTCACTTGCTAACTAGTCTAACAGATAATCAATTCAGGAAAGTAGATACTTATTCTTAATTGTCACTTTCTTTAGCTCCTGGCAGTTGATGTACAGCCTAAGACTGCATCTTGCTTCCTAACAAATGGTACCAGAGCACCCCAAGAAGATACACTAGGTCGAATGAATCTCTTTTCTAATAGTTCCTCAACCAGCTTCTTTAGTTTTGCCATCTCATTTGGAGCCATTCGATATGGGGCTTTGGATATTGGTCCTACTCCCAGTGTAATATCAATGGTAAACTCTGCTTCTCGCTCTAGCTACAGTTGTAACACCTTATTTTTATACCCAATAGTGCATCAAACGAAAGTATTTGGGACCACATTTGTTGGCTACAAGATTAGAAAATCATGTTTTCAAAACTTTTGTTCTCAGGTTACTTTTTGCAACAACCCTTAAAATTTTAGCTAAATTTGAAAAATCATAACTAATTGCAGAAAAATCAAAATATAGTAGTTTCAAGTTCTATTTGAAGATCTATTAATTGTCTACATGGAAAAAATACTCATTGGTCTCATTACCTCACCATTTGAGTCCCATTTTAAGCCAAAAAGGTACTATTTATTTGCTCATTTTCTAGTTGCTAGATTTTTGCCTTAACTTTACAAATCCATAACTTTTCATATATGGCTCCAAATTAGGTGATCTACTACTCTACTTGAAGCTTAGGATGAGCACTATTAACCTACAAAATCTCATAGCCTAATCCATTCAATTACCCAAATTCACGTTCTCACCAACTTGGTCCTTTTTGGCCATTTCTCTATCCCCTTTTTAATGTTCTATCTTGGCCCATGCGTAATGTGTTACACCTTATTTCTATTATACCTTAGAGTCTAATTAGAACCATTTCTAACCACTTTGGATGGTCTTAAGCTCATAAAAACATAACTAGGATGTTGATTTACGGAAACACTATTCATTGTGCATTTTTCAAATTACAGGTCCAACTTTGAAAAATCATAACTAATTCTAGAAAAAACGTATGGAGGTACTCCAAAATTTTAGTTTCTAATCTTCACGTTAACTTCTAGCTTTTGAGCTTTAGTTTCTAATCTTCCCGAATTTAATTCCACATTCTATTTTTACATAATTTTTCCTGTAAAATCCATTTCCAACCTCAAAATAATTAGAATCAAACTCTTCTATACTCAAATTGGTTTGACTGAAGTGTAAAGTCTTAGGGTTTAAAAATTTTATTTTCAATTCTAATGCTTCCAAACATATTTTCTTATCTTTACCCCACACAAAATTTCATTTTAAACTCATTAAAAGCATGGAAATCTAACCCTAAGGCACAAATCCTAGCTTGGCCAAAAATTACAAGAATTAGAAGGAGTTGATTTCAGTCAATTTTCACATAAAATGACTCTAATCCTTATTCTAGCATCAACTTCATCTTGTTCTTGCGCAATCAATTTTGTACAGCACCATACCCTAGGGTTTCAAGCTTTCAAAATTCACCAAAACCCATTACCAAGCTCAACAACAACAATGGTAATAGAAACTACACCCAAAACCATGACCATACCTTGTTTTGGAGCTTGATCTTGCATATTTTTCTTGCTCTTTGTCTTCTCCCTTTTCCTTTCCTCCAATTTGGCGTCTCCCCTCTTTTCCCTTTATTGGCCAAAAGCCTTTACCTAATGGGAGAGGAAGGGTATTTATAAATATTTGCTTAAATCCTAGCCCTTGATCTTGTCACACCTTACTTATATCATACCTTAGAGTCCATTTAGAGCCATTTTGGACCACTTTGGATGGTCTTAAGCTCATAAAAACGTAATTGGACGCTAATTTACAAAAATTAATGTTCACTACGCATTTTTCAGATTATAGGTCCAACTTTGAAAAATCATATCTAATTCTAGAAAAATCATATGGAGGTGTTCTAAAATTTCACAAAAAGTTCTTTCAATGCTCTTTAAGCAAAAAATATCCAATTAGACTTATCTTTGGCTAATTTGTACAGTATAATCAATAAAGATTACTGTTCATTTGGTAAAATCCAGAACTTCTAGATTCTATGCCTCAACTTTGGAAATTTATATCTCATTGTGTACACATCCAATTGAGGTGATCTACCTCTCATTTTTAAAGCTAGGGATGTGTACTATAAGCTTGCCAAATTTCATGACTTAATTTGTCCATTTGATAGGTCAAACAAAAGCTCAAATCTAACTGTTCCAGAACCTGCGTTTTATCCCTTAACTAACTTTTGCTTTAATTCTTTTTATTTCCTTGGCATGTAAAACTTGGGCTTACTCTTTCTCATTTATTCTTATACATTTCTATTCATGCTGATCGCAACCTTTTCTTGACTTTAGAGGTTAAATCAAAATTTTTATCCAAAGATTGTACTATAGGGTGCAACCCTGGGTCGTTTCACTTGATTGGAGCCTATAAAATGGACCTAAGCTAACTTGAATGCCATGTAATGCAAACTGAACATAAAACGAAAGTATTGGTTTTTTGAAAACATTAAGTGAATTGAACTGAATGATAAAAATATTTTTGGATTTTAGGGATTTAGGAAATGGAATGATGATAATCAGACGACCACATAATGATAAAGATACTCTTGAAAGTGTGCTCAGGCTGTCATAATTCAAAATCAATTGATATGAAAGTAGAAATCACTAAGTTTCAATTGGTGAACCTCAAAGTACTCTTTGAGTCTAGAATCTTAAGTAATGGGACTCCATTACTCAAGATTCTGTTAAGTGCCCTTAGTGTGTGTAAAAAGACTTGACTAATGCAACAAGTCAGATGTAATTAGAATCAACTCAATGTCAAAACACAACTATGCAAGAGTAGAGAGAATCAAAAGATCACAATTAACATACATGATACTTCATATATTTAAGCTCAAAAGCTCTACAAAAACCAATCCACTACACATTGAAATTCAGAACAGATTACAACTATAATCAGATAGCTCAACTACAAATTACAAACTCTAAACCTAGAAATTCATAAACTCATAGCTGAACTAGGATTAAACTACTCCCTTTCTTAGCTCATTGAACTCCAGCCATTACTACACCTTCAAAAGAAAGAGAAATGCCTAGCCACGCATAGAAATCTGAAGCATCTCAACTAGGAATGAATTTGAGCTCCCCATGGTGGAGGTTTTGCAATGGAAAAATGGAGGAAAATTAAGGTTAGATCAAAAAGGGATGAGAGAGAATGAAATGGAGGCTGTCTCTGGAGTGTGTGATGTCACTTCTCTCGAAATAGGGTTTCTAAATCGGTAATGAAGTGTACTGGGTCGGTTTGTGTGAGTGGGTAGTAAAATTTCTGAAAATAGTTTGGGTTTGGGTTACTGATTCAAAGAGTTCATTGCAGCGAAGGTATGGTTTCACCACGGCGAACCAAGGCTAAGAAGTCTTCTGGTTGAAGTTCTAAATTTCACCGCGACGAAGGCATAAGTTGGCTGCGGCAAAACCTGGTAGAGACGTTAATGTTGCCTCTTATATGTTACGTGCCCTTGATCTTCACTCTTGGCTCTACTTCTTGAGTGTCCTAAAATGAAAAGTAATGGTTTGAGGAATCAATCATCTCAAAAATCAACTAAATGCACTTAGTGAATAAATATGACAATTTTACCCTCAAATACTACTAACTTCAAAATAAGAGCTCTCAAACTCAATTAAGCACAACTATCATGAAAATGAGCCAAAAAGTGTAACAAAAACTTAGAAAATGTCATCAAATAATATAAACAATTTGAGCTCAATCAAATACCCCCACACTTAGACCTTTGTACTCCTGGACAAAGCCCACAAAAATAATTCAAAAAGGTACAAATGTAATGAGAAATACTAATATGCTTAAAGATGAGAGTAGAAATGAAATCAAAAGAAGACCCTCAAGTATCCCAGATTTTTTCCAATTCCTTTGAAAAGAGGAAAAATCACTAAAGAGAAGGAAAATAGTTTTCCTTTTTATTTAATCATTGGGAAATTAAATTTGAGACAAAGAGGGCATTTTGGGAAGATAAAAATGAGGAGAATAATTTATGGATTTGATAGAAAATATTTACATAGGCTAGAGCACTGTAATTATAGAAAAGAAGTTAAACCCAAAGTAAAAGTGCACCGATAAAGCAAGAAGCAGAGTCTTGCACTTTACTTGGCCCACAAGTTGCCACTTGTCAAGCCTTTAATGGATGGAAATTAAAGCTTTCCAAGTGTCAAGCCACCAATGGAGAGGATCTTGACTTTGGAATTTAATTACATTATGATTTAAGTTAATTAAGAGAGAGGATTAAGACTAAGTAAGCATTTGACACTTGGCAAATCATTAATGATGGTTGGTGGGATATTTTGTGAACATTAATGAGCTTTTCCTCCCCCTAAATCAGATCATATTTCGTCCAAGGCATGAAGAGAGGGAAAAAGAGAGAGCTTGAAGGGAAATCAAGCAAAAAGCAAGCATATTTGATCTTCCAACTAAGATCCAAGCTTGGTAAGTTGTCTTAAGATGTTCCTTGCTTTGTTTTATTGCTTTGTATGGTTGAAATTTCTAGTTTTCCCTCTTCATTTGGAGCTGGCTGAAATGCTTATGGGGTAGTGGAGGAAGTTTTATGGTTCAAGCTTGCTAGAACACTTCAAAGTATGGTAGATTCTAGTGGTTACAAGTGGTTGTAGGTTGATTTTGGAGTGTTTTCTTGGTTGTGTTGCTTGAGACCCATTTTGGCCAAGGCAAGATCTGAACCCTAGGATGAGTTTTTCAAAGTTTTAAGGCTTTCATTGTTCTCAAAATGGAAAATAGTGTAGGGTAAACCTAAAGAACAAGTGTTGGAAGCCATAGAATCAAAGTTGAAATTTTTGGATAAGGAACCCTAATGGTTCAGTCAAGCTGAAACTGAAAGAAGAAAATTTATTTTGTTAAATCCAAGTAGATATTTGGAATCTACATGAAAAATTATATAGGAAGGAGTCAAGAGGAAACTTTTAGGGTTTATGGAAACCAACTCTAAAAATTCAAGAATAAAGATTGAAGCTTTAAGGGGTTTAGGAGTTACTTGAATTATGTTATTGATTTTTATGAGGAATGGTTGATGATTCTTGCTGCCCTTTTTATGGATTGCCATGTTAGGGTTTGGCATTTGTGGAAGCAAGAAAGGAAGAACAAGAAAATCAAAGAGCATTGGATTAAGGTAGTAAGATTTAATTAACCTTAATGTTGAGTGTTGCATTGATTGCTATGCAATTTCATGTGCTATTATGTGGTTGAACTAAATGGCCAACTACACGATTTTTAATGATTTTTCAAAGTTAAGGTTTAGAACCTGGAAAAAGGATTTTTGCCAAATAGACAGAGGTGAATTTCACAAAAACCTGACACTTTTTCAAATAGAATTGGTTCATAAGATTATTTTTCCTTGGAAGAGGATTCAAAGATATTTTTATATAATTTTGAACCACTCCATTTTGATTTTTCTAGATTAAGTTATGAATTTTTGAATTTGGGCCAGAAAACTAGATTTTTACCTGATGAACAGTAAAAGTCCAAAAATCAGCGTTTTTCATGAATTTTTTTGAGCCCAAGACCATCCAATGTGGTCTAAATTGGTTTTAATTAAATCCGAAGTAGATCGATAGTAAGGTGTGACACTAGAAGTACCCGCTCCAGACATCTCAGCTCCACTCTGTGGGTTATCCTCCTTAAGGGGCAGGAGGAAGTTCAAACGGTCAGCAATCAAAGCATCTACACGATAGCAGTGATGCTGATCTCGATGATAACCAACATCTCGGTCCTTTTGCCTCTTCATCTCTCAGAGAATAGTGACATGCAACCAGTGCACATGCTCAGCAAGCTCATCAATATCATCAGCCAGAGTGTCCAAAGTAGTAGGTTCAGGGGCTTCCTGACCTTCCTAGGCTGGTGTACCGGCTGCAGGAGCTACTCCAACATCGTAGACAGGTTAGATGGGAGGGGGTAGGCCAATAACCGATTGTTTAAGGCGGTTATATCAAAAAAGGGGGGCTGGCTTGAAGTTGCTATCATTGTCATACTCAGGAACGTTGGCAGCGCGGAAAAGGTCAGTGACGAGGTGTGGAAAAAGGATGCTGTTGGTGAGTTTAGAGGTGTTGACGGTATCATGGAGAGCTGAGTAAATGGTGTCAGCTAAGTCAAATGATTGGCTTGTGATGAGAAGGTAGATGTATAAGGCTTGGCGCTTAGGGATATTGGCTAGGTGGGTGGTGGGTATGATATTATTGCAAACTAAGTGCAGCCAAGGATGATCCTCAAGTTGGAATTCGGACCACTTGAGGTATTGTTCTGTAGTGCGGGGGCGATGCAAAGTGGCACCTTCATGACAAAGGGTTTGGACCATGGCATCATAGGGATAGTTATGTTTATATTTTGTATAACGGCAATGGTGACAAGGTGGAAGACAGTAGTGGTAGCAGATATTATCAGCGGTAAAGGAAAGATGGACACGAACATTGCTTAAATCAATAATCATGGCACTATAGAATCGAGTATAGGTGTATAAATGGCAAATAAAGTCATCATTGCCCATGGAACGCTACTAGACCAAACTAGTCAATTGGGATGCTCAGAGTTGGTGGACAAAAAGATTGTCTTGGGGGTCTAAAAGGAAGGGTCGCTCCTTAAGAAGAGGTCTCTGGTCAATCTTTTCATACAGCTCTTTGAAGGTGTACTCATCCCCAAAATCAGATTCAGACATAGGTGCACGGTTCTTAGTATGAGGCATGTTTCTATACACAGCACACAAAACACACTAAACAAACACAAAACAGACAGTAACTAGAAATACCCTAGAAAAACCAAAATTAACAACCTAGGCAATAGCAAATGGCTATCCAATGATTCAAAGGTAGGCAGTTATGGAGGATAAAATTGTAAATAGACAATGAAAAGTAGGGTTAAGTGTAACCAGTTTGCGTAGAATTCAGCTTTCGCAATGGTGAAACCATCTCGAGAGGTGCAGAGAAGAGAGAAAAGGGACTTTGCCACGTGAAGGTTGCCTGAAAGGAAAACAAGCAATGCACAAGGGCTTTACCGCGGTGAAACCAGAAGTTAGCCGCAGCGAAAGTATCCCAAGAGCAAACGTACCAAACCAGGCAGCTTTGCCATGGCGAAGGTAGCCTGAGATGCCCAAAATCAAGCACAAACAACACAGCAGAAATGAAACAAAGACACGCAAACAAAGGAGGTAGCTGGATACTCCAGAAACTTTCAAGTGCACAATATAAAATCAAATGCTGCCCAATAAGCTCAAGACAAGGTAGCACAACACACAATTTAGAGTAGCAAACTTTCTCTAGTACTTAAAATAAGATAATATATTGATTTGCAGCACTATAATAGTCAACCACATAAGGAGAAAAAGTAGAGATCAGAACTAAAAAGGGATCTTATTGAATTAAAAATTACTAACTACACTAAAACTAACTACTGAAGTGGTTTCTCCCCCACACTCATTCAACATACCAAAGCACAGAATATATCACTAGCAATAATAGGTTAAAAGTAGGTAAATGAGTAAAGGAAAGAAACAACCTGGGAGTTAAGGAGGCTTTTAATTCTCATGGTAGAGCTTCAATAGATGGCCATTGACTTTGAATCTCTCCAGTCAACTCATGTAAAAGCTCAACCATGCCAAAGTTGTGCACTCTTGTGACTGTATAAGGCCTATCCTATCGGGTGTTGAATTTCCCTTACTTGAAAGTGAACTGGGCCTTATACAACAATACTCGATCACCTTGTTTGAAATGCTTCTGCAAGATTCTTTAGTCATGCACAAACATTGTTTTATCCTTATAAAGTCTGGAGTTCTCATAATCTTATTCTAAGCTCCTCCAACTATTGCAGTTGCAACTTCCTCTCCATTCCAGAAGACTCCATGTTCATGTTACACTACTTGTCTGCCAAATATGCCTTGTACTAGAGCTCAACTGGTAGATGGCAAGCTTTCCTGAAGACCAAACAGTAAGGGGACATACCAATACGTGATTTGTATACAGTCTAGTAAGCTCATAGTACTTTTTCCAAACATAAGCTCTAGTCCTTCTTGGAAGGCTTCACTATCTTTTCCAGAACATGCTTCACCTCTCTATTTGATATTTCAGCTTGACCATTGGTTTAGGGGTGATAGGCAATGGAGACTTTATGAGTGACACTAAATTTTAAAAATAGATTATCAGCTATCCTATTATAAAAATGTAGACCCCTATCACTCACTACAGCCTTAGGGATCCCATACCTGCAAAAAATGTTGGATTTAAGAAATTTAGAAGCAGTATGGGCATCATCTTTTCTAGAAGGTATTGCTTCTATCCACTTGGACACATAATCTACAGCTAACAAAACATACACAAAACCAAATGATGAAGGAAAGGGTCCCATGAAATCAATGCCTTCAACATCAAAGATTTTGCAAAACAATAAAGGCTGTTGAGGCATCTCATGCCTTTTTCCTAACCCCCCAAAACGTTGACACTTGTCACAGGACAAACAAAATGGAAAAGAGTCTTTAAAAAGGGCTAGCCAATAAAATCCAGAATCTAAGATTTTCCTAGATGTTCTCCTTACACTAAAATGACCCCCACAAACCATAGAATGACAAGCTGCAATAATGGGCTCAAAATCTTTACTCGGCACGCACTTTCTAATAACTTGATCACTACACATTCTCCATAGATGAGGAGCATCCCATATGTAGTGTTTGGATTCGCTCCGAAGCTTCTGCGCCTGAAATTTAGACATAAGAGGAGGGGTAAGTCCAGTCATGAGATAATTGACAATATCAACATACCAAGGCTCTTTAATAACCACAGTATATAAAGCGGAATCAGGGAAAGAATCATAAGTGAGTTCAGAAGAGTCTACTCCCCTTATGTCCTCTAGTAGCCTACTCAGGTGATCGGCTACTTGATTCACTGTCTTGGCTCGATCTTTTATCTCAATGCAAACTCTTGCAGTAGTAAAGCCCATCTCATCAATCTTGGCTTGGATTGTGGCTTTTTGAGTAGATAGCGGGCAACTGCATGATCTGTAAACACAACCGCTCGAGAATTGATTAGATATTGTCTAAACTTATCTAAGGCAAAAACAATGGCAAACATCTCCTTCTTGGTGGTAGTATAGTTGACCTAAGCTGGGTCAAGTGTTTTAGAGGCATAAGCTATGACCCTAGATTGTTTCTCCTCCTTTTGACCAAGCATGGCACCCACTGTAAAATTAGAAGCGTCACATGATAGTTCAAAATGTAAATCTCAATTAGGTACAGTTAAAATGGGAGGTGATGTTGGAAATTGTGCCCTAGGGGCCAATCATTCTGTTTTGAACATTGTTAATTTATGAATTTATTAATTAAGTTATCATATTATTTGCATGTTTACTGTGATGACTATCCTTGGATAACTCATGGTTTATCCTAAATGTCCCTGGTCGGTCATGTATGTGGGAGCAAAGATGAAATAAGACCAGTATGACTTTAAAGATATATAGAGATATAAATTAAAGTCATAGGCACATGTAAGAGTACAAGGTGTTGGACCGACCCGCTATGAGAGAGCTGCATGGGTTAAGTCATAAGCTTCTCTCATATACAAACCACGTCACTATGCCCTTTGACCTGAGATCATCATGGATTCCTACATGAGAAATGCTTAGCTTTGACCTAGTCAAAAGTCACTTTTGACCGAGTGATCATAAAGACTATGTTCAGGCTTAGTGGTTTTTCATGCAGAGGAATGTGAATGGTCAAGATGGAATTTGTCCCTCACATTCGTAGAGAGACATTACTGGGCCCCTCGATGAGTGAGTCTGAGAAATGTATGGCCATACTATAATGGAAAGGTAGTTCCGTTTCTATACTCAGACTACTCAGGGATCGAGAAAGTAACGGTCATGAATAGGAGGATGATGTTCTCCATGCCTCATCCATGACCAAAATGTCGTGTGACAAAAGGGACGTGATATGGTTGTATGAAAGGTAGCATCGTTCAATGATCCTCATATGTTTTGGGTAGTCGTGATGTCTTGCTAGAGACCGCTTACGACTTGTGAGTCATTATAGTTAATGGCCCACTGCCAACTTCATATGGGCCTACAGGGTCGCACACAAAATAGCCCAACACGAGTTATGATGTCCAGATTCATTGAATCTAAGATATGTCCAGATTCAATGAATAAATAGGGTGGACGTGTATATATATATATATAAATTCGTATATATATATATATATATAAATATAAGAGATATTAATTTATAAGGATAAATTGAATATATAAATTCCGTCATCTCTTTATTAAATAAATAAGTGAATTAAATATGTGAGACGGATTTAATTTAAACCATATTTATTTAATTGTTCTCTTATCTGATTAGGCAATATTTGATATTGTATTAATTTCGGAATTAATTTAGAGTTAATTTCGAAATTAAATATTATTAATTAAACCTATATAGCATCCTATATATTTGATATGAGGAGCTAGGGTTTAAGAGTGAGAGAACTGACAGATAAGAGACGGCCTAAGAGAGGAGATAGGACGGATTTCGAAAACCCTAGACGGACATAGGCGCTAGCACGCCGTTCGAGGTTGAGGGCTACTCGTGTGGATACCAGTAGAGGAAGCCGACCGGAGTTGTCGACTTCGAACGACAAAGGAGGCGAGCAGAAGCATCCTGAACGGCCGAATCATCGAGTCACTAGGAATCGAACACTGAAGATAATGCTTCTTACTACCTAACTTAAACGCGATCGGTAGATCCGGGCAAGGGGTTGAAAGTCTTAAAATTTCGAGTTGTTTTTCTGCTGCGCGTCGTCTTTCAATTCCCTTCAGGTGAAACAAGCATAGATTTAAGAGTATCAAAGGCATGTCTATAATTGTCATCAAAGAGATGAGGTGGCCTAAAATTATCCCACTATTCACCATAAAGTGACACTTCTCAAAATTTATAACCAACTTCTTATCTATGCATCTCTCAAGATCCTGCTTTAGGCTTTAGGCACTAATCAAAACTCTCCCCATAGACTGTGAAGTCATCTATGAAGACTTCCATGTTTTCCTTAAGAATATCACTAAAAATCACAATCATGCACCTTTAAAAGGTGCCTGGAGCGTCGTTACACAACCAAATAGCATCCTTCGATAAGCGAAGGTACCAAAGGGGCATGTAAATGTGGTTTTGTCCTGATCCTCAGGGGCTGTAGGGACCTGAAAATAACTTGAAAAGCCATCTAAAAAGAAGTAGTGTGATTTACTAACAAGCCTCTCTAACATTTGATCTACGAAAGGGATAGGAAAGTGATCTTTTCGTGTGGCATCATTAAGTCTTCTATAGTCTATGCACACACACCATGAATTTTACACCCTTGTAAGGATAAGTTCATTCCTTTCGTTCTTAACCATTGTCACCTTGCTCTTTTTGGGTACTATGTGCACTAGACTGACCCACTCGCTATCAAAAATGGGATAGATAATCCCTACGCTCAAAAACTTAGTAATCTCCTTTTTAACTACATCAAGGATAAGAGGGTTTAGTCGTCTTTGGGGTTGTCTCATTAGTTTTGATCCCTCACTAAGCAGAATTCTATGTGTGCAAATAGCGGGACTAATTCCAGGAATGTCTGCTAAAGTCCACCCTATAGCCCTCTTATGCTCCCTTAAAACAGATAAAAGTCTCTCTTACTCACTCTCAGACAGTGAGTTAGCAATGATAACAGGCAATTGCTCATTAGACTCAAGGAAAGTATATTTTAAAGTAGGGGGTAGGGGTTTCAAATCAAGTTTGGGTGGTTATACAACAGAAGGAATCAGTTTATGAAGTTCAAGAGAGAAGAAACTACTCCCTTTTCCTTCAACCAATGATAGCTCTTGTGCCTTATGATAAGTCTTGCAATCTCCCTCCTTTCTAAGCGTTGAACCAACTTTAAGTTGATCTACAGTAGCCACTGCCTTGGAGAGATTCTTCTGCATACCTAAATCATCACTAGATGGCACATCATGCAAGTGACTCATGGTATGAATAGAATGAACGGCAAATAAATTGGGAGATACAGGGGATTTAGAGTAATCCTTAAGTTCAAGTTGTCTCTGCATCACATGAGCAGGTGGGATAACTAAAAGTGGAATATCTCCATTGTCTCCAATTAAGCATTGAGTTCCATCACTCTCTACTACAGCATCAGCTTCCACAATGCGAGGGCAACCTGAAATATCAAAAGAAAACCTTTCCCTAAGGAAATCATCACTGATAATAGAAGAATCACAGTTCAAATTCGAATAAGTAGATGATACAGAGAATGTATGTGGGATGGAAAGCATGCAATAAATTACAGTACAGTCAAGGCATGTCACGTCACCACCACATGAACAAGTAGAAAGCGAGGAATAAAGAGATGAAAAGGAAGAAGTAGATTCATCCTCATCAATAGAATTAGTGGAGTAAAGGTCAAAGTAAAAAGAATCATTTTGCAATTCAATTTTAGAGCAAGCATCCCCAATAACAAAGTCTATCATGTTAACACCCAAAAGTGAATAGTCCTCATAAGGATGTTTCATTGCTTCATACACATTAAAAGAAACCTTATTATCACCCACTTCCATTGTAATGGTGCCTTCTTCCATGCTAATCATGGTATTAGCAGTCCTTAAGAAAGGTTGACCAAGGATTATTGTGGTGTCATTTACAAGCTCAGAAGACATGTCAAACACATAAAAATCAATAAGAAAAACCAAATCCTTAACTTGGACCAAAATATCCTCAATAATGCCCTCAGGGTACCTGATAGTCCTATCAACTAGTTGGAGTACAACAGTAGTAGACTTGAGAGTCTTGACTCCTAGCGAAGTATAAACAAACTTAGGCATGACATTAATGGTTGCTCCTAGATCTAGCAGGGCTCCCCCTATAGTGACTTTTCCTATAGTATAAGGGATGGTGAAAGATCCAGGGTCTTGGCATTTTATCGGAATTTAGGGCTTAAACAAGGCAGACACATTAGAGGGCAATTGGACTCTCTCATTAGATTTAAATCTCCTCTTTTGTGTACACAGCTCTTTTAGAACTTTAGCATATTTATGAATCTTTGTAATCAGGTCAAGCAAGGGTATGTTTACTTCTACCTTCCTAAAAGTCTCAAGCAATTCATGATCTTGCCTTTCATTGTCCAATTTTAAATTTTTCAAGTAAGAATAAGGAAAAGGTAGTTTATTGATGTTTACCTCCTTACTTTCATTGCTCAAGGCACCATGCTTGCTTGGTTCTGAGTCCTTTGTATTCCCCTTGCCATTATGCTTGGTGGTAGACGCCTTCCATAGCAATTTCGTCTCTTTGGAGCTTTCAAAATTCTTGACCTTTGTAGGTGATGATGACAGATCATCACACTCATTCTCCTCATCTACTACCTTATCCTCCTCTTCACTAAACTTCACTTGCTTCCCACTTCGAAGAGTGATAGCATTCAAACCCTTAGGGTTTCTAACAGTGTTGGAGGAATAGTGTTGCTGCTCCTAGCTTGTTGCTCACTCATGTTATTGGATAGTTGAGTTACATATGAATTGATGTTCTCAGCTTTAGTCTCCTAATGCTCCATCCTCTTTTCTAAGACACTAAATCTGGCATCATTTTTAGAGGAGTCTCGTTGAATCAGAGAAGCTAAAGAGCTGAACTGATTAGCATTTGAGGTCTTTTCTTCTTTTATCAAGGCCATCATGTTATGCAGGAGTTGATTTGTGTCTTCTTTCAGTGGAATGGTCAAGGCCTATTGTTGGTTTTAGAACTGGTTTGAGGATGAACCAGCTCCTCTACTTTTCTGAAATCTATTTTGCGGTATACTCTCTTTGTTCTTCCAACCAAGTCGAGGGTCTGCTTTCCTTCCCTCATTATAGGTATTAGAGTAACGGTCCCACTTCTGACTTGGACGACCCTAGTAAACCATAGATACCTCTTCATACCAGCCTGGACAGACACTAGAAATGTGCATCATTGAGCCACAAGTTTCACAACTAGGGGTAGTAATATCCACAGGAGTATGTGGATGATGCACGCTCATATTCGTCAACTTCGTAGTGATTAGGGATAATTGAGAAGTCACCTTGCTCTCCAAGGAATTGACTTTTGACTCCAAAGTGTCCATTCTTCTATTATGAACTGTAGAAGCTCCCAATTCATGTACCGCTTTAGTGTCTCTTACTCTGTATTGTTGATGATTCAGGGCTATTTTCTTGATTAAATCCCAAGCCACTTTAGTAGTGGAGTCTATTAAAGAGCCTCCTGATGCAACATCTAACATACCCTTCTCTTAGTTCTTTAGCCCATCATAAAAATACTATACCAGTTACTCATCTGGAATTTGATGGTGTGGTTATCTTGAAAGTAGGTCCTAGAATCTATTCCAATAATCGTAAAGAGATTCATCGTAATCTTGCTTAGCCGAATAGATCTCCTTTCTCATTAATGACGTTCGAGAAGCCAAAAAGTATTTCTCCAAGAATGCTTTTCTTAAGTTCCCCCAACCATAATATGCATCCGCCACATGCCTTAGAAGGCTCATGTACCACTCTCGAGCTTTACCCTATAATGATAAATGGAATACCTTCCACAACGCTTGGTCTAGTATGCTCACACAGGCTTCATGCTCTGGCAAACCATAGAAAGGGATTGCAAATGGAGATATGGATCTTCTCTTGTCAAGCCATGAAATTTTGGAAGTGAGTTAATCAATAAACCTTTGATTTCAAAATTAACTTCAAAATTTGGACATGCAGCAATAAAAGGGTCAAAATTGACATTAGATGTCGTGGCTTCCCTAATTATTATTGTCACATCTAGCATTTTGTGACTAAGGTATACTTAATCTAAAGATGGCTAAGGGCCAGAATATTAGTGTTAATGTAGATTGCACAGCTTTTGATGTGAAGTCAGGATAGGGACCAAAGTGGAATTTTCAGTATTTTAAGTAAGTCAGTATAAACTGGAGAAATATGACAGAAAGCTTTGAAAATTCCTAGAAAACCCCAAAAATTAGAGAAAATTCTCTGAAACAGGATGACGGTCCTAGAAGTAAAAAATATGAGGGAAATTAATTAATATTAATTTTCTAGTAATTTTCTTAATATTTGACTAATTAAGGAAAATTAGTCAAATTTAATTATTTCATCTACTTTAAAGGCCTCAAAAAATTTGGAAAAAATATGGATAAAATACCTTGAGAGTTTTAGAATATTGTAGAAGTGATTTTATTCCCAAATTACCCCCAGATTAGCTTTAAAAATATTCAAAGCTCATTTAAGCCAATTAGGGCTTTTATTCAGGAAATTCAAAAAGAAATATCTAAAGGGGGAGTTAAATTCCAAAAAAATTCATGAAATTTCCTTGGAATTAAAGAGAGATTTTAAAGCTAACAGAGAAATTTTCTGAGTCCTATAACTCTAGAAAGCATTTTCGGAAGGAAAAGTAATACTTTAGCCACTATTTTTTACTAGGATTTCTATTCTTTTGAAAAATCATTATGAGGGGTGATGACTCAAAAGTAAAAGGTCATGACTCAAAAGTAAATGGTAAAAGATAAGGATAGGTGATAAAAAATATTTAGGACAATTATGGTGCTGCCAGTATAAAAGCTACTTAAGCCGGTAGAAAGTTATACATGATATATTGTGAAAAATCTTCTTTCTTCTTGACTAAGCTATTCTTAGTGCCACTTGGAAAGTGGAAGAAGCAAGGAGAAGTTTCAAGATGTGCATGACAAAAGCCCTTAGGAATTATGACCTCATATATCAATTATCAGCCAATCACATAATTTTAGCAAATTGAAAAAGGTTAAGGGCAAAATTGTCCAAAGACCTTTATAAAACCCCATCTTCCTCTCCTACCTCCTTCACATTTTGGTTTCCATAGGGGAAACTCTTGAGGATTAAAAACTTAAAGCTTAAAGAGGAGGACAAGGCAAGAAAATCAACCAACCAAACTTGGATCCAAGGTTACTAGCTAATCTTAGTTGGTTTAATGCTTAGAAATCTTGAGTTTTATGGTTGAAAATCCATGATTTTCCCCTTGCCTCTTGCTGGCAAAAATTGTATAGGATTGGTGGAGGATGTTTTTGATGATGGGAATTAGTTTAAGAGGTTGTTTATGACTTGAATCAAGTGGTATTATGAGATTATGGTTGATATTGCTGTTGTTGGAAACTTGGGTGAAAAAGAGGAAGTGTTTTGGCCTAAGGGGTTCAAGAGGAAGGAAGATGAATTTCATAATTTTGAGCTCATATTTGGATCCTACATGAAAAATTATGTAGGATTGGCCTAAGAGAATAAATTATGAGTGGATGGAAACAAAACTCAAAAATTAAAGAAAAAGAGATTAAGGGCTCTATTCAATTTAAACATTGAGTTTTGTTATGATATGGAATATAATGGTTATGCCCTTTTGTTGATAGGCTTTGATATTTGTGAAGGAAGGAGCCAAGAACAAGAAGAGAGAGTTAAGGCTTACTTCACTTGAGGTAGCATGATTTAATTAACTTTGTTGTTAACATTGCATTGTTGTTATACTTATGTTATTGCCATTGGATGGTTGAGCTATATGAAAGTTTACATATAACTTGCGGTTGCTCCTTACAATGTTATGCCTTGGCTATTGCATGTTATAGTTTCACAAAGTATGAGTTAGTTTTAGTTCCCTAGCAATGGCTTTTAGTAAAGTTGTTTAATAATGATGCTTATTGATGCTTAGTTGATTTTATTTTGCTACTAGGATTTCTATGAAATCTCATTCCTTCCAAATTTATCATGATTCAAGTAGGGGCAGAGGCATTTCAAAGAGGGAAGAGTTTAATGGAGGCATAGCTTCATAGTTTTACATTCCATGGCATGAACTGTAATGATGCTAGAAATTGTTGCCTATGGAGTTGTAAATTTTGATAAATATTTTAAAGTAGTTTCTGTATGAAGTTGACCATGAGATTTTTGTATGCTTAAAGTACACATCTTGAGCTTTAATTCCATGGTTAATTCACTAGAATTGGAGATTTTTGCGAATTATGGTGATTTTTCAAAGTCAGTGCTTTAAATCTGGAAAACTGTTTTGACCATATGGACAGTGTAGATTCCGCACAGTTCTGGCACTGTTTGATGAGTTAGCCCCTGAAAATATTTTTCTCATGTAGATGTCTTTGAAGGCTTTAATTGGGACTCAAAACCACCTTATTTAATTTTTTTAGAATTAGTTATGAATTTTCAAATTTGACCAAAAAATCTGGATTTACCAAATAATCAATACCCGAGAAAGCAAAAATTCCAGATTTGTTTTCTTGTGCTATAAGCCATTCAACATGGTTCCAATTGACATAAAATGAACTCAAATATGGTTTATAGCTAAGGGGTTATAGTTCTTCTTCTAGGGTACCCATTATTTTCTCCCACTCTCACTTGTTCTCCATTCCCTCCGTTGCCACCATTCCTTAATTGGTTAGTATTAGGGTTAGGTGGCAAATCAACCATGATCTCTTCTTTAGTAGGTTTACTCTCGCTACTAGATAGGCTAGATTCCACAGAGATGTTTTCTTGGTCAACCACTAATTCACTTGTCCCCTCAACTCTCTTTTCTCTTCTTATCTCTCTAAGTTTTCTCTCAATCTCAGGTTAAAGGGTACAAGCTTGGTTTTTTGTGGCATGCAAGACAAGAGTAACAGAGAAAGAGCAACAAAATTGACTTGCAACACACAAAGTCAGATAAAGGTATGAAATGTGATGGATGCAAGTGTATGTATGAGTATGGGTGTGTAGGCACAAAAAGAAAGGCAAAAAGGTTTAAATTTGAAAACTGTCTAGAATGGTTTGCCACGGTGAAAGCAGGAGTATGCCATGGCGAACTCATCCTGAGACGGTCTGTGATCAGGAAATAGTAGGTTTGCCATGATGAAAGTTGAGGTTAGCTATGGTAAAGGTGTCCTGAGAGAGATCCTCGTGAATTTTTACTCATTGGCTGCGGCGAAAGCAAAAGTTTGTCGCAGCAAAAGGTCACAGAAAGCTAGACACAATCTTGGATGATGCAGTTGCAGAGTGTAAATGCAAAAGGGTATAGAAAATCAGTATGATCCTAAGCTATCTAAAATGCAATCTAAGAAGGCTCAAAACCTCAATTGACAAAAAATATGACACAAGCTAACCTAGAGAACCAATTTCTTGGGTCCCTTTCAATGGCGCCATTCAATTTGCAACCTTTTCTTAACCTTGGAGGTTAAATCAAAATTTTTATCCAAGGATTGCACTATAGGGTGCAACCCCGGGTCGTTTCGCTTGATTGGTGCCTATGAAATAGACCTAAGCTAACTTGAATGCCATACAATGCAAACTGAACATAAAAAGGGGGTTTTGGTTTTCAAAAATGTTAAGTGAATTAAACTGAATGATAAAAATATTTTTGGATTCTAGGGATTTAGGAAAGGGAATGTTGATAATCAGAGGACCAAACAATGATAAAGATCCTCTTGAAAGTGTGCTCAAGCTGTCATAGTTCAAAATTAATTGATATGAAAGTAGAAATCACTAAGTTTCAATTGGTGAACCTCAAAGTATTCTTTGAGTCTAGAATCTTAAGTAATGGGACTCTATTACTCAAGATTCTGTTAAGTACCCTTAGTGTGTGTGGAAAGAGTTGATTAATGCAACGGGTCCAATGTAATCAGAATCAACTTAATGTCAAAACACAACCATGAAAGAGTAGAGAGAATCAAAAGATCACAATTAACATACATGATACTTCATATATTTAAGCTCAAAAGTTCTACAAAAATCAATCCACCCCACAAATGGAAATTCAAAACCAATTGCAAATATAATTAGATAGTTCAACTATAAATTACAAACTCTAAACCTAGAAATTCATAAACTCATAACTGAATTAGGATTAACCTACTCCCCTTCTTAGCTCATTGGACTCCAGCCATTGCTACACCTTCAAGAGGAAGAGAAACACCTAGCCATGCATAGAAATCTAAAGCATCTCAACTAGGAATGAATATGAGCTTCTCATGGTAGAGGTTTTATAGTGAAAAAATGGAGGAAAATTAGGGTTAGATCAAAGAGGGATGAGAGAGAACGAAATGGAGGCTGTCTCTGGAGTGTGTGATGTCATTTCTCCCAAAATAGGGTTTCTAAACCAGTAATAAAGTATACTAGGTCGGTTTGTGTGAGTGTATAGGTAAAATTTTTGAAAATTGTTTGAGCCTGGGTTACTGATTTGAAGAGTTCACTGCAGCGAACCATGGCCAAGAAGTCTTTTGGTTGAAGTTCTGGATTTTGTCGTAGCGAAGGCATGAGTTGGCTGCGGTGAAACCTGGCAAAGACGTTAATGTTGCCTCTTATGTGTTGTGCACCCTTGATCTTCACTCTTGGCTCTATTTCTTGAGTGTCCTGAAATGAAAGGTAATGGTTTGAGGAACCAATCATCTCAAAAATCAACTAAATGCAATTAATGAATAAATATGACAATTTTACCCTCAAATACCACTAACTTCAAAACAAGGGCTCTCAAACTCAATTAAGCACAATTATCATCAGAATGAGCCAAAAAGTGTAACAAAACTTAGAAAATATCATTAAATAATATAAACAATTTGAGCTCAATCACATGCCATAGTCATTCTTAACATTTACATTATACCATGGGCATTTATAAACATAATTTACAACATAGGAGAATTATACATTGAACATTAACCTTATTCATTAATATCAATAATTCTCCACTTTCTTCTTCTTGCTTCTCATGCCATTATTGCCCATCATTGGTTGACCTAAATGGTTGGTTAGGGAGGGGTGAGATTCGAGAAAATCTCAGTAGCAAATAATATCATATTAATCATGCTAGATGGATGCTAATGCACTACACGTAACTTATTTTATTTTCTTGTTAATTAGTGACATATTAGCATGCTCAAAACTAACTTCTTGATGCATGGCCAAGGAGACATAATCTACTCATCATGAATAGCAATTACCGCAACCAAAACATGTCACAATAAAATTCAAATGACATGTACACTATAACACCTTACTTCTAGTACAGTTTAGAATTTATTCTGAGGCATTTTAGACCACATTAGATGGTCTTAGGCTCAAAAATATCCAAAAAACGTTGATTTTTGGATTTTTACTCTTCATGTGGTAAAAATCCAGTTTTTTGGTCCAATTTCAAAAAATCATAACTTAATCTAAAAAAATCAAAATAGAGTGGTTCAAAATTTTATGGAAAGCTCTTTAAATTCCCTTTCAAGAAAAAATAATATTAGAAATTAATTCCTTATGAGAAAGTGCCATATTTTTATGAAAGCCACCTCTGTCCTTTTGGTAAAAACCCTTTTTCTAGACTTAGGACTTTAACTTTGAAAAATCATTAAAAATCATATAGTTAGCCATTTTTAATCTGCTACTTATCAAATTGAAGCTTTTGGCATGAACTTTAAGCAATCCAAATTTCATAAAGAAATTCATTTAGCAGCTTCATAAAAATGTGGCTCTAAGTTAGCATCCTGCTTAGGGTCCCAACATCCCATCATCATACATTTACATAACAAAAATATAATTGTTTCCTCACGGTTCACCACCACAATTACCCTTGAATTTGCAACTTCTCTTTTGTGATTCAGCCCCTAAAATGTTAGGTTACATATGTGGGATGAGATTTCAATGAAATCCCAGTAGCAAAACCAATCAACCAAAACATCAACATGCATCATTATAAAGCATTCCACATTAACTATCATAGGAGAACTAATCTTCTTATAAATAAGCAACCTCAACATGCAAGGCCATGGCAACAAATGCAAGAAGCAACCATATCACAATCATCATAGTTCAACCATACAATAGCAAGCATTCATGCCATAAATAACAATGCAAAGTTAACATGCATAATGCCTGGCCTTTAATGGTACAGAGAGAGGACTTATGCAACTTCTCTATCTTCTAATTTACTTTTCAGTATGAGCATATTCTAACATGCATAATGCCTAGTCTTTAATGCAATGAGCGTAAGATCTTATTGGTTGCTATGTCCGTAGCGTGCCATCTGACATCTTATCCTTACAAAAGGGAGCCTCTCTTTCTGTTCGCAGTTGATTCTGGAAGTCAAGGGGAGAGGACTTATGAGGTTCTTCTTCTTTCTGTTTGCTCTAGTATTCTACTAAACTCAGAGACATCCAATCCTAGCTTTGTTCTTGGCTAGTCATGCTTCTATTAGGTGATGTAACTCTCCTTACCTTGCCTCGGCTACTTCCCTTTCCAGTTCAAATAGGGTATCTTGCTCCATTAAGAGCAATATCAATTCTGACTTGGAGGACCAATTCCCACTTTCTCTAGGAAGACTCCTGGCCAAGACCTTATCCCTTAACAAAGGGTGCCTCTCAACCTAAACCCCAAGTGACTAAGTATCTCTTAACATCATTGGGAACATGCTAACCTCTTAAGCTAGTTCCCTGCACAACTATCTGTATCTTTTCCTTCTTCTTGATCCTTAAGAAATTTCACTAGGGCTATCTATCTTGACTTCACTATCTTTGAGTTCCTATTTGTCTATTCCTGGACTTAAGATAGCTACTCTATCATGGTGCCCCAGCCTTAATGAGGCTGTAAGAGTTTGTCTAGCTTAGGTGGCCACTACACCTTCTTAGTAGTGTATAGACTTAACCCCTAACCATCTTGTTCAACTCCTCATCATTATTCTTCTTCTTGAGGGGGAATCTGATAACCCTAAATAGTGGCTACCTCTCTCTTTCTGACCTTTACTAATCGTGCTTCTTGAGACCTCTAAGAGTCATTGTGTCTCGTTGAGTTACCATCTCAACATCTGAGAGTTATTGTGTTCGTTTGTCGTAACTAGAATCCTTGTTTGCAGTGATGAAAGTTACCACCTCCTTTGGTAATCACTTCTGTATTCATTCATCGCCACCAATTCCCTTGGCTTATCATGACGAAACACACTTTTCTCTTAACTTCTGCTAGTCTTACTTAGCTTCATTCATCATACCATTGCCCGTCTGGGCTTTCAACTTAACTTCCAGATTTAACTCCATTTCTCTTAGGGGTAGATCAAGGTTTTGTCCTTGCCATTATGGGATGACAACCAATTCAATCCAATTACCACATCAATTTCATGGAAGGCATACATATCAAATCTAAAGTAGTACATTGGTGTTCATAACTAACTATACAGTATAAACACATATCAAATGTACTATCCCGAGTGTATTGGCGTGGACACACGTATGTCATAAGGCAATGTGTTCATAACCAAACCAAGTCTTTTAGAACAAACATACGAGATAAGAAAATGACTAGCACCCGAATTAAACATTGCAATCACTGGGAAGTTATTAATAATAATCGTACCTTGGATCATCTCCGATGACTTTTGGGTTTCTTCCCCTGTGATGGCAAATACTCATCCTTGGGTGCACGGCCTTACCCTCTCTGTATTCTGCGGTATTCTCTCAAGAAGTGTCCGGGCTTATCACAGGTATAGCAAACATTCTGTCTGGCCATACATGGTTTATTACCATGATTCTTACTGCAATTGGGCATTCCTTGGTATTTGGGGGCTTGCCTTCCTTCTTACTCTTTTGGTTGCCTCATGGCCTCTTCCTTTTCCTATTGGTATAAGAAGTGGTACCACCCTAATCTTCCTTCTCTGACTTGGGAGTAGACTTAACTATCAGATGATGGTTTAAGCTATTCTCTGTAATTTGGCAGGCTTCAACTGCCTGATTGAAGTACTCAAACTGCTTAGGAGTAATCATCTCCCTTAAAGACTGCTTCAATCCTCTAGCTATTTTCTCAGTCGCCTACCTCTCATCCTCTCAGTAAGAAAGGTAACTGGAGTAGTGAGAGAGACGGATAAACTTAGCTAGGTGCTCACCAAATGGCTCGTTATCCTTCTTCTTCAGGGACAGGAATTCTGCTTCCCTTTCGTCCCTGATTAACCTCGGGAAGTACTTCTAATAAAACTACTTTAGGAACACTTTCTATGTCACTCTTGTGTTTCGAGCATCAAGAATGAGTTCGGTGTTCTTTCACGGTGTCCTTTTCTAGCTTGTAGATCGTCATTTAGGCTTTCTGCCTAATCAAACAGTTCAAAACTTTAAAAATCTTTTCCAAGCGGTTAATCCAGTCCTCTAACGCTTGGATGTCAAATACTCCATTGAAGGATGGCAAATTGTACTTGCAAAAGCAAGTCATCCACTACTGGATGCTGTCAGGGTCTGCTTGTAACATCTAAACTTTTGGGCCTAAAAGTACCAGAAATAGCCTAAATTGGATAGGCTACCAGACCCCTATTAGCAGAGGTCCCAAAGACGAGAAAGAAAATTAGAGCAGTTTCAGGGATTAAACTGCAAAGTAAAAGTTCTTAGGGGCTCAAGTATAATCAAGGTTAGAGGCTCCAGTAAAGTCTCGAAGGCCCAAAAAGAGAAAAGAGGCTAGTTACAGGCCAAGGGTTAAGTTAGAAACCTCAAAGAGAGGATTATATGAAGTTAAGTCCAAGTAGGGACTAAATCGTAAATTCAGAAAGTTATGATCAATAGGAGTAAAAATGGAAGAGTATACAAAGAATTCCAACAAAATCCTAGAAAATGGGAAATAATATTCTAAGGCTCTTCTATAAAGAGAAAAGATGAAAATACCCCTGAGGCAGCTTAAATGGAATTTATAAGGTTATGGCCAGTAAAAAGTACATTGTTTGAGGTAATTATTTAGAATAGCAAGAGACCTCAAAAATATATATCAAAATGAGATTAAATGGTTGAAAGGTTGTACTAATTTATAAAATTAGTCCCGCAACCAAAAGGCCAGTGGAATGGCTTTAATAAATTAAAAAGCCGATTATGCTGATAAAAGGGTATTTTAGTAAATGAATTTTTATGCAAGTCTTAAAGGAAGTGTTTGTTAGTGGCAGACTCACCCAAGAGGGGGGTGAATTGGGTGAGATAGAAAAAATTACATAATTAAAAATTAATACTATTGAAAACAAAGAGTGTAAGTTTAGGAAGGTTTCACCATAGAGAGACAAACACAAGGTTTATAGTGGTTCGGTCTTAACCACTTGACCTACGTCCAGTCCTCAGAACACCTCTGAGTATTCCACTATTTCCCAAGATTGATCAGGCTCTTGGCACCTCAGTATAGTAATTGAGTCACTCAATCACTCCCCCTTACTCCCGTAAGGATACAAACCCACTCAAGAGTCCACACTCTTGAGTATCACTCAGATGTGATTAATGAAAGATAGATATTGGCTCTCTTACAGAGTAGAATAATTGATGAACAATGACGCTCAATAATAATGAAGAAACAAAGTACTGAATGTAGTAGTAAATGATTACAGATGGTAGTTCAGGTATTCAATCCTTTCGTTAATGCTTCTTCGCGCCTTTTATAGTTGTGGTCGTTAAGTAACCGTTGGACGGATGAGCTTCTAGCCGTTGTGACTCCGTTTGCGTGTTTTCCCAGTTACAACAGTTCTACCATTAATGCTTTTGCGTTTCTGACACAATAGGTTGCAGGCTACGTAATCCCATTGAAGAGCCGTTGTAATTTCTCTTAGTAATTTGCAACCGTATTTTAAACTTCAACAAGTAAGAGTCTTGCAGTGTAAGCTTTAAAATGAAACAGAAAGAATGATTATTTGATTACTCAATGATTCTAGATGAAATCAATTGTCTGTAAAAAATGCAGAAAAATATTCTGGACATGGTTGATCGAAGTGGTGATCGATCACTGGTTGATCGATCAGGTTATCGATAAACAGAGTGAGAGTTTTTGGATCAATTGAAGAAGTTTATCGATCAGATGATGGAACAATGGTTTATTGATCAGGTGATCGATAAAATGCAACAGGAAATCTTAAGCTGATATGTAAACCAGAGTTCCTTTGAATATAAATCTCTGAGTAAAATAGTCATAAAGATTATGCAAACTAAAGACAGTTTGGAAGTAAGTAGACAGGTGAATATGAGAGATGTTATAGCTCGCTGAAATTAAACTGACAGAGGTCAATGATCGATCAGTTTATCGAGTAAAGGTTGATTGATCAACTTATCGATAATTCAAGTGTTACAGAAATGAAGCTTTAGTGCATGTTGATCGAACACATTATCGATAAGGCTGTGATTGATAATGTTATCGATAAAGGTCAATTGTAAAGCATTCAGTGAGAAACAAGGATAGCAAGAATTATCGAATAGGTGATCGATCAATGCATGTTTGATCAGATTATCAATAAACAGTGAAGTAAAGAATTTGTTCTAAAGTTGTTTATCGATCATGTTATCTCAAAAAGTATTATGTCGGAGAGCTTAATTATCGATAAGGTTATCGATAATTTAGTTCTAGGAAAAATAAGTAGAAGCAACTGGAACATAAATTATCGATCATGTTATCGATAACTTGGTGATCGATAAAGTTATCGATCAATAGTCTATAATCAGTACCTGCATTCAGAGGGTTAGAGCTCAATGTTCGATCATATTATCGATAAACAAATGATCGATAATGTGATCGATAAACAATGACAGAATCAATAAGCAAAATAGGTAGAGTGTCTTACCAATTATCGATGTCGTTATCGATAACTTATTTATCGATCACTTGATCGATAAAAGCAGTTCAGATTTACTTCTTTTTATCTATCATTTGTTCGATCATCTTGGATTATCGATCAATTTATCGATAATCGACAGTTACCTTATATGACTTTTATGTTAGCGATAATCGATCATTTTATCGATCAATGAATTATCGAACAGTTCATCTATTAAAATACTTAACATTTAACTGATTTACACTAAAGAATTATCTGACAGCTTATCGATAATCATTTGATCAATCAGATGATCGATCAACACACTTAACCAATTTAATCTAACTTTGTTATCATCAAAACCATAATCCTAATAGTGTTATGGCCTAAGAAAATTCATAGATATTCTATAGAATTAAAGGAAATTTATGGAGTAGACAGAAGAATTTTCTGAGCTCCGGAAGGCCATAAAAAAGCCGGAGAAATGTGGGCCAAGTAAATTCGGAAGAAACTTAGGAAACAAGCTTGATCCAACGGCTAGGATCTAATCTCCCTTCTCCTCCACCACATTTGTGACACTTGGCATCTTCTAGAAGGATGAGGTAAGCATGATGCAAGAAGATGACGCAATGATGATGTAAAAGTCAACTTGAAGTTTCAAAATTGCCCTTAACCTTTCTATTAGCCACCAAGGGCATTTTGGTCCATTCAAGCCAAATTTTTGGCTATAAATAGGCACTCCTCCCCTCACATTTTTAGCCAAGCAAGGAACCATAGGGGAAACTCTACCACACTTGCATTTAGAGAGAGAAAGAGCTATTTCTAGTGAGAGAAAGTCCACCTAAGTTCAAGCTTCACGATCAAGGTATATGATGGTTGTAGCATCTGATTTGATGCCTATTTTGAATTAGTTTCTCTTTGTATCTGATTTTAAAATTTGGCATGATTAAATTACACTCTGTAAGCTTTAAATCCATGGATAGAATACTTCATTTGGATATGTGTACGATTTATGGTGATTTTTCAAAGTTAGGGTTTGAAATCTGGAAACAGTGTTGAACCTTTGAAAGAGTGTCAAGTTCCGTACAATTTCATACTGTTCCAAATAGAATTAGTTCCTGAAACTATTTTTTGTGTGAAGTTAACTTAAGGAACTTTCAGTGAGACTTGGAACCACTCAATTTAGATTTTTCTAGAATTAATTATAAATTTTCAAATTTGAGCAAAAATTCTGGAATTTTTGCGTGAACAGTACCTGCGAAGCATAATTTTCAGATTTGATTTTCTTGAATCTAAGGCCATATAAAGTGGTCCTAATTGACAAGAAATTGATCTTAAGGATGGAAAATGATGAGATTTATGTTAGAAAAGTTAGAAAGAAAACCCTAAAAACCAAGAGAAAGGGTTCAGGTTCAAGAGAGCTAGTCTTGAATATTATGTAATCTAGTTGTCCTAATAGATTGTATGATCTATGTGACTATATTTAGGACCTTTGGAACATCAAAGAGGATGTTTGGTGATGTTGACTGAATGCCCACATGGTTGGAAAGTCAAGAGAGTCAAAGGAAAAGTAAGAGGAAAGCTTGAGGTGCAAGGTAGTGAACTTATCTATTGTCATTGCTTGATGTTGTATGCTTGTGTGTTGCCGTGTACATGTTATTGAATGTTATTGTGACATTTTTTAGCTACTTTAATTGCTATTCATGATGAGTAGATTATGTCTCTATGGCCATGCATCAAGAAGTTAGCTTTGAGCATGCTAATATGTCACTAATTAACAAGAGAATAAACAAGTTGCGTGTAGTGCATTAGTATCCATCTAGCATGATTAATATGGTATTATTTGCTACTGAGATTCCTCTGAATCTCACCCCTCCTTAACTAACCATTTACGTTAATCATCAATGGGCAATGATGGCATGAGAAGCACGGAAAAGAAAGTGGAGAATTGTTCATGTTAATGAATGATATTATTATTCAGTGTGTAATTCTCCTATTATGTAATTTATGTTATGGATGCCAATGATACCATATATATAATTATAAGATTTATGGCATGTATAGAAATGTATGAGCATGAATGGGAAAGAGTAAGCCTATGTTATGTATGCCAAAGAAATAAAAAGAATTAAAGTAAAGAGATGTTAAGAGATAAAACGTAGGTCCTGGAGCAGGGAGTTTGTAGCTCTAGTTTGACTATCAAATGAATGAGTTAAGTCACGACATTTGGCAGACTTATAGTACACATCCCAAGCTTTAAAATGAGAGGTAGATCAGCTCAATTGGATTTGTACAAAAAGAGATATGAATTTCCAAAGTTGAGGCATAGAATCTGAAAGTTCCAGATTTTTGAAATGAACAGTAATATTTATTGATTAAACTGTACGAATTGGGTGAAGATAAGTCTAATTGGATATTTTTTTCCTTAAAGAGCATCAAAATAGATTTCAGTAGAATTTTAGAACACCTCAATACAATTTTTATGGAATTAGTTATGAATTTTTGAAGTTGAACCTGTAATCTAGAAATTTAACAGTGAATAGTAACTCAAGTAATTAGGTTGAAATTTTAAATCCACGGGCTTGTGTCATGATCTACTTAAACCATAATACTTAAGAATGTGTGCTCTAAGGGGTAAAGGTAGGATGTTTCACTACTACTGGCTTTGCCGGTCTAGGCAGCTGTTTTGATGCTTGAGCTGCAGAAATTTCTTCCTTCGGCTGCCTCCTATCAAGGTTAGCCACTGCCTCTATTAATGTTACTGCTATTGTGGCATCTCTTTCTTGCTCCTGGCAAGCTTGTGTCACCCTCACCTCTTTAATAACCTTTTGTTACTGTTCTAAGTGATCTAAAATTAATCATAGCAGATCAGGAGGGACCCTTGAGTCGTGCTCTGAGGGTCGCTCCGGCAAAGCATTTCATCCGGTTCTAACAGTTACGCTAACTAAACGGATACATGCTTAGATTTCATTTAACAACATATGCATTCATAATACATCATTCAAGCATCAATCATCAGTCACAGAAATATAGTTCAAACATACATAGCCATCTTAGAAACATACATAGCAATCAAACATGCTATGGTTAGCTGTACCAAAACAAGTCCCACATCAACGTTATGAAGGTTCAATTGACTACCCAAATAGGGAAATAGTGAAGCCCTCAAGGCTCTGGATCCACTCCTCCATATCAGATCCCAATATCTGATCCAGGTGATAGAACTCATTCTACCATAAGGGTATGAATGGGATCTTGTCCATCGTCGTCAGGATCTAGTCTTCTGCATCTTAACTTTAAGGAAAAGTATTCCTCACAAAGATCTTGAGGGCATCTATGAGATCATTGAAGCTAGTACTATCCATCCGACTACAAATGTCTTTCACACCATTTTTCCAAATTCGGGTCATAGGGAGTACTCTAAGCAATGCTAATGTCTAGTCCATCATCTCTAAGGTAGCATCTTCCCTAGTCACATAATGGTAGAGCTTCTGGATATTCTCTAGATATCTCAGGCACAAATGAACATTCTGATTCTCATCAGGCTTAATGTACCAGCCCCTCTCCCTAAAGTCCTTGGCTAGGTCCTCTATGGTGTGAAATTCCTTCATGATTGGAAGTAGTTTGATCCCACTTGGTCCAACACCATTGTCATATTCAAAGGTTTACCCCTGTAGGGTGTCTCTCTCTTGTTCACTAAACCCTCAATTTTAGCATCCCAATCCATAGTATTCTCCATCTTGTTTCCTGAAAAATATGTCAATTTTTCCCTCAATTGACATATTATCTAAACAGAGCATTCTATCCCATGCCAAAACCTCAGCTTTGATACCAAAAATGTTACACCTTACTTCTAGTATGGTTTAGAATTTATTCTGAGACATTTTAGACCACATTGGATGGTATTGGGCTCAAAATATCCAAAAAACACTGATTTTCATATTTTTACTGTTCATGTGGCAAAAATCCAGTTTTCTGGTCCAATTTTGAAAAATCATAACTTAATCTAAAAAAATTAAAATGGAGTGGTTCAAAATTTTGTGGAAATCTCTTTGAATGTACTTTCAAGAAAAAGTAATATTAGAAATTAATTCCTTATGAGAAAGTGCCAGAGTTTTGTGGAAGCCACTTCTGTCCTTTTGGTAAAAACCCTTTTTCTAGATTTAGGGCCTTAACTTTGAAAAATCATTAAAAATCATATAGTTGGCCATTTTTAATGTGAAGCCTATCAAATTGAAGCTTATGGCATGCACTTTAAGCATACCAAATTTCGTGAAGAAATTCGTTCAGGAACTTAATAAAAACATGGCTCCAAGTTAGTGTCCTACTTAAGGTCACAGCATCCCATCATCATACATCTACAAAACCAAAATATAATTGTTTCCTGACAATTCACCACCATAATTACCCTTGAATTTATAGCTTCCCTTTTGTGATTCAGCCCCTAAAATGTTAGGTTACATATGGGGGATGAGATTTCAATGAAATCCAGCAGCAAGATCAATCAACCAAAACATCATCATGCATCATTATAAAGCATTTCACATTAGCTATTGTAGGAGAATTGAACTTCTTATACATAGGCAACCTCAACATACAAGGCTATGGTAACAAATGCAAGGAGTAACCATATCACAGTCATCATAGTTCAACCATACAATAGCAAGCATTCATGCCATAAATAACAATGCAAAGTTAACATTAGTAGCTAATTAAATCCCACTATCTTAATCCAAAAGCTTTTTGCTTCTTTGAATTTCTTCTTGTCCTCCACAAATATCAGACCCTAACATGACAATCCATAAAAAGGGTAGCAAGGTTACCAACCAAACCATATAAAATCAATAACAAAACTCAAGTAATTCCTTGACCTCTAAAGCTTCAATCTTTGTTCTCTAATTTTAGAGCTTTGTTTTCTTAACTCTTAAAATTCTCTCTTGACTCATTCTTATATGATTTTTTATGTGGAATCCAAATATAGGCTTAGATTTAAGAAAAGAAAATTCCTTACTCAGAAACCAAGTTGGCCGAAACATATCTCTAAAAACCCAACCATAAAATCCTTCAAATATAACACCAAACCACTTGGAATAACTATGATTTAAGGTGTTCTAACTAGGTTAAACAACAAAACTCCCCTCCCCTCACCATTGTTCAATTTAGCTAGCAACCAGAAGAGGAAAAAGAAGAGTTTTCAGCCATCAATCTCAAGGAAAACAAGCAAGCTACAACATAGGACCACTTACTAACCTTAGATCTTAACTTGGTGGATTAAAATAGCTTGTCTTTCTCCTTGAACTCACTCAAAGATCACTCTTGCTCTCTCATTTTTCTTCTTGGCCAAACCTCACATCTGAATTTAGGGGAGGAAGAGCTCGTTAAAAGCTCAAACAAATATCTCAACCACCTAACTACCATAATTAATTGCTATGCCATGTGTCATGTTACACCTTACTTCTAGAATATCTTAGAGTTCACTCAGAACTATTTCAGACCACATTCAATGGTCTTGGGCTCAAAAATCTCATTTAGGACATTGAGGACTCTACTTTCAGATTTTTAGTGTTCATTTGGTAAAAATCTAGTTTTCTAGTCCAACTTCGAAAAATCATAACTTAATTTAAAAAAATTGAAATGAAGTGATTCAAAATTCCACAAAAAGCTATTTGAATGCTCTTTCAAGAAAAAATAATCTTGTGAACCAATTCTATTTAAAAAAGTATCAGGTTTTTGTGAAAGATACCTCTGTCCTTTTGATAAAAACTCTTTTTCCAGATTCTGGACCTTAAATTTGAAAAATCATTAAAACTCGTATAGTTGGCCATTTTTAACGTTTTGCCTATTGATTTGTAGCTCATGATGTGAACTTTAAGCATACCAAATTTTGTGAAGAAATTTATTTGGAAAATTAATTAAAATATGGCACAAAATTGGCATCCTGCTTAGGGTTACAGCATCAAGTATATATACTTATACATGACCAAACATAATTGTTTCCTCATGCTTCATCACCATTTTTATCCTTGGATTTAAAGCCTCCTTTTTGATGATTCAGATCCTAAAATGTTAGGTTACATATGGGGGATGAGATTTCAATGAAATCCTAGTAGTAAGATCAATCAACCAAAACATCAACATGCATCATTATAAAGCATTTCAACATTAGCTATCATAGGAGAACTAATCTTCTTATAAAGAGGCAACCTCAACATGCAAGGCCATGGCAACAATACAAGGAGCAACCATATCACAATCATCATAGTTCAACCATACAATAGCAAGCATTCATACCATAAATAATAATGCAAAGTTAACATTAGTGGCTAATTAGATCCCACACCTTAATCCAGTGCTCTTTGATTCTTTGGCCTTCTTCCTCTTCTCTACAATTAACAAACCCTAACATGATAAATCATGAAAAGGATAGTAAGATTACCAACCATTCTACATAAAAATCAATAACATAGCTCAAGTAACTCCTAAACCCCTTATAGCTTCCATCTTTGTCCTTAGAATTTTTAGAGTTTGTTTCCTTAACCCTAAAAATTCTCTCTTGGTTCATTCCTACATGATTTTTCATGTAGATTCCAAATATGCTCTTGGATGTAAGAAAATAAATACCCTTCCTCAAGAACCAAGGTTGGCCGAATAAGGTCTAGGTTTTTCCAAAGATTACAACTTTGATTTTAATGCTTCCAACACTTGTTCTTTAGGTTTATCCCATACCTTTTTCCATTTTGAACACAATGGAAGCATCAAAATATTGAAAAATACATCCTACATTATAGCTTTCATTTTGCTTGAATAGTCCCTCTTGAAAACCAACTAAGAGATCTTTTAAAAACAACACCAAACCACTTGAAACTACTATGATTTAAAGTGTTCTAACTAGTTTGAACAACAAAACTCTCCCCTATACATCATACATTTCAGCCAGCACAAAAGGAAGGGAAGAAGTAAAAATTTTAACCACCCAACTGAAGAGAATCAAGCTAGAAACAACTTAGAATCATCCACTAACCTCAACTCCCAGCCTTCTTGATCTAAAGTGGTTGATTCCTTCTTGTTTACCCTTCAAGTTGTCTCTTTATCTCTCTTGTCTCTCCTTGGTCAAAAAGAACAATACGAGATGAGGAAGGAAGAGCTCACTTAATGCTCAACAATTATCTCACCCAGCATCATAAATGCTAAAAATATCCCAACCACCATCCTTTAATGCTATGCCATGTGTCACTTTCCCATCCCTTCTTGAAACTTCTTTCTTAATTAAATAAATCCAAATGTAATTAGTTTTCCAAAGTCAAGATTCTCTTCTCTCAAGGCTTGACACTTGGCAGTTTTAATTACTCTCCGTTAGGGGCTTGACACATGGCAAAATGTGAGCCATTTAGGGTTTGTTTGGTTTGAGGGGAGGGAATGGGAGGGAGGGGAGGGAGGGGTAGGGGAGGTTTTATCCTCACCTTGTTTGGTTTGATTAAAAAGGAAGGGAGGGGAGGGTATTTAATGATCCCTTGTTTGGTTCAAGGAGGGGAGGGGAGGGATAGTAATAATCAATTTACCATTGTACCCTTACATATTAGTTTATGTTTTTTATTGATATATTATATAAATTAATTTACATCTTAATTTAAATTATATAATTTAATAAAAATTCAGTCTTATCATGTTAATAAAGTAATTTTTTATTCTAATTAATATAATAATATATTTAAAATAATCAAATTAACAAATTTTATATGCTCTAAGAAAAATGAAATTTTATTTTCTTTAGGCTATCTTTTTTTCCAGCTTTAAAATATATTTAATAAATAATATATTTATAAAAAACAATTAATTTTATATATTATAATTTTTTATTTAAATAATTTTTTATTTTTAAATAATTTTTATAATATATTTTTAATTATAATAATGTATATATTTTATTTTTTACTTAGGATAATATATTTTTTATTTGAAATAAATATTATAATAATATATTTTATGGGTAGGAGTGAAATATTAAAAAAACCATAAGGGCATAATGGTCCAAAATTTTGGCTCCCCTCCAAAAACCCGCAATTTGGAGGGGAGCCAAAATGGGGGAGGGGAGGGGAGGGGACATTTTAGCTCCCCTCCCCTCCAAAATTTTTAACCAAATGAGGGGAGGGGCTCCCCTCCCCTCCCCTCCCCTCCCCTCCAACCAAACACACCCTTAAAGTGCAAGACTCAAATCTATACTTTGTCAGTGCATTTTTACTCCGGGTTTAATTTCCTTTCTAGAATTATAGTATTCCGATCTTTGTAATTATTTTCTGTCAGATCCATAATTTATTCTTCTCATTTTTCTCTTCCCAAAATGCCCTCATTGTCTCCAAAACAATTTCTCAATAATTAAATAAAAAGGAAAACTAATTTCCTCCTCTTTAGTGATTTTTCTAATTTTTCAAGAAATTGGGAAAATATTGGATATTTGAGGGTCTCCTTTTAATTTCATAATTTCTCATAATTCCTTGGGAAATCATAGGAATTTCCTTGGAATTTTATTCTCTTTAAAAATATTTATTTGGAATTTTCCAAATAAAAGCCCTTAATTGGCCTAAATTACTCTTAAATTCCTTTTTTATTTCTTCAAGGGTAATTTGGTCATAAAACCAATGATATAACCTCATATACTTCTCAAGGAACATTATCCTTATTTTTTCTTAATTTTTTGAGACTTTGAAATATTTTTTTATAATTATTCTTGACCAATTTTTTTTAATTAGTCAAACATTTCATAATTGACTTAGAAAATCATACTGCTTATTTTCCACTATAATGCTTCTATTTCTCCTGATCCTTTTTAGCCCTTAAATGTTTAGGAATATCCTTATTTCTAATTGTCATATTACCGAATGTGACATGTCACGTCCCTATTTAGTCTTGAAACTCTCTCTTAATTAACTTAATACCAAATGAAATTAATCTCAAAAGTCAAGATCCTCTCTAATCAAGGCTTGACACTTGGATTTAATTACTTTCTCATAGAGGTTTGACAAGTGACAACTTGTGAGCCAAGTAAAGTGCAAGACTCTAGTCTTTACTTTATCGGTGCACTTTTGCTCCGAGTTTAATTTCTTTTCTATAATTACAATACTCTGGCCTCTGTAATTATTTTCTGTCAGATCTATAATTTATTCTCCTTATTTTTATCTTCCCAAAATGTCCTCTTTGTCTCAAAATCCAATTCCAAAGAATTAAATAAAAAGAAAAACTAATTTCCTCATCTTTAGTGATTTTTCCACTTTTCTGAATAATTAGAAAAAATTCTAGATAATTGAGGGTCTCCTTTTAATTTTATAATCTCTTATAATTCCGTGGGTCATCATAGAAATTTTCTTGGGATTTTATTCTCCTTCCAAATATTTATTTGGAATTTTCCAAATAAAAAGCCTTAAATTAGGCTAAATCATCCTTAAATTCTTTTGTAATTTCTCTAAGGGCAATTTAGTTATAAAACCAATTATATAACCTCATATAATTCTCAAGGAAATTGTCCTTATTTTTTTTTAATTTTTTGATACTTGAAATATTTTTCTATAATTATTCTTAACCAATTTTTCTTAATTAGTCAAACATTTCATAATTGGCTTGGAAAATCATACTACTTATTTTCCACTATAATGTTTCTATTTCTCCTGATCCTTTTTGCCTTTAAATATTTAGGAATATCCTTATTTCTAATTTCCATACTATTGGATGTGACATATGTAACATCCAGACTTTTAGGCCTAGAAGTTCAGAAATAGCCTAAATTAAATAGGTTACCAGACCCCTGTGAGCATAAGTCCCAAAGATGAAAAAGGAAGTTAAAGCAGTTTCAGGGACTACACTGCAAAGTAAAAGTTTTCAGGGGCTCGAGTATAATTAAGGTTAGAGACTCCAGTAAAGTCTCGAAGGCCCAGAGAGAGAGAAAAGAGACTAGACACAGGCCAAAGGTTAAGTTAGAAACCTCAAAGAGAGGATTAATGAAGTTAAGTCCAAGCAGGGACTAAACTGTAAATTCCGAATGTTATGACCAACAGGGGTAAAAATGGAAGAGGGTACAGAAAATTCTAAGAAAAATCCTAGAAAATGGGAAATAATATTCTAAGACTCTTCTATGAAGAGAAAAGATGAAAATACCCCTGAGGCAGCTTCAACGGAATTTATGAGGTTATTAGCGGTAAAAAGTATACCATGTGAGGTAATTATTTAAAATAGCAAGAGACCTCAAAAATGTATACAAAAATGAGGTTAAATGGTTGAAAGGTTGTACTAATTTATAAAATTAGTCTCGCAACCAAAAGGCCAGTGGAGTGGCTTTAATAAATTAAAGAGCCGGTTTTACCGATAAAAGGGTATTTTAGTAAACAACTTTTATACAAGGCTTAAAGGAAGTGTTATGGCCTGAGAAAATTCATAGATATTCTCTAAAATTAAAAGAAATTTATAAAGTAGACAGAACAATTTTCTGAGCTTTGAAAGGCCATAAAGAAAGCCGGAGAAACGTGGGCCAAGTAAATTCGGAGGAAGCTTATGAAACAAGTTTGATCCAACGGCTAGAATCTAATCTCTCATCTCCTCCACCGCTTTCATGACACTTGGCATCTTCTAAAAGGTTGAGGTAAGCATGATGTAATAAGATGATGCAATGATGATGTAAAAGTCCACTTGAACTTCCAAATTTGCCCTTACCCTTTCTATTAGCCACCAAAGGCATTTTGGTCCATTCAAGCCAACTTTTTTGGCTATAAATAGAGCCTCTTCCCCTTCATATTTTCAGCCAACATGAGTTTAAGAGGGGAAACTCTGCCAAAATTTAGAGAGAAAAATGTAGGGGTGAAGGCCAAGAAGAAGGAACAAAGTTCAAGCTTCAAGATCAAGGTATATGGTGGCTGTAGCATCTGATTTGATACCTATTTTGAATTAGTTACTGTACGTATCTGATTCTGAAATTTTGCATGCTTAAAGCACACTCTGTGAGCTTTAAATCCATGGGTAGAACACTTCATTTGGATATGTGTACGATTTATGGTGATTTTTCAAAGTTAGGGTTTGAAATCTGGAAACAGTGTTAACTTTTGGGAGATTATCGAGTTCCGTACAATTCTGGTACTGTTCGGCATAGAATTGGTTCTGAAACTATTTTTTCTTTAAATTTAACTTAATTAGTTTCAGTGAGACTTGGAAGAACTCAATTTGGATGTTTCTAGATTTAATTATGAATTTTCAAAATTGAGCAAAAAATTCTGGAGATTCTGCGTGAACAGTACCCGCGAACCAAAATTTCCAGATTTGATATTCTTGAATCTAAAGCCATCTAAAGTGGTCCTAATTGACAAGAAATGGATCATAAGGATGGAAAATGATGAGATTTATATTAGAAAAGTTAAAAAGAAAACCCTAAGACTAAGAGAAAGGGTTGATGTTCAAGAAAGCAAGTCTTGAACTTTTTGTAATCTAATGGTCCTAATGGATTGTGTCATCATTATAGTTATGTTTAGGACCTTTGGAACATCCAAGAGGATGTTTAGTGATGTTGACCGAAAGCTAACATGGTTGGAAAGTCAAGGGAGTCAAAGGAAAAGTAAGAGGAAGGCTTGAGGTGCAAGGTAGTGAACTTACCTATTGTCATTGCTTGATATGGTATGCTTGTGTGTTGCCGTGTACATGTTAATTGCATGTTGTTGTGACATGTTTTAGCTGCTGTAATTGCTATTCATGATGAGTAGATTATGTCTCCATGGCCATGCATCAAGAAGTTAGCTTTGAGCATGCTAGTATGTCACTAATTAACAAGAGAATAAACAAGTTGCGTGTAGTGCATGAGCATCCATCTAGCATGATTAATATGGTATTGTTTGCTACTGAGATTCCCCCAAATCTCACCCCCTCCCTAACCAACCATTTAGGTCAATCAATGATGGGCACTAATGGCATGAGAAGCAAGGAGAAGAAGTGGAGAATTATTAATGCAAATGATTGATATGAATATTCAATGTATAATTCTCCTATGCTGTAAATTATGTTATGAATGCCATCAATTCAATGTATATGCTTAGGATGTTTATGGCATGAATGAAAGTATATGAGTATGAATGAGAAAGATTAAGCCCACGTTATGTATGTCAAAGAAATAAAAAGAATTAAAGTAAGGAGATATTAAAGGATAAAACGTAGGTCCTGAAGCAGTTAGTTTTGAGCTTCAGTTTGACCTATCAAATGAATGATTTAAATCACGAGATTTGGCAGACTTATAGTACACATCCCAAGCTTCAAAATGAGTGGTAAATCACCTCATTTGGATGTGTATACAATGAGATATGAATTTTCAAAGTTAAGGCGCAGAATCTGGAAAGTCCAGATTTTACCAAATGAATAGTAATTTTAATCCAATAAACTGTACGTTTTCAGTGAGGATGAGTTCAGTTGAATATTTTTCCCTTAAAGAGCATTGAAAGAGATTTCTGTAGAATTTTGGAACACCTCCATATGATTTTTCTAGAATTAGTTATGAATTTTCAAAGTTGGACCTGCAATCTGAAAACTGGACAGTGAACAGTAATTTTCTGAAAATTAACGTTCAAATTGAAATTCTTAAGTTTAAGACCATCCAAAATGGTTTGGAATGGTTCTAAATGACTGCTAAGGTACTAAATAAGTAAGGTGTGACAACATAGACAGTAACACACAAGCATACAACATCAAGCAATGATAATAGGTAAGTTCACTACCTTGGACCTCAAGCTTTCTTCTTACTTTTCCTTTGACTCCCTTGACTTTCCAACCATGTGGGTATTCGGTCAACATCACTAAAAATTCTCTTAGATGTTCCAAGGTCTTAACCATAGTCACATTGATCATACAATCTATTAGGACCAAGAGATTAAATAAAGTTCAAGACTAACCTTCTTGAAATTAACCCTCTTCTCTTAATTTTGGATTAATGTTCTAGCTTTGTAAAAATTATTCTCTTAGGCTAATCCTACACAATTTTATCCAAGAAATCCAAATATGAGCTTATATTAATGAAAAGAAAACTTCTTCTCTAAGAAATAGTGTTGGCCAAATTAGGGGGGTTTGGAATCCAAAAATTCCAACTTTAATTCTAATGCTTCCAATACATGTTCTTTGGGTTTACCCTACACCATTTTTTATTTTAAAAAAAATAAAAGCATCAAAACCATGAAAATCTTATCCTGGATCTCATATTGGCCGAACATTATACACAACAACCATATCACACAATTCTTCCAATTTCAACATAGATCCACTTGAAGCAACCTCTAATTATTGTGTTTTAACTAGATATAGCATCAAAACCTCCTCCTCCAAACCTTATACATTTTGGCCAGCAACAAACTTGAGGAGAAAACAGATTATTCATCCAACCAAACAAAGACAACATAACAAGAAATACGCTAGAATAAGTCACTAACCTTGAACCTTAGCTTGGAAGATCAAAGTGGCTATCTCCCCTCTTGTTTGAAATTTAAGAAATGAATTTGTAGGAGTCTCCCCTTTTTGGCCAAAATGAGTTTTTTGTGAGAGGGGAGAGGGTCTATTTATAAGCCTTGCCCTTCACAATTGCCATTCAAGATCAAGAAAATTACAAGGATGAGGTGTCACTTGATCGTGGCTTCTTGAAGTATTTTTCACCCTTAAATTAAATCCAAATGAAATTGATTGTCAAAGTCAAAATCCTTTCCAATGGTAGCTTGACAAATGGCACCCTATTTCCTACTAATCATAATTACTTCACCTAATGCATTAAAGAGCTATCATTACATTTGTCTTTTTCCTTAAATATTTTTCTCAATTTACTTAGCTCTTGATTTTCAGGGTTTCTTTCTGGCCTTCTGAAGCTTAAAAATTATTCTATTTATCCTAAAGATTCCTTCCACATTTAGAGAAAATCTATGAATTTTCTCAGGCCATAAAACTTCCTTTAAGCCTCATATAAAAATCATTTACTAAAATGCCCTTTTATCAGCATAATCGGCTTTTTAATTTATTAAAGCCATTCTACTGTCCTTTTGGTTGTGGGACTAATTTTATAAATTAGTATAACCTTTCAACTATTTAACTTTATTTTTGTGTACATTTTTTAGGTCTCGTTATTTTGAATAATTACCTTAAATAGTGTATTTTTTATCGGCCATAACTTTATAAATTCCATTTAAGCTGCCTCAGGGGTATTTTCATCATTTCTCTTTACAAAAGAGTATTAGAATATTATTCCCATTTTCTGGATTTTCTTAGAATTTTCTGTATACTTTCCATTTTTACCCCTAATAACCAGAACTTTCTGAATTTACAGTTTAGTCCCTGCTTGGACGTAACCTCATACAACCATCTCTTTGAGGTTTCTAACTTAACCTTTGGCCTATATCTAATCTCTTTTCTCTTTCTTGGCCTTTGAGACTTTACTAAAACCTCTGACTTTGATTACACTTCAGCCCCTAAAAACTTTTACTTCACAGTTTAGTCCCTCTTCTCATTCTAGCTTCCTTTCACATCTTTGGGACTTCTACTCAAACGGGGCTTAGTAGCCAACCTTATTTAGGCTACTTCTAAGGCTCCTAGTGTCACATCCAGTAATATGGCATTTATAAATAGGATATTTCTAAATATTCAAAGGCTAAAAAGGATGATTAGGAATAAGGAATATTCCTAAATAATTAAGGGTCAAAATGACAAGGAGAAACAGAAGAATTTTGGTGAAAAATAATTAGTATGGTTTTCCAAGCCAATTATGAAAAGTTTGACTAATCAAGAAAAATTGGTTAAGAATAATTATGGAAAAATATTTCCAAGCCTCATAAAATTAAGAAAAAATAAGGACAATATTTCTTGAGAATTATATGGGATTATAAAATTAGTTTTATGACCAAATTGCCCTTAGAGAAATTATAAAGGAATTTAAGGGCGATTTAAGCTAGTTTAAGGCCCTTTATTTGGAAAATTCTAAATAAATATTTTTAAGGAGAATAAAATCCCAAGAAAATTCCTATGATATTTGAAGGAATTATAAGAGATTATAGAATTAAAAGAAGACCCTCAAGTATCCAAGATTTTTTTCAATTCCTTTGAAAAGTGGAAAAATCACTAAAGAGAAGGAAATTAGTTTTCCTTTTTATTTAATTATTGGGAAATTAAATTTGAGACAAAGAGGGTAATTTGGAAAGATAAAAATGAGAAGAATAATTTATGGATCTGACAAAAAATAATTACAGAGGCTAGAGCACTGTAATTATAGAAAAGAAGTTAAACCCGGAGTAAAAGTGCACCAATAAAGTGAAGACTAGAGTCTTGTACTTTACTTGACCCACAAGTTGCCACTTGTCAAGCCTCTAATGGATGGTAATTAAAGCTTTCCAAGTGTCAAGCATTAAGTGGAGAGGATCTTGACTTTGGAATTTAATTACATTATGATTTACTTAATTAAGAGAGAAATTTCAAGACTAAGTAGGAGGGTGACACTTGGCAACTCATTTATGATGGTGGTTGGGATATTTTGGTGCCTTAATTGAGCTTTTCCTCCCCCTTAATCAGATCACTAATTCGGCCAAGGCAAGAAGAGAGGGAAAAAGAGAGAACTTGAAGGGAAATCAAGAGAAAAGCAAGCTACTTTGATCTTCCAAATAAGATTCAAGCTTGGTAAGTTGTTCTAAGATGTTCCTTGCTTTGTTTTATTGATTTGTATGGTTGGAAAAATCACTTCTTGTCCCTTCTTATTGCTAGTCGAAATGGGTATAGTGTAGGGAAGGAGATTTTGTTGTTAAACATAGTTAGGATACTATGAATCAAGGTGGTTTCAAGTGGTTTAGTGTTGTTTTGAAAAGGTTTTCATGGTTGAACTCCAAGAGGTATGGTTCGACCAAGACTAAAATTGAACCTTAGGATGTGTTTTTTCAAAGTTTTGAGGCTTCCATTGTGTTTAAAATGGAAAATAGTGTAGGGTGAACCTATAGAACAAGTGTTGGAAGCCATAGAATCAAAGTTGTAATTTTTGGATTTTGAACCCTAATGGTTCGGTCAGTTCAAAACTAGAAGAGGAAGTTTTATTTTCTTAAATCTAAGTAGATATTTAGAATCTACATGAAAAACCATGTAGGAAAAGGCCAAGATAGAATTTTTAGGATTTATGGAAACCAATTTTAAAATTTAAAGAATAAAGGTAGAAGCTTTAAGGGACAAAAGTTGTCCCTGAATTATGTTATTGATTTTTATGAGGAATGGTTGATGATTCTTGCTGCCCTTTTTATGGATTTTCATATTAGGGTTTGGCATTTTTGGAAGCAAGAAAGAAGAAAAAGAAAATCAAAGAGCATTGGATCAAAGTAGTAAGATTTAATTGACCTTAATGTTAAGTGTTGCATTAATTGTTATGCAGTTTCATGTGCTATTATGTGGTTGAACTAAATGATAATGATGATGATGATTGTGTAGCTATAGTCTTTGTTTTATGTGCCTTGGCTATTGCATGTTAGAGTGCTACATGTATGAGGGAAAATAGTTCCCTATGAATAGCAAAAGATTGGAATGCTTGTAATTGATGCATGTTGATATTTTGGTTGATTGATCTTGCTACTGGGATTTCATTGAAATCTCATCCCCCATATGTAACAAATATTTTAGAGACTAAATGATCAAAAGGAGGCTACAAATCCAAGGATAAATATGGTGATGAACCATAAGGAAATATTTATATTTGGTTATGTATAAGCATGTATGGTTGGAGCTGTAATCCCTAAGCAGGATGCCAAATTAAAGCTACATTTTATTAAGTTACTGAACGAATTTATGCACAAAATTTGACATTCTTAAAGTTGATGTCATGAGCTTCAAATTGATACTCAGCACACAAAAAAGGCCAACTATACGATTTTTAATGATTTTTCAAAGTTAAGGTTCAGAATCTGGAAAAAGGATTTTTGCCAAATGGACAAAGGTGAATTTCACAAAAACCTGACACTTTTTCCAATGGAATTTATTCAAAAGATTATTTTTACCTAAAAGAGCATTCAAAGAGATTTTTATAGAATTTTTAACCGCTCCATTTTGATTTTTCTATATTAAGTTATGAATTTTGGAAGTTGAGCCAGAAAACTAGATTTTTACCCTGATGAACAGTAAAAATCCGAAAATCAGCATTTTTCATGGAATTTTGAGCCCAAGACCATCCAATGTGGTCTAAAATAATTTTGATTAAACCCTAAGTGGATCCGATAGTAAGGTGTGACATTTTTGGTATCAGAGTGGAGGTTCTGGTATAGGATAGAACGCTTTGCTTAGTTAATATGTCAATTAGAAGAAAAATTGACATATTGTTGCTGGAGAATACTACTGTCTATTTATTGGATGGTTCGGTTATTATAATGTAGGACAGAGTAGAATGGCTTGTTGTGGCCACAATAGTGACTCAGAGGGTTCAATTAACCAGAGGAGACCAGGAGAACCTTTCCCTCAATGGTTCGATGAGGATGAGGACTATAGCCTTGTAGCAGATTTCTACTATGATATCTTATGGGAGAGTAACCCCCTGCCTGACATAGCCACAGTCACTTCCAATGATCCTCAAAGGATTGAGGTCATTAAAATATCTGATGATGGAGCTGGACCTAATAAAGTCAAACTACTTCTAATTATGAAAGAATTTCACACCATAGAGGACCTAGTCAGGGATTTTAGGGAGAGGGGCTGGTACATTAAGCCCGATAAGAATCAGAATGCCCATGTGTACCTGAGATATCTGGAGGCTCTACCATTATGTAACTAGGGAAGATGCTACTTTAGATATGATGGACTAGATATTAGCATTGTTTAGAGTACTCCCTCAGACCCGGCTTTGGAAAAATGGTGTGAGAAACATTTGTAATCACATGAATAGTGCTAGCTTAAACGATCTCATTAATGCCCTCGAGATCTTTGTCAAGAATACATTTTCTTGAGTTAGATGCTGAAGACTGGATCTTGATGACGATGGATATGCTCCTGTTCATATGCTGATAATAGAATGAGTTCTGTCATTTGGATTAGACATTGGGATCCGATGTTGAGTTAATGGACCCAGAGCCTTGAGAGTTTCACTATTCCCCATTTTGGGTAGTCAATTGAACTTTTGTAGCACTGACATAGGACTTGTATTGTTACAGCTAATCATAGTAGGTTAGTCTAGCATGTTTGATGGCTATGTACGTTTGTAAGATGGCTAAGTATGTTAAACTACATTGCTGTCATTGATGACTGATGCTTGAATGATGTATTATGAATGCATATGTTGTTAAATGAAATCCAAGCATGTTGTTTATTTCCTTATTCTTCTATTATGCTATCCGTTAAGTTAGCGCGATAGTTAGAACCCGATGAAACACTTTGTCGGAAAGATCCTTAGGACACGACGTAAAGGTCCCTCCCGATCTGCTACGATTAATTTTGGACCACTTAGAATCGTAATAAAAGGCTACTGAAGGGATGAGGGTGGTACAAGCTAGTCAGGAACAAGAAAAAGACGTCGTAATAGTAACAGCAGTAGTAGTGGTAGTGGCTAATCTCGATAGGAGGCAGCCAGAGAAAGAAACCTCAGCAGCATAAGCAATAGAACAATTGCCTAGATCGGCAATGCCAGCAGTAGATCCCGACAGCATCCAGCAGTGGATGACTCACTTTTGCAAGCACAATCAACCATCCTTCGATGGAGTGATTGACATCCAAGCAACAGAGGATTGTATTAGCTGATCGAAAAAGATTTTTGAAGTATTAGACTATCTGACAAAGTGGAAAGCCCAGATGGCAATTTACAAGTTAAAGAAGGACGCCGATCGTTGGTGGAAGAATACCGAGATTCTTCTGGAGGCTCGAAACACAAGAGTAACATAAGAAGTGTTCCTGGAGCAGTTTTATGGAATGCACTCCAGCAGTCAATCAGGGACAAAAGGGAAGCAGAATTCCTAACTCTGAAATAGAAGGATAACGAGTCATTTAATGAGTACTTAGCTAAGTTTAGACGTCTTTCTCACTACTTCAGTTACCTGCGTTACTGAGATGATGAAAGGTAGATGACTAAAAAGATGGTCAGAGGACTAAAGCAGTCCTTAAGGGAGATGATTGCTCCCCAGCAGTTCGAGCACTTTAACATTGAGGCTTGCCGAATTACAGAGAACAGCTTGAACCATCATTTGATGATTGAGCCTACTCCCAAGTTAGAGAAGGGAGATCAAGGTGACACCTCTTCTAATGCGAATAGGAAGAGGAAGAGGAAGAGGCCATAGGACAATCAAAAGAGTAAGAAGGGAGGTAAGCCCCCAAATGGCAAGGAATGCCAATCTGCGGCAAGAGTCAGAGTGATAGACCGTATGGCCAGACAGAATGTCTGCTACAGTTATGGTAAGCCTGGACACTTCTCGAGATAATGCCCACAGAACACAGAGAAGGCAAGGTCATGCACCTGAGGACGAGTATTTGTCATCACAGGGAAGAAGCCGGAAGTCTCCTGAAATGATCTAAGGAACGATCATTATTAAGAACTTCCCAGTGATTGCAATGTTTAATTAGGGTGCTAATTATTTTCTTCTCTCATATGATTGTTTTAATGGACTCAGCTTGGTTATGAATATGTTGCCGTATGATATACATGTGTCCACACTAACATATAATAGGACAATTACATCCGATATGTGCTTAACTGTATAGTTTGTAATGAGCACTGTTGTACTGCCTTAGACTTGATATATATGCCTTTCATGAAGTTGATGGGGTAATTGGATTGAATTGGTTGTCGTCCCATAACGACAGGACAAAACCCTGATCCTACCCCCAAGAGAAATGGAGTTAAATCCGGAAGTTAAGTTAAACTTCGTAATGGATGGCCAAACAGGCAAAGGTATGATAAATTAAGCTACATGAGACTAGCAGAGGTTAAGAGAAAAGTGTGTTTCATCACGATAAACCAATGGAATTAGTGGCGATGGATGAATACAGAGTGATTACCAAAGGAGGTGGTAACTTCTATCACTGCAAACAAGGATTCTGGTCACGATGAACAAACACAAGAACTCTCAAATATTGAGGTGGTATCTCAACGAGACATAATGACGTTTAGAGGTCATAGAGACTAAGATAAGTAGAAGTCAGGAAGAGAGTAGTAGCCACTATTTAAAGTTACCAGATTCCCCTCAAAAAGAAAAGTAATGATAAGCAGTTAAATAAGACAGTTAGGGTTGAGTCTTTACGCCATTAAGAAAGTGTTAGTGGCAACCTAAGCTAAATAAACTCTTACAGCCTTGTTAGGGCTAGGACACCATGATAGAGTAGCTATCTCAAGTCCCAAAATGAATGAATAGGAACTTGGAGATGGTAAGTCAAGATACAGAGCCCCAGTGAAATGTTTTAAGGATCGAGAAGAAGAGTACGAGACAGATAGCTATGCAGGGAACTAGCTTAGAGGTTGGTGATTGAGCTCAAATAATTCTTATCTTTTGATTACATCATCCATGGTTTTGTTGCATTTTCTGGCTCTTTTGGCTATAATTGAGCTTATTTTATATTAAGAGTCCACGCATTGAGTTAGTGTCTTTTTGAGGGTAAAATCGTCATAATTAGTTATTAATTGTATTCAATTAATTTCTAGGACAATTGATGCGTTAAATTGTTGCTTTTCAGTGTAGGACACCTGAGATTGGAGCCAAGGTTGAAGACTCAAGGCACACAGAGCAAAAGAGGAGCCTCTGCCATGCTTCACTGCGGCGAACCCACCCTTCGCTGCGACGAACTCCTCGTATCAGCATATTCAGACCTGACCATTTTGGGAAAAGTTGACCTGCCCACTTCCATGAACCGACCCAGACACGTCATATTCGGTTAGAAACCCTATTTTTGGTATGAATGAGGTCACACACTGATATCTAGCCACCATCAATGTTTTCTCTTCATCTTCTCTCATCTCTCCCACCAGAAACCTAATCCCTCTCCTTCTACTGTTACCTTCATCCATGGGCAACACTGAGTGAATTTCGGTGGAGATGTTTCTGCACACCATGAGTGGCTAGGCTTCCTCCAGCTCTTGAAGATGGATGATTGGCATGAGTTCTAAGAACTTCAAAAGGGGAGTTTTAGTTTCATCTTAGTTCTAGCTATGTATTTATGAATTCCTAGGTCTAGGGTTTGTAAATTCTTAGCGAAAGACTTTGATTGATCTGTAATCATTAGTTGATGATTTACATTTGTAGTTGGATTGGTTAATGTTGAATTTCATGCTTCAATATATGTGGCCACATATATGTTCTTTGTAGCTCTCTTGATTCTCTTCATCTTGCATGGTCATGTTTTGATGATGAGTTAATTTTCTGTTGCATTGAACCATTTGCATTAATCATTCTTAATTACACATTAGGGAAGCTTAACAATGTTTTCATTAATGAGTTTATTAATGTATGCATTGGACTCAATGAGTTATTGAGGTTGTTATCAAGAAAACCTAATGAATTTATAAAACTCCCAAATCTTAAGAGAACTATGATTATCAAGAATCCATTTTCAAGAGGTTTTACCAATTGATTCAGTACTTGATTTCCATCCATTTCATCTTAATCTCCCAAAAATCAAAAAATACATTTACATTCTATTGCATTTTATCTTAATTGCAAGTCTCAATGAAAACCCCAACCTTTTCCAGCTCAATTTGCATTACCATGGCATTTAGTTAATCTAGGATCATAATTTCGGCTCCACAAGTGAAACGACCCGAGGTTGTGCCTATAATACAATCCTTGGATTAATTTTGAAATTGGCCCCAAGGTGCAAGTAAGACAAGTCAAGGCGATTTCAAGTGGCGCGTTACCGGGGAGCCAAGAAATTGGTTCTCTAGGTTAGCTTGTGTCATTTGGTTGTCAATTGAAGTTTTGATCCTTTTAGGTTGCATTTTAGGTAGTTTAGTTGCATATTTGTTCATAGTATAGGTTTTCATCTTGCATAGCATCAAAATTTTTGGAAATACAAACAAATATACTGATTTTCTACACTTTCAGCATTTTCACCTTGCATCAGTGGCGTTCAGTAACTTTTATTGCTCTCTGTGATAGTTAGCCGCGGTGAACTTGCTGAACATTTGAAGGTTTCGTCTCTGGACGCCTTCGTCGCAACACACTTCTTCTTTCGTCGTGAGAAACTATCTGAATTTAGCTCACAGATTCCCTCTATACAATTTCGCCGCAGCACACCCCTGTTTCTGCCGCGGCGAACCTCTGCTGCACAGCTGTCTGTTCACCTCTGTCACCTTTTGCTGCAGCAAACTCTCCTGAAAAGTTTTGAAATTTACACTTTTTGCTTCTTTTTCTGTGCATACATACTCATACTCATCCATACACTTGCATCTATCACAACTCATACTTTTATCTGGCTTTGTGTGCTGCAAGTCAATTTTGTTTGCTCTTTCTCTATGATTTAATTCTTGCATGCCACGAAAAACTGAACTTGTACCCTTTAACCTTGAGATTGAGAGAAACTCAGAGAGATAAGAAGAGAGAAAAGAGTTGAGGGGAGAAGTGAGCTAGTAGTTGAACAAGAGAACATTTCTATGGAATCTAACCTATCTAGTAGTGAGAGTGAACCTATTGAAGAAGATACTATGGCTGATTTACCGCATAACAACCCTAATCCTAACCCCAATGCCAACCAAGTGAGGAATGGAGGCAATGGAGGGAATGGAGAACAAGAGAGAGTGGGAGAAAATAATGGGAACCCTAGAAGAAGAACAATTAGGGAAGCAACCACATCTGATGTCAATTTTGACCCATTTACTGCTGCTTGTCCAAATTTTGAAGTTAATTTTGAAATTAAAGGATTATTGATTAACTCCCTTCTAAAATTTCATGGCTTGACAGGAGAAGATCCGTATCTTCATTTGCAATCCCTTTCTATGATCTGCTAGAGTATGAAGCCTATGGGAGCATCGTTAGATCAAGTGCTATTGAAGGTCTTCCATCTATCATTAAAGGGCAAAGCTAGAGAGTGGTACATGAGCCTTCCAAGATACGTAGCTGATGCATATCACAGTTGGGGGAACTTAAGAAAAGCATTCTTGGAGAAATACTTTCTGGCTTCTTGTACATCATCAATAAGGAAGGAGATCTATTTTACCAAGCAAGACTATGACGAATCTCTCTATGATTATTGGAATAGATTTCAGGACATGCTTTCAAGATGCCCACATCATCAAATTCTGGATGAACAACTGGTGCAGTATTTCTATGATGGGTTGAAGAACCAAGAGAAGGGTATGTTGGATGCTGCATCAGGAGGATCTTTGATAGACTCCACTGCTGAGGAGGCCTGGGATTTGATTAAGAAGATGGCCCTAAATCATCAACAATACGGTGTGAGAGATACTAGAGGAGTACACGAGTTGGGAGCTGCTTCAGTTCACAATAGAAGAATGGATACTTTGGAATTAAAGGTGGATTCGTTGGAAAGCAAGATGACCTCTCAACTGTCTGTAATCACTGCAGAATTGAAGAATATGAATGTGCATAGACCAGTACCCCCTATGGATATTATTGCCCTTAGTTGTGAGACTTGTGACTCGGTTATGAATATTTCTAGCGTATGTCTAGGCCGTTATGAGGAGGTATCTGCAGTCTACCAAGGCCGTGCAAATCAGAAGTGGGACCCTTACTCCAACACTCATAACGAGGGATGGAAGCCAAACCCTCAATTGGGCTGGAGGAATGAAGAGAGTAGACCTCCAAATAGATTTCAGAAGAGTGGAGGAGCTAGTTCATCCTCAAGCCAGTTCCAAAACCAATGTCAAGCCCTAACCACCCCACCTAAAGATGATATCAACCAACTCTTGCACAATATGATGGCCTTAATGAAGGAAGAAAGGGCTGCCAATGCCAATTAATTCAACTCCATAACTTCACTGATTCAGCAAGATTCCTCAAAAAATGATGCCAGATTTAGTGCTCTAGAAAAGAGGATGGAACAATGGGAAACTAAGTCTGAGAACATCAACTCCTATGTAACTCAGTTGTCCAACAACATGAGTGAGCAACAAGCAAGGAGCAGTGGCGCTATTCCCTCCAACACTGTTATCAATCCTAAGGGCTTGAATGCCATTACTCTTAGGAGTGGGAAGCAAGTGAATTTTAGAGAAGATGAGGATGAAGTTATAGATGAGGAAATATTGTGTGATGAGCTGCCATAAGCATCTTCAAAGGTCAAGAATTCTGAAAGCTCCAAGGAGATGAGGCTAAAGCGGAAAGAAGCCCCAAAAGAACATGATGGCAAGGGTAAAGCTGAGGAATCTGAGCCAAGCAATCATAGAGCCTCAAGCAAGGAAGGTAAGGAGGTAAACATCAATGAACTACCTTTCCCTCATGCTTATTTGAAAAATGTTAAAATGGGTAAGGAGAGGCAAGATCATGAGTTGCTTGAGACATTTAGGAAAGTAGAAGTGAATATACCCTTACTTGACCTGATTAAAAAGATTCCTAAGTATGCTAAGGTCTTAAAAGAATTATGTACTCAAAAGAGGGGATTTAAACCTAATGAAAGAGTCCAATTACCCTCTAATGTGTCTGCATTGTTTAAACCCCAAATTCCTGTAAAGTGTCAAGACCCTGGATCTTTCATTATCCCTTGCACTATAGGAAAGGTTACTATAGGGGAGCCCTGTTAGATCTAGGTGCAACCATTAATGTCATACCTAAGTCTATGTACACCTCTCTAAGAGTCAAGACTCTTAAGTCTACTACTGTTGTGCTCCAACTGGCTGATAGGACTATTAGGTATCCTGAGGGAATTATAGAAGACATTTTAGTCCAAGTTAAGGGATTGGTTTTTCCTTGATTTTTATGTGCTTGACATGTCTTCTGAACTTGTAAATGACACTACACTCATCCTTGGTCGACCTTTCTTAAGGACTGCTAATACCATGATTAGCATGAAAGAGGGCACCATAACAATGGAGGTGGGTGATAATAAAGTTTCTTTTAACATGTATGAAGCAATGAAACATCCTTATGAGGACTATTCACTTTTGGGGGTTAACATGATAGACATTGCTGTTAAGGATGCTTGCTCTGAAGTTGAATTGCAAAATGACTCTTTCTATTCTGATCTTTACACCGATGATTCTATTGATGAGAATGAATTCATTTCTTCCTTTTCATCTCTTTACTCTACACTTTCTACTTGTTCATGTAGTGGTGATGTTACATGCCTTGATTGTATTGTGGTTAATTGCATGCTTTCTATCCCACATACATTTTCTGTTTCCTCCCTTGACTCCAAGTTGGACTGTGATTCCTCTATTGTCAGTGATGATTCCCTTGGGGATAGGTTTCCTGTTGTTGTTTCAGATATGGAGGAAGATGTCATGGAGAAAAATCCCTCTAAGGCGGTTGCTGTAGATCAACTAGAAGTCGGTTCAATGCTTGGAGATGAAGTTAACTGCAAGGCTGAGGAACTATCATTGGTTGAAGGAAAGGGGAGTAATCTGTTCTCTCTTGAACTTCATAAATTGATTCCTTCTATTGTGCAACCACCTACACTTGACTTGAAACCCCTACCCCCTACTTTAAAATATGCTTTCCTTGAGTCTAATGAACAATTACCTATTATTATAGCTGACTCACTGTCTGAGAGTGAGGAAGAGAGACTCTTGTCTGTCTTAAGGGAGCATAGAAAGGCAATAGGTTGGACACTAGCGGACATACTAGGAATTAGTCCTGCTGTGTGCACACATAGAATTTTACTGAGTGAGGAATCAAAACTAGTGAGACAACCCTAAAGACGATTGAACCCTCTCATATTGGATGTAGTTAAGAAAGAAATTACTAAATTGTTGAGTTCTGGGATAATATATCCAATTTCTGATAGTGAGTGGGTCAGTCCGGTGCATGTTGTGCCAAAGAAGAGTGGGGTAACAGTAGTAAGGAATGAAAGGGATGAGTTAATTCCTACAAGGGTGCAAAACTCATGGCGTGTGTGCATAGACTATAGGAGACTTAATGATGCAACACGTAAGGATCACTTTCCCATTCCCTTTATTGACCAAATGTTGGAAAGACTGGCTGGTAAATCACATTATTGCTTTTTAGATGGCTTTTCCGGCTATTTTCAGGTACCCATAGCCCCCGAGGATCAGGACAAAACCACCTTCACATGCCCCTTTGGTACCTTCACTTATCGAAGGATGCCATTTGGGCTGTGCAACGCTCCAGGCACCTTTCAAAGGTGTATGATGGCCATTTTCAGTGATCTTTTAGAGAACAACATGGAGGTTTTCATGGATGATTTTACGGTTTATGGGGAGAGCTTTGATCAGTGCCTAAATAGTTTAAGGCAGGCTCTAGAGAGATGCATAGCCAAAAATCTTGTTTTGAACTTTGAGAAATGTCATTTCATGGTGGGTAGTGGTATAGTCTTAGGTCACCTCATTTCTAGCAAAGGGATTGAGGTTGACAAAGCAAAAATTGAAGTTATCTCATCTTTGCCTTACCCCACCTGTCTTAAAGATTTGAGATCTTTTCTTGGGCATGCAGGGTTTTATAGGCACTTTATTAAAGATTTTAGTAAAGTTGCCTTACCCCTTTCTACTCTACTTAAAAAGGATGTTGAATTTAATTTTGATGAAAAATGTAGACATGCCTTTGATATTCTCAAGTCTATGCTAGTTTCACCTCCTATTTTGACTGCACCCAACTGGAATTTACATTTTGAACTCTCATGTGATGCTTCTAATTGTGCAGTGGGTGCTATGCTTGGCCAGAAGGAGGAGAAGCAATCTAGAGTCAGAGCCTATGCCTCTAAAACACTTGACCCAGCTCAAGTCAACTATACCATCACTGAGAAAGAAATGTTTGCCATTGTATTTTCTTTAGATAAGTTTAGACAGTATCTAATAAATTCTCGAGTGGTTGTGTATATAGATCATACAGCTATCTGCTATCTACTCAAAAAGCCACAATCTAAACCAAGATTGATCAGATGGGCTTTACTGCTTCAAGAGTTCGATATTGAGATTAAGGATAGACCCGAGGCAGTGAATCAAGTAGTCGATCACCTAAGTAGGTTACCGGAGGACATAAGGGGAGTAGATTCTCCTGACTTGACTTGTGACTCTTTTACTGATTCAGCTTTATGTTCTGTGGTTACTATAGAACCTTGGTATGCTAATATTGTCAATTATCTCATGTCTGGACTCATTCCTCTCTTTATGTCTAGATTTCAGGCACAAAAGCTTTGTAACGAGTCAAAGTATTACATATGGGATGCCTCTCATTTATGGAGGATGTGCAGTGACCAAGTGATACGGAAGTGTGCGTCGGAGGAGGATTTTGAACCTATTATTTCAGCTTGCCATTCCATGGTTTGTGGTGGTCATTTTAGTGCAAGGAGGACATCTAGGAAGGTTTTAGATTCTGGATTTTATTTGCCTACCCTCTTTAAAGATTCTTTTACATTTTGTAGATCTTGTGATAAGTGTCAGCGATTTGGGGGGTTGGGAAAAAGACATGAGATGCCTCAACAGCCTTTACTGTTTTGTGAGATTTTTGATGTTTGGGGAATTGACTTTATGGGACCCTTTCCTTCTTCGTTTGGTTTTGTATATATTTTATTAGCTGTAGATTATGTATCCAAATGGATTGAGGCTATACCTTGCAGAAAAGATGATGCCCCAACTGTTCATAGATTTCTAAAATCACACATTTTCTGTAGGTATGGGATCCCTAGGGCTGTAGTGAGTGATCGGGGAACATATTTTTGTAATAGGATAGTCAATAACCTATTGTCCAAATTTGGTGTCACTCATAAAATCTCTACTGCCTATCACCCCCAAACCAATGGTCAAGCTGAAATATCTAATAGGGAAGTGAAGCATATTCTGGAGAAAATGGTTAAGCCATCCAAAAAGGACTAGACCTCACGTTTAGAAGAAGCATTATGGGCTTATCAGACTGTACACAAATCGCCCATTGGCATGTCTCCCTCCCACCTAGTTTTTGGAAAGCTATGTCACTTGCCAATAGAGCTGGAACACAAAGCATATTGGGCGGTCAAGCAGTGCAACATGAATATAAAGTCCTCTGGTATGGAAAGGAAGCTGCAATTGCAAGAGTTGGAGGAGATTAGACTTAAAGCTTATGAGAACTCCAGACTCTACAAGGAAAAGACCAAATTTGTGCATGATCGAGGCATCTTAAGAAAGGACTTCAAGGAAGGCGATAGAGTGCTGTTGTACAAGGCTCGGTTCACTTTCAAGCAAGGAAAATTCAACACCAGATGGAATGGGCCATTCGCAATCACTAAAGTGCACAGTTTCGGTATGGTGGAGTTGCTACATGAGGAGACCGGGGCCAGATTCAAAGTTAATGGCCATCTACTGAAGCTCTACCATGAAAATCAAAAGCCTCCTTAATTCCCTGGTTGTTTCTTTCCTTCACTCATTTACATGCTTTTGCTTAATTACTAATCTTGCTATGTTTTGTGCATTATATGTTGAATGAGTGTGGGGGAGGAACCATTTCAGTAGTATAGTAATCTAGTTGTTGTTTGAATTCAATAAGACCCCCTGCAAGTTCTGATCTCTACCCTATCTCATTTTGTGCTTGTTGGTAATGTGGTGCTTTTAATGAATTATATGAATCAGATTGATTGAGAAAGTTTGTTTGTGGTATACTGCTTAATCATGGACTTATTGAGCACCTTTCGATCTCTTTTGATGCACTTTAAAGTTTTTGAAGTATCCAGCTACCTCTGTTGTTTGTGTGTTGTGTTTCTCTGTTGTTTGTCTGTTAGGTTGCTCTCTGTGACCTTTCGTCATGGTGAACTCCAGCCTTTGCTGCGGCGAAGGTCACCAGTTTCTAGGTGTTGCTCTCAGGATGGTTTCGCCGCGGCGAAACATCCTTCTCTCCCTTTGTTTTTCATCTCGACAAGGGTTCGCCGCGATAAAGCTGCCATTTCAGCGTAGCATTTTTTCATTTTAACCCTATTTTCCATGTGAAATCCCCACTTTACCCTCCATTTTTGCCAACCCACTCCCTTCTCTTAAATCCATTTTTGTCTTTTCCCTTCCCTATCCGATTAAAACCCCACTACTCCTTCATTTTTTTTTAGAAACTGTCGATCCCCACTAACTCCCTTCATTCAGAAACCGTCGGCCCCCCTCTCTATATTCTTTCAGAAACCATCGGCCCTCACCTTCAGATCCTCTTCAATCGCCCCTCTCCCTTATTCCTCTTCCCTCTTCAGTTTTCTAGCCCCTCATCCCATCTCCGTATTGCATTCACTCCTTCTCTTCCTTTGCTTTCCTCATTCGGCGCTGAAGACTCCTCTTGGTTGTGGTATGATTCCTCTCTTCCTTTGTTCTTTCTTTTGTTTTAGTTCAATTAGTTGTTGGTCTGTTGGTTTTGTTCTGCTGTTGTGTTGTTGGGTTGGGTTATTTTGATCTCAGTTTGTAGTTACATAGCTCTTAGGCTATCTAATGATTTATGGTGCATTTTGTTTTTCTTTAATCTCTTTACTTAATTTTGAAAGTTTTTGATAAACTGAAAACCTATGAATCATTATATAGCCATTTGCTACTGTCTAGGTTGTGATTCTGGTTTTTCTGGGGTAGTGTTTGTTACTGTCTATTTGGTCTTTGTTTAGTGTATTTTGTTTCTTGTGTTCAGAGTATGCCTCGTACTAAGAACCCTGTGCCTCTGTCTGAATCTGATTCTGGCGATGAGTATACCTTTGAGGAGTTATATTAAAAGATTGACTAGAGACCTCTCATCAAGGAGCGACCTTTTCCTTTAGACCCCCATGATCAGCCTTTTGCGTTCTAATTGACCGGTTTGGTCCAAGAGCGTTCTATGGGCAATAACGCTTTTACTCGCCATTTTTACACATATGCCTGATTCCATGGTTCTATGGTAGTTGACTTTCGCAATGTCCTTGTCTGCCATTCCTTTACCGCTGACAACATCCGTTTTCATTACCTCCTTCCCCCTTGTCACCATTCAGGTTATTCGGCTTACAGAGACAACTACCCTTTTGATGATGTGGTCCAAACCTTGTGTCATGACGGAGCCACTTGGCATCGCCCCCGCACTACTGAGCAATACCTTAAGCGATCCGAGTTCCGACCTGAGGCTCGCCCTTGGCTGCATTTTGTCTGCAACAACCTAGCACCCACTACCCACCTAGCCAATGTTCCTAAGCACCAAGCCCTTTACTTCTACCTTCTCATGACTGGCCGATCCTTTGATGTAGCCGACACCATTTACTCAGCCCTCCATGATGCCATCAACACCCCCAAACTCACCAACAGCATCATTTTTCCCCACCTAGTCACTGACCTTTTTCGCGCTGCCAATGTCCCTGAGTACAACAATGACAGCTACTTTGAGCCAGCCCCTTTGTTTCGATATGACCGTCTTAAACAGCCTGTCATTGGACCACCTCTACCCATCCACCCTGTTTATGATGTTGGTGCAGCGCATGCAGCCTGTGCACCAGCTCCTGAAGTCCAAGAAGGACAGAAAGATCCAAAAGCTCCTGAACCTGTCACCTTGGACACCCTGGTTGATGATATCGATGAGCTGGCAGACCATGTCTACCAGTTACGAGTCACCCTCCTTTGAGAGATGAAGAGGCAGAAGGACCACGATGCTCTTTATGATCAAGACTGACGTTACCAACGTCGTGTGGATGCTCTGATTGCTGACTGGTTGAACTTCCTCCTACCTCTCGAAGAGGAAGACCCTCAGAGCAGAGCTGGGACATCTGGAGCAGGCACTTCTGGTACAGGACCATCTGGGTCTAAGGCGGATGATACTGGGACTCAGCAGTAGTTCTTTCTTTGTGTTTTGTTTTGTTTCTTGTTCTTTATGTTTCTTTTGAGTCGGTGTCACTGGTTACTTGTTAAGCTTTTTGGTTGATACCTTGGATGTTGTTTAACTGTTTGGCTATTGATGGCTTTTTCATTTTACTGTTACAATTACATTGGTCCCAACTGCTATTTTCCTTCTCCTCTTTGTTTTGCATGCAACCTATCACCTTATCCCTTCTTTTTGTGAATTCGATGTGTTGTGCTTCAATTTCAATTGGACTTCACAACTAAGTAGCTTTAATTACATAAGTAGCTTCTCTCCTTATGCTTGTTTAGGTTAATTTTGTTTTAATAATTTGTATGCTTGTACTCATTTCCGTTTTCACTCTCATTCCATTCATTTCATTTGGCCTTCATTCAAATTCTAACCCCTAAAAGTCCTCTTGATTTGTAAAGTTTGCTTCCCGTGGTGGAGAGGTAGAATTATTACAAGCCTATGGTAGAAATTGGATTGAGCAGACTTGGAGTGAAATAATCCCAAGACAAGTGAGTTAAGAGCAAAACACTTATCCGTGAGATAGATCTCTTTTGATAAATCTTTTGGGTTAATTGTCCATTGTGCTTATTTTCTTAGCATATCCTTGTTTTACAGTTGTCAACTCCTGTGAGAATTTCTTACTAATCTTCTGCTTTCATCTTTAAGCATGGTAGTGTTTCTCTTTGTGCTGGTATCTCTTTGAATTATTTTTGAGCTTTGTCCAGGAGTACAAAGGTCTAAGTATGGGGGAATTTGATTGAGCTCAAATTATTCTTATCTTTTGATTACATCATCCATGGTTTTGTTGCATTTTCTGGCTCTTTTGGCTATAATTGAGCTTATTTTAGATTAAGAGTCCATGCATTGAGTTAGTGTCTTTTGAGGGTAAAATCGTCATAATTAGTTATTAATTATATTCAATTAATTTCTAGGACAATTGATGCCTTAAATTGTTGCTTTTCAGTGTAGGACACCTGAGATTGGAGCCAAGGTTGAAGACTTAAGGCACACAGAGCAAAAGAGGAGCCTCTGCCATGCTTCACCGCAGCGAACCCGCCCTTCGCCGCGGCGAACTCCTCGTATCAGCATATTCAACCCGACCATTTTGGGAAAAGTTGACCTGCTCACTTCCATGAACTGACCCAGACATGTCATATTCGGGTTAGAAACCCTATTTTTGGTATGAATGAGGTCACACACTGACATCTAGCCACCATCAACGTTTTCTCTTCATCTTCTCTCATCTCTCCCACCAGAAACCTAATCCCTCTCCTTTCACTATTACCTTCATCCATGGGCAACACTGAGTCAATTTCGATAGAGATGTTTCTGCACACCATGAGTGGCTAGGCTTCCTCCAGCTCTTAAAGATGGATGATTGGCATGAGTTCTAAGAACTTCAAAAGGGGATTTTTAGTTTCATCTTAGTTCTAGCTATGTATTTATGAATTCCTAGGTCTAGGGTTTGTAAATTCTTAGTGAAAGACTTTGATTGATCTGTAATCATTAGTTGATGATTTACATTTGTAGTTGGATTGGTTAATGTTGAATTTCATGCTTCAATATATATGGTCACATATATGTTCTTTGTAGCTCTCTTGATTCTCTTCATCTTGCATGGTCATGTTTTGATGATGAGTTGATTTTCTGTTGCATTGAACCATTTGCATTAATCATTCTTAATTACACATTAGGGAAGCTTAACAATGTTTTCATTAATGAGTCATTAATGTAAGCATTGGACTCAATGAGTTATTAAGGTTGTTATCAAGAAAATCTAATGAATTTATAAAACTCCCAAATCTTAAGAGAACTATGATTGCCAAGAATCCATTTTCAAGAGGTTTTACCAATTGATTCAGTACTTGATTTCCATCCATTTCATCTTAATCTCCCAAAAATCAAAAAATACATTTACATTCTATTGCATTTTATCTTAATTGCAAGTCTCAATGAAAACCCCCAACTTTTTCCAGCTCAATTTGCATTACCATGGCATTTAGTTAATCTAGGATCATAATTTCGGCTCCACAAGTGAAACAACCCGAGGTTGTGCCTATAGTACAATCCTTGGATTAATTTTGAAATTGGCCCCAAGGTGTAAGTAAGACAAGTCAAGGCAATTTCAGTTGGCATGTTCCCCTTAATGTTAAGAGATACTCAGTTGCTTGGGGTTTAGGTTGAGAGGCACCTTTTTTCAAGGGATAAGGTCTTGGCTGGGAGTTTTCCTAAAGAAAATGGGAAGTGGTCCTCTAGATTAGAATTTACGTTGCTCAAGATGGAGCAAGGTACCCTATCTAAGCAGGAAAGGGAAGCAGCCGAGGCAAGATAAGCAGAGTGACCTTACCTAATGGAAGTATGACTAGCCAAGAACAAAGCTAGGCTTAGATGTATCTGAGCTTAGCAGAGTACTAGAGCAAGTAGAAAGAGGAAGAACCTCAAAGTCCTCTCCCTATAACTTTCAAAAGCAACTGCGAACAGAAAGAGAGGCTCCCTTTTTAGAGATGAGATTTCTGGTTGGCACACTACAGACATAGCAACCAGTAAGAGCTTACACTCCTTGCATTTGAAATGCCAAGCATTATGCATGTTAGAGTATGCTCCTACTGAAAGGTAAAGTAGAAGAGAGAGAAGTTGCATAAGTCCTCTCTCTGTAACGTTCTAAAATAGTAAGAAATGGTAAGAGCAGGTGGAGGAATAAGAGAACTCCTAAGACAGATTGGCTTAGGCACCTAAAGAGACAAAAAGGTAGCCTAGGGAATTGACATAAAGTCTAAGAGAGTGGTATTGGTTCTTGGAACAGTTTTGGAGAATTATCAGTTAGGTGACCAACTGAAAGGAGGTGACTATACTTAGTCCTATGGTCAAAAGTCTCCCAGAGATCTTAAGAGTATGGTACCACTTCGGGAAGATAAGGACCAGGGATGAGTTGAGGATGTGGAAACCTCTTGCAGTTGCAAACCGATATTGAGAGAGTACCCAGGACTTCCTTCTAGTAAACCTTATCATTAATTAGGCTGGATTTAATTTCCTTCCGATTAACATAGGAAAGCCAAAGTTAAAGAAGTAAAACCATAAGACCTGAAAAAGAGACATTCAAGCTAGCTCTAGATACAGGAAGAACCATGTGATACAGAGACAGACAAAGTATTGACGGATAAATCCTTAAGATGAGGCGAGAGACAAGAATGTAAGCTGAAAAGACCCGACTAAAGATAGATCAAGAAAGGGGTCTAAGACAGCAAAGTACTAGGGTTGAGCCTATCAGAATCAGTGCCTTAGTTTCCCATTAGCACTATTTAGTTAAGTGCTTGAGACAAGAGTAGCCCAAGGAAGGGTGACCATGGGAAGAATGTGAGAAAGTGCAAAAGCCAGAAATGTTAACCCTAAGTAGATTCGATAGTAAGGTGTGACAAGTAGCCTAAAGAAGGTAGGCTACTAAGCCCCGTTTAAGCAGAAGTCCCAAAGATGTGAAAGGAAGCTAGAATGAGAATAGGGACTAAATTGTTATGTAAAATTTTGGGTTAAGGTGCAATTTAAACAAAAAAGTTTACCGTAAGGAGCACTGGGCATCATAAAGTTTATTTGGATGCAAAAATATACATGAAGTTGTCAAAAGGGAGCATCTGGCACCATGCCGTTAACGTCCGTCAGTTTACCATTAGAGGGGCTCAGAAAGTCAGTTTTAAGGTGCATTTTTAACAACAAAATTTGCATCAAGGGGCATTAGGCACCATGAAATTTACTTGGGTGTAAAAATATAAATGAACTTTGTAAAAGGAAAAAAATAACAAAATTCTTCAACTTCCATAAATATCCATTAATTTTATTCTTTTCGGTCTCACCAAATGCTATATTTTCTCTCTATAAATTTCCACTTCCAAGCCGATCCATCTTCCTCTCATCATAGTCAACACACACCCACACACTCTCTGTCATGTTGTTTTCTAAGCCTTCAAGCCTTTTATATGTATTTAAGCAAAACACATCTTTCCCTTCTAGGATATGAGGTTTATTACTTGCATCCAAGTACTACCTCCAGTCCTTAATATAGGATGCAATGGACTAATTTGAGAAGATTAAAAATAAATAAATAAATTACTTTAAAATATTATATTTATTGTTTTTTCTCCAAATTAATTTTCTTGGCTTGTAAACTAATATATAATTTAATGATGCATATAAATATTTTAGAGAGATCATGTACTATATGCTATTGCGTAAAATAAATAAATAATATAATATTTAAAGTAATTTATTTATTTATTTTAGTGTCCTCAAATTAGTCCATTGTATCCTATATTAAGGACTGGAGGTAGTACTCGGGTGCAAGTAATGAACCTCATATCCTAGAAGGGAAAGATATGTTTTGCTTAAATACATATAAAAGGCTTGGAGGCTCAGAAAACGACATGACAGAGAGTGTGTAGGTATGTGTTGACTATGATGAGAGAAAGATGGATCGACTTGGAAGTGGAAATTTATAGAGAGAAAATATAGCATTTGGTGAGACCGAAAAGAATAAAATTAATGGATGTTTATGGAAGTTGAAGAATTTTGTTATTTTTTTTTTCCTTTTACAAAGTTCATTTATATTTTTACACCCAAGTAAATTTCATGGTGCCTAATGCTCCTTGATGCAAACTTTGTTATTAAAAATGCACCTTAAAACTGACTTTCTAGGCCCCTCTAACGGTAAACTGACAGTCATTAACGACATGGTGCCAGATGCTTCTTTTGACAACTTCATGTATATTTTTGCACCCAGATAAACTTTATGGTGCCCAGTGCTCCTTACAGTAAACTTTTTTGTTAAAATTGCACCTTAACCCAAAATTTTACATAACAGTTTAGTCCCTATTCTCATTCTAGCTTCCTTTCACATCTTTGGGACTTCTGCTTAAACGGGGCTTAGTAGCCTGCCTTCTTTAGGCTACTTGTCACACCTTACTATCGAATCTAATTAAAACTATTTTAGACCACCTTGGATGGTCTTGGACTCAAAAATCCATAAAAAAATGCTGATTTTCATATTTTTACTGTTCATCGAGTAAAAATCCATTTTTCTGGCCCAATTTCAAAAATTCATAACTTAATCTAGAAAACTCAAAATGGAATGGTTCAAAATTCTATAAAAATCTTTAAATCTTTTTCAAAGAAAAATAATCTTATAAACCAATTCCATTTGAAAAAGTGTCAGGTTTTTGTAAAAGTCACCTCTGTCCATTTGGCAAAAATCCTTTTTCCAGATTTTGAACCTTAACTTTGAAAAATCATTGAAAATCATGTAGTTGGCCATTTTTAACGTGCTACCTATTGATTTGAAGCTTATGACGTGACATTTAAGCACACCAAATTTTGTGTAGAAAATCATTCAGTAACTTAATAAAACATGGCTATAATTTGGCATCCTGCTTAAGGATTACAGCTCCAACCATACATGCTTATACATAACCAAATATAAATATTTCCTCATAGCTCATTGTAACACCTTACTTTTACGACCTTATATTGTGCCAAGATAAGACATTCGGAAGCGCAATTTAAGGTTACCGGGTTGAAAAACCTGAATTTGAAAATTTCTTTTCCCGCATTACTATTCACTGTAACCTTAAACTTGGCATAACTTTGGAAAATCATAACTAATTCTAAAAAAATCGAAACAAGGTCGTTCCAAGTCTCACTCGAAGCTCTTAACATCATCTATCAAGAAAAAATGACCTCAGGTTCCAATTTAATCAGAAATGCATCTGTTTTTAATTTTGAAAAGTACTGTTCATTTGGTCATTTTTCTATTTTCCAGGATTTTTGCCTAACTTCGGAAAGGCATAACTTCTTACACAGAGCTCCGATTGTGACGCTTTACCACTCATTTTAAAGGGAAAAATAAGATCTATTTGCATGCCAAATTTCAGGGAAAAAATTCAACCAATTGACCAGGGTCTTTGTTGGTCAAAGTTTGGTCAAATCTAGACCATTTTTATCCCCCTTTTCACTAATTCTAACATCATTTCGTTTTTCACTATAATCATACCATAATCACATATAAAGCTGCTCTACCATTAATATACATTCAAAAAGGTTATCATATCATGTGTTCATGATCAGAGTATGCTTACATGGCTTGAAAGAGAAAGGTTCAAAACCGTATAATACAATACATAATTCATAACTTCCTCAAGCCATGATTATTTCCTTTCCCTTCTCCTTGGCAGTAGTGGCACCTAGGATATCATGTTATAGGAGGAATGAGATTTCATAGAAATCCCAGTAGCATTGAACATACAACCATCAAGTCAACATGCATAAGATGTCATGCTACATGCAGTAAAATAACATTTCTAGTCTTTATGCCATGCCATAGCCATTCTGTATCCATGTCATCATATCATGGAGCATATAATCATTCTGGTCACAACTCAATCATGCAAGAGCCAAGGCATACATTGCAAGGAGTTCACATCATCTGGGCATAAACATTCTCATGGCACATAAACACACATAGCAGAAACACCAAATGCAGATCAACAAAATAATTTCAAGTTCACGCTACCTCAATTCCACGCTTAATGTTTCCTTCTTGTTTCCTTGCTGAGATCCTCCTAGGTTTCCAGAAAATTGCCTATCAACCATACAGTAAGGGTATGGTAAATTACATATCCAGTATACAATTCTTTCTCTATACAATGCTACCCTTGTGCCTTTCAATTTATAATTTCTGTATACCGTTCCTAAACCTTTGACTTTGGTTTGACCAAACCTTAATCCTCAATTAAGGTCTTGGAATTCTTCCTTAATCCATGATTAATCATGCTTTCTTGGTTAATCACTAACCCTTAATCCTTAATCCAATATTTAATTAAGGTCCTCAAGTCACATAGTCATTAGTACAACATAATCTTCTAAGATTAAGTCACTAATCCCGTATGGATTAACCATTAATCATTCTCTAATCAACATGATTAACCTTTAATCATTCCTTAATCAACATGATTAATCATGATTAATCATCCTTCAATTAGCATAACTAATCACTAATTACTAATTAATCAAGGTAGCTAACCTTAATTACTTACTAATCTTTAATCAAATAACATGATTAATCTTAGCTATCACTAAACCATAATTAATCAAGGTAATTAATCCTAATCTTCCTCAAATAAATAATTAACTAAAAATAATTAACACTTAGGGAGGTAAACATACCTTAATTAGCTCTTAATCGGCGATTAGAGGTGTCTAACTTTGCTTTCTCCCTTTCTCTCTCTTCTTTCTTCCTTTCTCTCTCCTAGAACTCAAGAACACAACATTCCCTCTCATGCAAACCACTTTGGCCGAATTCTTCATGGAAGGGGGTATTTATAGGCTTTGATATTTCAAAATTCCAAAAATGCCCTTCGGGAAAAAGATGCGATCTCGGCCGTCCATTTTTTTCTACTTTACACATGGACAAATCTTAGGGCACACACCATAAGAAGTTGACACATGGATGGACACCTAATCACCATGTGATTTTCATGTGGAAATAAAATATTATTTTATTGTTTTGTCTCTTATTTCCCTTTTTGCCCTTGAACAATTTGGAAAATTTCAACTTTGTCCTCCCCCTTTATTTTGGCCGAAATATTACTCTTAATATTGGGAAAAAAATGACTCATCCAGTAATCAGTGCAATCCACTGATTATTTGTGTATTTCCGGTCCGATTTTCCAACAATCCTGTCCAATTTACTGTCACAAAATTTTGATTTCAACACCTCATTAAATTCCCCTCATTCCAAGGGTAATCCATGATTTTTCTCAAGTTTTACCTCCCTCTATAATTTTCTAAATTTTATTCTGTCAAAAATCACTATTCCACCGATAATAATTCGGTAATAAATATTCTTTAAGCTAACCTTTGTACATCCAAAGGTGGGAAGTAATTTTATAAATTAGGATAATATGTCACATAATTTATCCCTATTTTTCCTTGAATTTTTGAGGCCTCTATATATTTTAAAAAATGGAAATTGGCTAATTTTCCTTAATTAACCAAAAATTCCAATAATTACAAATAATTCCCTGATAAATTATTTTTAATCTTATATTCATCTTCTAAGCCTCAAACATTATTCTGTACCCTCCTTTCTATTTTTCATGATTTTCTGGAAATTTTCAGGAATTTTGGACATTATTTCCAATACTGCCCTTTCTTGACCGATCTTTTCAAAAATGACCGTTATGTCCCTATCCTGATTTTTCCTCATAGCCTGGATCCTCTACCAGTCTACTATACTATTTGGCCTTAGTCAGTCACAAATCATTCATCAATTAGAATAAAATTATCAGGGTGTGACACTCATCACATATTAATCCTTGGATTTGCAGCCTCCTTTTTGATGATTCAGTCCCTAAAATATTAGTTACATATGGGAGATGAGATTTCAATGAAATCCTAGTAGCAAGATCAATCAACCAAAACATCAACATGCATCAATTACAAGCATTCCAACCTTTTGCTATTAATAGGGAACTACTTTACCTCATACATGTAGCACTCTAACATGCAATATCTCTAACATGCAATAGCCAAGGCACATAAAGCAAGGAGTATAGCTACGCAATCATCATCATCATTTAGTTCAACCACATAATAGCACATGAAATTGCATAGCAATCAATGCAACACTCAACATTAAGGTCAATTAAATCTTACTACCTTGATCCAATGCTCTTTGATTTTCTTGTTCTTCTTTCTTGCTTCTACAAATGCTAAACCCTAACATGGCAATCCACAAAAAGAGCAGCAAGAATCATCAACCATTCCACATAAAAATCAACAACATAACTCAAGGACAACCTTTGTCCCTTAAAGCTTCCATGTTTGTTCTTTAAATTTTAGAGTTTGTTTCCTTAAACCCTAAAAATTCCCTCTTGACTCATTCCTACATGATTTTCCATGTAGATTCCAATTATCTACTTAGATTTAACAAAATAAAATTTCTTCTTCCAGTTTCAACTTGGCCGAACCAAAAGAGTTTATTATCCAAAAATTACAACTTTAATTCTAATGCTTCCAACACTTGCTCTTTAGGTTTATCCTACACCATTTTCCATTTTGAACATAATGAAAGCCTCAAAACTTTGAAAAACAAATCCTAAGGTTCAGTTTTGAAAGTGGCCGAACCATACCTCTTGGAGTTCAACCATGAAAGCTTTTCAAAACAACACTAAACCACTTGAAACCACCTTGATTCATAGTATTCTAACTATGTTTTGCAACAAAACCTTTCTCCCCTAACATTAACCAATTCAGCTAGTACCAAACAAAGAGGAAAACCAGAAATTTCAACCATCAAACTCAAGAGAATCAAGCAAGAAATGACATAGAATCATCTACTAAACTTAACCCCAAGCTTACTTGATCCAAAGTGGTTGATTTCTTTTTGTTTCTACTTCAAACTCTCTTTTTTCTCTCTTCCTTCTTCCTTGGTCAAATGGGGATCTAAATATGAGGGAAGGATGTGTTGATTAAGGCCAAAAATATCTCACCAACCAACATTAATGAGATGCCATGTGTCACTTACTCATTTAATCCTGTAACCTCTCACTTAATTAATTTAATGCCAATTGAAATTAATTTCAAAAGTCAAGATCCTCTCCAATCAAGGCTTGACATTTGGCAACCTTAAATCCTCTCCATTGGTGGCTTGACAAGTGGCAACATGTGAGCCAAGTAAAGTGCAAGACTCTACTTCTTGCTTTATCGGTGCACTTTTGCTCCGAGTTTAATTTTTTTCTATAATTACAATGCTCTGGCCTCTGTAATTATTTTCTGTCAGATCCATAAATTATCCTTCTCATTTATATCTTCCCAAATTGCTCTCTTTGCTTCAAATTTAATTTCCCAATAATTAAATGAAAAGGAAAGCTAATTTTTCCTCTGTAAGTGATTACATGTTAGTTTTATTGAAAATCCTTTTCCCTATGATTATATATAGTGTTCGACCAAGTCAAGTTCAATAGGAAGGGATTGGATTTTCATAAAACTAATATGATAAATGGGTTCTATATGAAAAATTATGTAGGAAAGTCCCAATAAAGTTTAAGAAGCAAAGCTAGGAAAATAAACCCTAAAAATCAAGAAAAATTGGTTTAAGGGATTATGTTAAGTTATGAAGTTGTAGTAATGCTTAAGGTTGTGTCATTGGTTGTCTAATAGGCTATACACAACAAAAGGGCAAAGATCTAGTCAAGAAGAGAAATTCAAGGAAGGAAAGCCAACAAGGTAGCTTTTGCATTCCATTGCTTATTAGAGTTACTATACATTGTATGTTCATTGCTATGTGTTATGATGTTATGCCATGATGCCTCCATGCATGTATACCTTGGTTTATGCAAGGTTGAGATGATATGTTATGTTATGATGTTATGTTTTTCCATGGCAAGTACATAATACTCAAGTATGTATATATGCATGTAGCTTGAATTACATTGTGATGTGTAGCCATAGTAATGTATGCGATGTGCTACTAAGATTCCCCAAGAATCTTACCCCAATATTTAAATAAACCCTAGGGCCTTCAACCTCTAAGAGAAAAGGAAAAGAAGTGGCTATAGTAGAGAGTTAAGTTTGCCTCAAGAAGAAGAAGAAGAATGAAGAAAAACTTTATGTTGGATGAATGTAATTAAGAGTATGCTTTAGGGTTTTAAGTTATGGATATATGCTAGCTTATGTGTTAATATGTGAAAGCATGCTAGTGTTGTCTAATATGTATAATTATATGGTAGGAGATTTAATATGCAAGTAATTGGTCAAGTAAGACAATTTATCCTTCCAAAGGGGATAAAAGTCAACATTATGGACCTAAACTTTGACCAAAGTCAAATTAAGCAATCAAGTGAGTTACGCTATGAGATTCAGTAAGCAAATAGATGGGATTTTTCTCTTTAAGATGAGAGTTGGTTCACATGAATCTGAAAACCACACAAGAAGTTATGCCCTTCCAAAGTTGAGCTAAGATAAGTAGAAAATGAAAAAATGACCATATGAACAGTAACTTTTTCAAGAAAAACTGGGCTTGAATTTTATGGCAATCAGTCCAGAAACTATTTTTCCTTAAAAGTTTATCCAAAGAGTTTTCCATAGAACTTAGAATCACTCAATTTCAATGTTTCTATAATTAGTTATGAATTTTTAAAGTTGCCACATTTTAGGGTTACAATGAATAGTTATCCGAAAAAAGAAAATTTTCAAACTTGATTTTTCATAACTTGTAGTCTTCAAAAGTAATTCCAAAGGCTTCTGCAAGGCAAGTTAATTGGTATAAACATAAGGGGTTACATTTGCTACTGAGATTCCCCAGAATCTCACCTCTTCCTAACAACTATTTAGGTCAATCAATGATAGGCAATGATTGCATGAAGGAAAGCATGAGAAGGAAAGTGGAGAATTATTGATGTTAATGAATGAGACTAATGATTAACGTATAATTCTCCTATTATGTAATTTATATTTATAGCATGAATGGAAATGTATGAGAATGAATGGGAAAGAATGAGGCCAAGTTATGCACGTCACACCTTACTTATATAATACCTTAGAATCCATTTAGAACCATTTTAGATCACTTTGGATGGCCTTAAGCTCATAAAAATATAACTGGACACTTATTTATGAAAAAATACCGTTTAATGTGTAATTTCTAGATCACAAGTCCAACTTTGAAAAATCATAAGTAATTCTAGAAAAAATCATATGAAGGTGTTTCAAAATTCTATGAAAAGCTCTTAGAAAGTTCTTTAAGGGGAAAAAAAATCAAACTGGACTTCTCTCTTGCTAATTTGTGCAGTTTATTCATTAAACTTTACTGTTCATTTAGTAAATTTTGGAACTTCCAGATTCTATGTCTCGACTTTAGAAATTCATATCTCCTTGCATGCACATCCAATTAAGGTTATCTATATCTCATTTTAAAGCTTGGGATGTGTACTATAAGCCTACCAAATTTCATTAACTATTTCGTTCATTTGATAGGTCAAACTGGAGCTCAAAACTAACTACTCTAGGACCTACATTTTATCCCTTGGCCATTTCTTATTTTGATTATTTTTATTAATTTGGCATACATACCTTGGCTTACTCTTTCCTATTCATTCTCATACATTTCCATTCATGCCATAGATATTCTAAACACATATATCACATCAAGGGCATCCATAAACAATATTTACAAAATAGGAGAGTTATACATTCATCAACAATCTCATTCATTAACATGAATAATTCTCCACTTCTTCTCCTTCTTTCTCATGCCATTATTGCCCACCATTGATTGACCTAAATGGTTGGTGAGGGAGGAGTGAGATTCAGGAGAATCTTAATAGAAAACAATACCATATTAATCATGCTAGATGGATGCTAATGAACTACATGTAACTTGCTCATTCTCTTGTTAATTAGTGACATATTAGCATGCCGAAAGCTACCTTCTTGATACATGGCCATGGAGACATAATCTACTCATCATAAATAGCAATTACAGCAACCAAAACATGTCACAATAACATTCCAATTATCACACCTCCTTTATTACCCTATTATATCACAATTGGAACCATTTAGGACTATTATATAAGCCTTAAGTATGAGAAAATTTAAGTACCAACATTTTCATCTTCAGATTTACTATTCACTATTCACTAAGATTTTTGCCAACTTAAAAAATTCATAACTAAATGTAGAAAGTTCAAAATTGAGTGGTTCTAATTTCTATTTGAAGCTTGCCAAGAGTTCTTTAAGGAAAAAATACTCATTGCCTTGATTTCATCCGAAATAGCACCTGAAAATTCGTCAAATTGCACTGTTCACACGGTCAATTTTCAATTTTTCAGTGTTTTAGCCCAAATCTAGAAGGGCATGACTCTTAGCACAAAACTTCAAATTTAGTGATCTACCCTTGAATTAAAGCTAAAAATGAGATCTATAAGCCTGTCAAATTTTTGATCCAAATTTATCTGTTTGCTCATTATTTTATGTGCCACAAAATTGCCCCTTTTATGGCATTTTTATTCCCTAATCCAATTATCTTGAATTTCTTTCCTCTATTCCTTGCCATGCTATTCAACCATGCTTAAGACCATATTCATATACGGCAATCCAATGTTAAAATTACATAGTTTCCAAATACATCATAATCATAATTCATTACATAATTATGTCAAAGTTCTTCAAAACATTTCATAGACTTTATACAATATCATAAAAATTTCTATAGCTTTCTTAGCCCAACATTATCTCCTTACCCTTATCCATATTGATCCACTCCCTATTTGATGCATAGTTTAACATAGGAAGGAATGAGATTTCATAAAAATCTCAATAGCAATGGACTATGATTATCATATAAATCAAGCAATGCATAATATGTGATGTCATAAAACTTCAAGACATCCTTAAGTCACATAAAGTCACATTTTACATCAAACCAAATGAGGAATCAAACACACTTTCACATTAACATATTATCATGCATTTGGGCAAAGCACATCAAATGTCATAAAATCAACAATTTCCACAATATAAATCCATTAAATCAAAGCAATCCACATAACACATCAATCAAGCTAGATAAATAATCAAATTATAAGTTCAATACTACCTCTTAAACTTACACCAATTCGGCCTCTTCAAGGAATTTGAGCTCTCCTTGATTCTTCTCCACAAAACCTATTTCAAGTATAATTGCAAACCACATAATTATTCAACTTGAATACAAACACTTAACCTTAAACCTACTTAAATCCCCTTTTCCTTTTATTTTTAACATAATTGTTCCTCTTTTATTTCCAATAATCTCTTGACTTATTCCTACACAATTTTTCATGTAGAATCCAAATATCCATTGATTGGACCGGGATGTCGCCTTTCTGGATTGTCAAACTTGTGATTGCACCAGATAATGTAGTATAGGGTGCAACCAATCATTCTTCTCGAGGAGCGCTTTATTGGAAAACAATTTGGTGATAAAAACATGATGATTTAGGTAAAGAAAAAAGGGGGATTTTCAATTGTTTAAGGGTGGTGCAATAAATGTAAAGTGCAAAGAATTAAATGTTTTTGGTATTGTAATTGAATAAAGAAATGTTTTGGATTAAAAGGGAATTATGGTGAAACAGTCTCTTGATGATAAAGAAACTCACATATTACTGCTCTTTAAAAACATTGGGAGTTTTAGAAAATCTCTAAGTCTGAAGAAAACCCCAAGTAATCACTTGGGTCCATTGTCTTAATTAATAAAAACTCACTTTAATCAAAGTTAATTAACATCTCTTAAAACATTTTTAGAAACCACTTAGAGTGTAGATTAGTGGATGATGCAAATGTCCTCAAAAAGTCAATCGACAATAATTGAATACGAAGCACACAGAATAATCACCAATGATCACTAATAATTAAATAAACATAAGTATTCAAAATTGATATATATATATATGAATGATCCAACATTAACAACATCCAATCCAAATACATTCAACGATCTAAACATAAGATTTACAATAATAAATCAAGTCTGAAATGGGTACAGAAATCTTTAAATCTAGAAATCTCTAACACATAATCAAACACTAGTTAGACCGATAACTCCCCTGTTAGGTCATTGAGCTTAAGCTTTGTCTTCATTCACCAAGAGGCTAAGGGTTTAGCCTCTTATGTCTTTAAACCGATAGCAATCACTTAAGGAATGAACATGCATGGTTGATGCTAAAAATAGGGTTGGAAAAATGAGGAAGATGGTGGTTGAAGTGGTTTAATCGGTTCAAAAATGCAAAAAATGATGGAGAGATGAAGAAAAATGGAGGTTTTGGGCGTAGGATCAATAGAGGCTAAAGAGAAGATGGAGGAGGCTACTATCCTTGCAAATTGCAGAATGGGAGACTCCCTGGTCATGGTGGCTGCCCCCTAGGTGTAAAAGCTCAGAAACCTGCTCCAAAACACATAGCTTCACTTAACGTATTCAGGTCGCGACTTAGGGGGCTAGGTCACGACCTCAGAGGTTGCATGTCATGATCTGGGAAGGCAGAGAGCACTCAGTCTTGACCTAGGTCCAAAATGGATAGTTTCATTAAAATGGTAGCCAGGTCGTGACCTCAGCAGTCCATGTCACAACCTGGGGAGGTAGAACACTCCAAACTCTTATGTTTTTGGTCCTTGTAATATTATGGCTCCATAAATGCTTTATCTTGGGTCTTAAGTCATCCTCTAATTACCTGAAAATCACAATAAAGGAGCTTTGTAAAGATTAACAAATTACAGATCATGGCACTTACAATTAAGGAAGGAGAATTGGCCCTTTTTTACCCCTTAAAAAGCAAAATGCAATGAATGAACCAGTATAATAAAAAAAAGCTATAAATGCATGCATAATAAGGGTAAAAGTGTTGCAAAGCATCAGAAAATACTCAAGAAAACCATATAAAGATAGGGTTCTATCACTCCCCCACACTTAAACCTTTGTACTCCTAGACAAAGACTTGAATCATTCCAAAGAAAGTACAGCTACAATTAAGGAAACTAGTATGTTTAAAAGTGATCTCAAGAACTCATCGATCAACATCTTTTTGGGGGCAAGAATGATAACATGAATAATGCCAAGTAATTAGATACAAAGTGTAATTGACTCTAAGCGCATGAACATCATAGATTTGCTCAAAGGGTATAAGTGTTTGATTTGCTTATCTCTCCTCATTGGGGTTCTTTTCTCTCAATCATTCAAGTAGCAAACATCCTACAATAAGCTTGTAATAACTCTAAAATCTCTACTACTACTCAACATTCATGTAAAGAATCAAGAGGACTTTTAAGGTTATAGCGATGGAAAGGCTAGATGGAAATGAAATTGAGTGTCAAGAATTAAGGAAATGTGAGTCAATATCACCAAACCTTAAACAAGGAAGTTTAGATGCTAACCTTCTACCATTAAGGGAATACTTTATTCAACTCTTTTTTTTTTTGCTATAATTTTTGTATAATAAAAAGTATTTCTTTACTTCTTTTGTTCTTTTTGCATTTTTTTCAGAAGCAAAATTAAAATTCCCAATAACAGTCCATAAAGGTTAGAAAGTCATGTTTATCAAGATGAAATCAACTCAATTAACATCATAGTTCAAACATTCGAAATGATGAACAAAAAGAAAGAAGGTTAACCAACAGATAGATGGTTGTAGGTTGTGTTTGCGTATAAAGGTGTAGAAAAGAATGCCTCTATCATATTCAAAATCATAAATGCATACGAAGTTTGACCAATAGCTAAAACAAGTTCTAGAGAATGTAAACCACATGAATAATCACTCAAAATAGGGATTAAGGCTCAAGAATATCCTTCCAACAAGGGCTTCATATCTCAATTGCTCATACAAGAAGTTTCAATCAATATCCATTAGTCACAAGGCATTAGGACACTTATCACAAAAGCAACGCACAAGATGAGGATTAAAAAGATCAAAATAATCACTTAAGAACATACTTGAATCTCAAAAGTGACTATAAAGTCTCAGAGAAATCATTTTCAAAATCCAGTGCTCTTAAAAGTCCAAGGATGGGCATAGTTTTCAAGAAAAACTGTTTAACGCAATGAGGGTAGATTAAAAAGGCAATGATTTGCTTGAAAAAGATGCAAAGGTAGCTTAAAAATGTTCCTCCTACATAGCATTACAAAAAGCAAAGAGAAAGAAAGCGGTGCACAGCAAAAGATGCCAGGTTGTGAACTGAAATTAGTGAGGTCGTGACTTGAGTACATGGAAGCACCAAGTTAGGAAGGGGGTTGAGGTCGTAACTTAAAATCAATAAGGTCACGACCTAAATACACAGAGAGCCCTTCCTTGTCAAAGCCACACCTGTCACACCCCAAGTTTTGGACCTAAGAATACACGCATTAGCCTAAGATAGGTAGGCTACTAAATTCCTATGAGCAGGAGTTCTAGAAATGTAAAAAGAATATTGAAGGGTTTCAGGGACTAAAATGTAAATAAAGAAAGTTCTAGGGACAAAAATGTAAAGAAAGTTAGAGGCTCCAGTAAAGTCTCAAGGCCCAGAAATGGGAAAAGAGGTTAGTTCAGACCAAAGGTTATGATAGAGGCCATAATAGGGTGATTTATGAGGTTCACTTGACCAAGGGCAAAACTGTAATTCTGGAAAAGTTTCGGGTTAGGAATGGGTAAAAATGGAAGTAATACCCAAAAATTCTAGAAAATTCCAGAAAATGAAAAATGACATTTTAACACCTGTATATGAGGAGAAATGACGAAAAATGCCTTTGAGTTGACTTAAAAGGAATTTATAAGTTTATGGCTCAGTTTGAGATGTAGAGGTAGATTTAATTGTTTGAGTCATAAGGAAACCTCAAAAAATAATGATAAAGTGGGGATGTATGATCTAAGAGGCTATAGAATTTATAAAATTAGTCTCAACCCTTGAAGGCTAGCAAATGGCTTTAACATTTTTTTAAGGCCAAAACTATAGTTTATGGGTTTGTTATGGGAAATTTAAAAAGAAATACTTATGGTCTGAGTTATGATATGAGAAAATTCATAGATTTTCTACAAAATTAAACGAATTTTATGGTATAAATAGATGAATTTTTGGAATTCAGGATTGGATAAAATGCTCAAGTCAAATGTTAAATAATTAATGTCCCTTAATTAGGAGACAAAGTTAGAAAATATCTCAGATATTTTGAGGAAGACAAGTTCAACTTGAATTCTCTTCTTTCCCATGTGCTTCATTTATGAGGGTAATGAGTCATCATATGTGTCACACCTTACTTATATAATATCTTAGAATCCATTTAGAATCCTTTTTGACCACATTGGATGGTCTTGAGCTCAAAATCTCCTTTAGGACGTTACTTTTCCGAAATTACTGTTTATTGTGCAAATTTCAGATTGTAGGTCCAACTTTGAAAAATCATAACTAATTCTACAAAAATCATATGGAAGTGTTCCAAAATTCTACGAAAAGCTCTTTCAATGCTCTTTAAGGGAAAAATATCCCATTTAGACTTATTTTTGCCCAATTCATACAATTTAATCAATAAATATTACTGTCCATTTCGTAAAATCTGGAACTTTCAGATTCTATGCTTTAAATTTGGAAATTCATATCTCCTTGTGTACACATCCAATTGAGATGATCTACATCTCATTTTAAATCTTGGGATGTGTACTATGAGTCTGCCAAATCTTGTGACTTAACTCATTCGTTTGAGGGGTCAAACTGGAGCTACAACTCACTGCTCTAGGACTTACGTTTTATCCCTTAACATCTCTTTACTTTAATTCTTTTTATTTCTTTGGCATACATAACATGGGCTTACTCTTTCCCATTCATACTCATGCACTTTTATTCATGCCATAAACATTATAAACACATGCATTGAATTGATGGCATTCATAACATAAATTTACAATATAGGAGAATTAAACATTGAACATAATCTCAATCATTAATGTCAATAATTGTCCGCTTTCTTCTCCTTGCTTCTCATGCCATTAGTGCCCATCATTGATTGACCTAAATGGTTGGTGAGGGAGGGGTGAGATTCGGGAGAATTTCAGTAGCAAACAATACCACATAATCATGGTAGATGGATGCTAATGCACTACACGTAACTTGTTTATTCTCTTATTAATTAGTGACATATTATCATGCTCAAAGCTAACTTCTTGATGTATGGCCATGGAGACATAATCTACTCATCATGAATAGCAATTACAGTAGCCAAAACATGTCACAATAACATTCAATAACATGTACACGGCAACGCACAAGCATACAACATCAAGCAATGACAATAGGTAAGTTCACTACCTTGCACCTCAAGCTTTCCTCTTACTTTTCCTTTGACTCCCTTGACTTTCCAACCATGTTGGCATTCGGATGAACATCACCAAACATCCTCTTGGATGTTCCAAAGGTCCTAAACATAGTCACATTGATCATACAATCCATTAGGACCACTAGATTACATAAAGTTCAAGACTAGCTCTCTTGAACCTCAATCCTTTCTCTTGCTTTTAGGGTTTTCTTTCTAGCTTCTCTAACATAAATCTCATCATTTTCCATCCTTAAGATCTATCTCTTGTCAATTAGGACCACTTTAGATGGCTTTAGATTCAAAAAGATCTATCTCTTGACATAAAAGAATATTATTTTAGTCCCTGACATAATCATCCACTATCATGTTCTTATTCATTCCTTTCATCTCTATCCTCAAGAGGGATCTTGCCTCACTTTACTCTTTCTGACTTTCTTTACCTCTTGACCAATTATTCTTCTGGTTAGGGATTGATCACCATACCCTCATCACATCACACAATGAACATTTAATCACCTTGCTGTGTGGTAGTTAGGTCTGGCACCTAGGTCATCCTTGACCCTTCATTCATTATCATCTAGTCTCTGTCTCTCTTGGTTCACTATCCCTTAGGGATTTCTACCTCTATTTAGGGATTTGAACAAACCTCAAACATCTCATCCTGTTACCTTGCCTCTATCGAGGTCACATCGATTACTTAAGGTACAGGTTGACATTCGGTTCCCTTACTAGGGCATTGACTTATACCTCTGACTAGCTTACTGTACCCTTAACCATTCATTTCTATGGTCATATACTAATCATAAAGTGACCATATTACACAGCAGGCATTGACCATTAAAACACCTCTACTGTGTGGCATTCCAGTCAGGAACCTTTAACCAATCACCTGAGGCTTAGGTTGTCACCTTGCTTCCCTATTAGGGTCTAGACTCCTACTCCTTACTGGCTTACTATACTCTTAGCCATTACCCTCTGGAGACGTCTTTCAACTTTGACTCATTCCCTGGTCAAGCTCTCTTAGCCCAACCATTCCTCTCCTGAGGGGGAGTCTCTTATCAGTGACTCCTATCTCTCAGGTTACTCTCGCCCAAGCACGCTTAACTGAATAGTGCTGATAGGCTCGAACCCTAGTACCTTGCTGTCTTAGGCCCTTCTTATTCTACCTTTAGTTAGATCTTTCCAGCTTACATTCTTATCTCTCACCTTATCTTACGGATTTACCCATCAATACTCAGTTTGTCTCTATATCACATGGGTTCTTCCTGTATCTAGAGCTAGCCTGAATGTCTCTTTTTCCAGGTCTTATGGCTCTAACTCCTCTAACTTTAGCTTTCCTTTATTAATCAGAAGGAAATTGAATCTAGCCTAATCAATGATAAGGTTATCTGGAAGGAAATCATCGATACTCTCTCAGTACTGGTTTACAACTGAAGAAGGTTTCTACATCCTCAACTCATTCCTGGTCCTCATCTTCCCAAATAGGTACCAATCTCTGGGAGACTTAGACCATAGGACTAAGTAAAGTCATCTCCACTTAGTTGGTCACCATACTAATAATTCCCCAAAACCGTTCCAAGAACCAATACCATTTTCTTAAGCCTCCTGTCAAATCCCTAGGCTACCTATTCGTCTCTTTAGGTGCCTAAGCCAATATGTCTTAGGAGTTCTCTTACTCCTCCAGCTGCTCTTACCGTCTCTTACTACTTTAGAACGATACAGAGAGAGGACTTATGCAACTTCTCTTTCCTCTAATTTACCTTTCAGTACGAGCATACTCTAACATGCATGTCTGGCATTTTAATGCAAAGAGTGTAAGCTCTTACTAGTTGCTATGTCCATAACATGCCAACCGGACATCTTATCCCTACAAGAGGGAGCCTCTTTTTCTGTTCGCAGCTGCTTTTGGAGGTCATAGGAAGAGGACTTTTAAGGTTCTTTTTCTTTTTGCTTGCTCTAGTACTCTGCGAAGCTCAAGTACATCTAAGCCTAGCTTCATTCTTGGCTAGTCATACTTCTATTAGGTAAGGTCAACTCCACTTGCCTTGTCTCGGCTGCTTTCCTTTCTTGCTCGGATAGGGCATTTTGCTCCATCTTGAGCAACATCAATTCTAACTTGGAGGACCAATTCCCATTTTCTCTAGGAAGATTCCTGGCCAAGAACTTATCCCTTGGAAAGGGTGCCTCTCAACCTAAATCCCAAGCGACTGAGTATCTCTTAACATCATCAGGTGTAACACCTTACGTTTGTGACCTTATATTATGCCAAGTTAAGATATTCGGAAGCGCAATCTCAGGTTACCAGGTTGAAAAATCTGAGTTTAAAAATTTCTTTTCCCGCATTACTATTCACTGTAACCTTAAACTTGGCATAACTTTGGAAAATCATAACTAATTCTAGAAAAATCAAAACAAGGTCGTTCTAAGTCTCACTCGAAGCTCTTAACATCATCTATCAAGAAAAAATGACCTCAGGTTCCTCTTTAATAAAAAACGCATCCGATTTTAATTTCAAAAATTACTATTCATTTGGTCATTTTTCTATTTTCTAGGATTTTTTCCTAACTTCGGAAAGGCATAACTTCTTACACAGAGCTCTGATTATGACACTTTACCACTCATTTTAAAGGGAAAAATAAGATCTATTTGCATACCAAATTTCAGGGAAAAATTCAACCATTTGACCAGGGTCTTAATTGGTCAAAGTTTGGTCAAATTTAGACCATTTTTATCCCCCCTTTTCACTAATTCTAGCACCAATTCGTTTTTCACTATAAGCATACCATACTCGCATATAAAGGTACTCTACCATTAATATACATCCAAAAAGGGTATCATGTTATGTGTTCATGATCAAAATATGCTTACATGACTTGGAAGAGAAAGGTTTAAAACCATATAATACAATACATAACTCATAATTTCCTCAAGCCATGATTACTTCTTTTCCCTTCTCCTTGGAAGTAGTAGCACCTAGGATATCATGTTATAGGAGGAATGAGATTTCATAGAAATCCCAGTAGCATTGAACATACAACTATCAGGTCAACGTGCATAAGATGTCATGCTACATGCAGTAAAATAACATTGCTAGTCTTTATGCCATGCCATAACCATTCTGTATCTATGTCATCATATCATGGAGCATATAATCATTCTAGTCAAAACTCAATCATGCAAGAGCCAAGGCATACATTGCAAGGAGTTCACATCATTTGTACATAAACATTCTCATGGCACATAAACACACATAGCAGAAACACCAAATGCAGGTCAACAAAATAATTGCAAGTTCACGCTACCTCGGTTCCACGCTTAATGTTTCCTCCTTGTTTTCCTTGCTTGAGGTCCTCCTAGGTTTCCAGAAATTGCCTATCAACCATACAGTAAGGTATGGTAAATTCCATATCCAGTATACAATTCTTTCTCAGTATAATACTACCCTTGTGCCTTTCAATTTATAACTTCTGTATACCTTTCCTAATCATTTGACTTTAGTTTGACAAAGCCTTAATCCTCAGTTAAGGTCTTGGAATTCTTCCTTAATCCATGATTAATCATGCTTTCTTGGTTAATCACTAACCCTTAATCCTTAATCCAATATTTAATTAAGGTCATCAAGTCACATAGTCATTAATACAACATAATCCTCTAAGATTAAGTCACTAATCCCTTATGGATTAACCATTAATCATTCTCTAATTAACATGATTACCCTTTAATCATTCCTTAATCAACATGATTAATCATAATTAATCATCCTTCAAATAGCATAACTAATCACTAATTACTAATTAATCAGGGTAGCTAACCTTAATTACTTACTAATCTTTAATCAAATAACATGATTAATCTTAGCTATCACTAAACCATAATTAATCAAGGTAATTAATCCTAATCTTCCTCAAATAAATCATTAACTAAAAATAATTAACACTTAGGGAGGTAAACATACCTTAATTAGCCCTTAATCGGCGATTAGAGGTGTCTAACTTTGCTTTATCCCTTTCTCTCTCTTCTTTCTTCTTTTCTGTCTCCTAGAACTCAAGAACACAACATTCCCTCACCAAGCAACCATCTTGGCCGAAATGTTCATGAGAGGGGGGTTATTTATAGGCTTTGATTTTTCAAAATTCCAAGAATGCCCTTCGGGAAAAAGATGCGATCTCGGCCGTCCATTTTTTTTCACTTTACACATGGACAAATCCTAGAGCACACACCACAAGAGATTGACACATGGACAAATCCTAGAGCACCTTTGAGGCCTCCATATATTTTAAATAATGGAAATTGGCTAATTTTATTTAATTAACCAAAAATTCCAATAATTACAAAATAATTCCCTGATAAATTATTTTTTATCCTATATTCACCTTCTAAGCCTCAAACATTATTTTGTACCCTCCTTTCTATTTTTCATGATTTTTTGGGAATTTTCAGGAATTTCGGACATTATTTCCAATACTGCCCTTTCTTGACCGATCTTTTCAAAAATGACCGTTATGTCCCTATCTTGATTTTTCCTCATAGCCTGGATCATCTACCAGTCTACTATGCTATTTGACCTTAGTCAGTCTCAAATCATTCATCAATTAGGATAAAATTATCAGGGTGTGACATTTCTCCCCCCTAAAATAAATTTCGTCCTTGAAATTTTAACACATACCTTACATAAAGAGCTCTGGATACTTGCTCCTCATCTCGTCCTCCTTTTCCCACGTGGCCTCTTCTGGATTTAGATCTTTCCAAATCACTTTGACCAAAGGAATTCCCTTGTTCCTCAGCTGCTTGACTTTCCGGTCCACTATGCGTTCTGGTCTTATTTCAAATGTCAGATTGTTCTTTAGCTCAATCTGATCATATTCTAGCACATGTTCTGGATCCGGATTGTATTTCTTCAACTGGGAAACATGGAAGACATTGTGCAACTGACTTAAATTCGGGGGTAAGGCCAGTCGATAGGCTACAGGTCCTACTTTTGAGAGTATTTGGAATGGTCCCACATATTTAGGCGTCAACTTTCTCGCCTTAATGGATCGTCCTACTCCAGTAGTTGGAGATACCTTCAGGAATACATAGTCCCCAACCTCAAACTCTAATGGCTTTCTCCTACTGTCAGCGAAACTCTTCTGTCTGCTTTGAGCTGTGAGTAACCTCTGTTTGATCTGTTTAATCTGTTCAGAGGTACGATCCACTATATCTGGACCCCAAACTTTTCTCTCTCTGAGTTCTGTCCAACAAAGCAGGGATTTACACTTTCTTCCGTATAATGCCTCGTATGGTGCTATTTGGATACTGGAATGGTAACTGTTGTTGTACGCGAATTCTGCCAAAGGCAGATATTCATCCCAGCTCCCTTTGAAATCCAAAATGCACGCCCTCAGCATATCTTCTAGTGTTTGTATCGTTCGTTCTGTTTGTCCGTCTGTTTGCAGATGGTAAGCAGTGCTGAAACTAAGTACTGTGCCCATGGCTTCTTGCACTGCTTTCTAGAATCTCGACATGAATCTTGGATCCCTGTCTGACACAATGTATTCTGGAACCCCATGTAATCTTGCGATCTCTTTAATGTATAACCTCGCTCACTTCTCTGGCGAATATTTAACTTTAATAGCCAAGAAATGGGCCGACTTCGTCAGTCTGTCAACTATGACCCATATTGCATCGTATCCTGATGACGTATGAGGTAGTCCTACTATGAAGTCCATAGAGATACTATCCCATTTCCATTCAGGAATATTAAGGGGTTGTAACGATCCTGACGACTTCTGGTGTTCCATCTTCACTTTCAGGCATGTAAGGCACTTTGTCACATGTTTAGTGACATCTCATTTCATACCAGGCCACCAAAACAATAACTTGATGTCTTGATACATCTTGGTCATTCCTGGATGAATCGTATATTTGCTTTTATGTGCCTCATCTAGAATATGCTTCTTGCTTTTATGTGCCTCATCTAGAATATGCTTCTTGAGATCATCTATAAGAGGGACATACGATCTTCCTCTAAATTCTATTACTTCCTCTGTTGAGATCTCAAAATCTCTTGTCTCATTGCTTAAGACTTTAGCTCGAAGGGTCTTTGCTAAAGGATCCCCTCTTTGAGCTTCTTTAATTTGTTTTATCATATCAACAGTTGTACTCTACACTAATGGCTCATTAGCCATATCATTTGCTGTTAACTGCATATGATAAATAGGACCCCAATCCCTTATATTTTCTAACAGATCACCCTCTTTGATCATGAGGGTGGCTACCTGCACCACTTTTTTGCTCAAGGCATCAGCCACTATATTGGCCTTTCCCGAATGATACTTGATCTGATAGTCATAATCTTTTAGTAATTCCATCCATTTCCTTTGTCTCATGTTAAGTTCTTTTTGATCTTACAGGTACTTGAGACTCTTGTGATCACAGAACAATTCTATAGTTGCCCCATACAAATAATGCCTCCATATTTTCAAGACATACACTATCGCTGCAAGCTCCAGGTCATGAGTGGGGTAATTTTCCTCGTGAGACTTTAAATGGCACGAGGCGTAGGCGACAACTCTCCCTTACTGCATTAGTACACATCCCAATCCCTGTTTGTTAGCATCTATGTACACTACATACGGTAGTGTCGGATCGAGGATAACTAGTACTGGGGTAGAGGTTAGCCTTCGCTTCAGCTCCTGAAAACTTGCCTCACATTTCTTGTCCCAGAAGAACTGCTGGTTCTTCCCGGTTAGCTTTGTCAGCGCTTGGGCAATTCTAGAGAAGTCCTGGATAAATCTCCTATAGTAACCTGCCAGCCCTAAGAAACTTCGTATCTCTGTCACTGTCTTAGGCTGTTCCCAGTTCAGTACTGATTCAACTTTACTGGGATCTACGACCACACCTTTATGGTTAATCACATGGCCTAGGAATTTAACTTCCTTTAACCAAAACTCACATTTATTGAGCTTGGCGTAGAGTTGTTTCTCTTTCAGTGTACTCAGCACAATTCTCAAGTGCTACTCATGCTCTTCTTGAGTTTTGGAGTACATTGGTATGTCATCAATAAAAACTACTACAAACAGATCTAAGTATGGTCTAAAAATCCAGTTCATGTAGCCCATGAAAATAGCAGGTGCATTTGTCAATCCAAACAGCATCACTAGGAATTCATAGTGTCCGTACCGGGTCCTAAATGCAGTCTTTGAAACATCTCCTATCTTTATCCGTAGCTGATGATATCCCGATTGTAGATCGATCTTGGAAAATACTGTTGCTCCTGCCAGTTGATCTAACAGATCATCAATTCGCGGCAGAGGATATTTGTTCTTTATCGTCTCCTTGTTTAGCTCTCAATAGTCAATGCATAGCCTCAGACTACCGTCTTTCTTTTTCACAGAGTACTGGATCACCCCAGGGAGATACACTTGGTCTTATAAAACCCTTCTCCAACAGCTCCTCAATTTGTCTCTTTAGCTCAACCATTTCGTTGGGAGTCATTCGATATGGAGCTTTGGATATCGGTCTTATCCCCGGTACAAGGTCAATCATGAACTCCACTTCTCGCTCTGGCAGAATTCCACTGATCTCTATTGGAAATACCTCCAAAAAGTCTTTCACTACCGGTATTTCTTCTATTCCTTCTTCTACCTCTGCTCGAATAGAGAAGAATATGAAATATCCCTGACATCCGTGCCGCTTAATAATGCCATACCTTTTCTTAAGGTGTCTCATCATATCGTGCCTTTCTAGGTTTCCCTTATCATATCTTCTCTAGGTAGTTCCCATATCTTAATATTTTAGACCCTTTCATACTTTATCTTAAGGGCCTATTCTCTTTCTTTTACATTCTGATTTCACACATAGCTTGCCTGAATGCATAATCTTCAGGACTTACAGCTTGTGGTTCCTTTAATTCTTACTTTCCTCACCTTTCTTTGTTGACTAGAACAGAATTGAGCTCAGTCTAATTAACAATAACAGTATCTGTGTAAAAAATCAAGGGTACTCTCTCTGTACTAAGTAACCAACCTGAGGAGGTTTCCCTATCTTAAACTCATCCTTGGTCATCTCATTCTCGTGCCCTAAAGAGATACTGCCCTTATAGCTCAGCAACATTCCCTTAGGCTTGGTCTACTGCGACCTTGGGAGCTACTGTGCTCTATCGTAAGCCTCGTCAGGATCCACTATGACCCTAGATTCTCTCATATTATACTCGAGCCATGTTCCAGTCTTCGGAGCCTTTAAACCAGTAGGCTGAGTTAGGAAGTAAGTCACCTATCCTTAGCCGGTAACTTGACCGATTATTCCCCATAACTGATCACAGACACCAATATTGCCTTCTTAGGCCTTACTCAATCCTTTCTGCCAACTCTGGAATCATTAATCCTTTTTCCTTAACTTTTAGCTACCTCAGGCCATTTCCCTATCATTTTGCCCTTGTAGTTCTCTAGGCTATTTTTTTCATCTCTATAGGCTTCTGGGCTTATCATTATATCCATGACAGTCTGCCACGCCTTATGATTCCCTTTCTTATCTTGCAGGGAGAGTGATAGACCTTGTCGCTAGGTAATCAAAGTTTTACTAGGGAAATGCAGCAAGTGAGGCACTACTTAGGTCATTCTTCTCAAGGAACCTTAAGTTGTATTTCAATTCTTAACAATTCACTTTTAATTATCAAATTACCAAGATGAAAGCTTGAGTTCAGAAAAGGAAAATTGAAACAAGAAACAAATCTAATGAAAGGTAAAAGGCAAAAGAAGATTCACATAAGAGATAGTAGTTCCCCTAGCAATTTATCCAACCTTCCTTGTTCAATCTTATAATTTGGAGTCTCTTAATGTTAATTAAATGAATAGATTCAGCTACTGCTCAAATCTCTCTTAACATAGATCAGAAACAACTATCTTACTAGATTCATTGTTTTGATCTATGAGAAGGAAAATCAATTGACAAGAACACTTGAGAAGCAAGTTGCAATTCTCTAAGAATGGCCACAACTGTGAATCATCAATGTATTCAACCAAAATTCAGATTTACAGAACAATAGTCCAAGTAAAACGAATTAGATTTACAAATCAACAGAGAATCCTCTATTCAACTGAACTAAAGGACACAACTCACATCTGAATGTTCAATCAGATCTAAATTCCAAGAAACATAAATCTAATCACTCAACCTTCATTCTAATCACAATTGTTCAACTGAAAACAAATGACTCTTAGAATAGAAAGTGGAAAATAGATCTGAAATGACTCCCTGTTCAGCTCCATGAACTCAGGTCAGCTTCATTGCTAGAAGAACTTGGGAATTCAGCTACTCATACTCTGGATTAGGGTAGAAACAGCAAGAATTAATGAAAGATCCATAGTTGATCAGTAGAAATTGATGAATTTGGATGAAAATGGAAGGAAGAAGTGAGAGAGGGCGGAGAGAGCAAGAAAATCACGTTTGGAGGGAGAATGGGCAACTGAATATCTGATTCTGGCTGAAGCGTGTGACTCTGCTTTTAAATCTGGAAATTTCGGTCATCCGCCGCGGTGCCTCTAATCATCCGCCGCGGCGCCTGGCCTGTACGGTGCCATTTTGATTAGTGATCCTGCGCTTCATGTAAACATCAATCCGCCATGGTGCCTCTGATCATCCGCCGCGGCGCCTTTTACCGAGAGTTCCCTTGGAAATCCGCCGTGGCGCCTTCTCATATCCGCCACGGCGCTTCAGACAGAACTGAAACTCCCTGAAATTCATGAAGGGAATTGAAAGACGACGCGCAGCGGAAATCAACTTAAAATTTTAAAACTTTCAATCCCTTGCCCGGATCTACCGATCGCGTTTAAGTCAAGTAGTAAGAAGCATTACCTTCGGTGTTTGATTTCCTGGTGACTCGATGATTCGGTCGTTCAAGATGCTTCTGCTCGCCTCCTTTGTCGTTCGAAGTCGACAGCTCCGGTCGGCTTCCTCTACCGGTATCCACATGAGTAGCCCTCAACCTCGAACGGCGTGCTAGCGTCTATGTCCGTCTAGGGTTTTGAAAATCCGTCCTCTCTCCCCACTTTTTGGCCGTCCCTTATCTCCTTAGTGCTTTCACTCTCACTCTTCAAACCCTAGCTCCCTAATATCGAATATATAGGATGCTATAGGTATTATGAGTGATATTTTAATTTTGAAATTAATCCCAAATTAATTTCGAAATTAATACAATATCAAATATTGCATAATTAGATAAGAGAACAATTAAATAAATACAGTTTATATTAAATCCGTCTCACAGATTTAATTCACCTATTTATCTAATTCAAAAATAAAGATATGACGGAATTAATTTACATAGATCTAATTTATCCTTATAAATTAAATCTAACAATTAATATCTCTTATATTTATATAATATATATATACGAATTTAAATATATATACACGTCCACCCTATATTATTCATTGAATCTGGATATATCTTAGATTCAATGAATCTGGACATCATAACTCGTGTTGGGCTATTTTGTGTGCGACCCTGTAGGCCCATATGAAGTTGGCAGTGGGCCATTAACTATAATGACTCACAAGTCGTAAGCGGTCTCTAGCAAGACATCACGACTACCCAAAACATATGAGGATCAGTGAACGATGCAACCTTTCATACAACCATATCGCGTCCCTTTTGTCACACGACATTTTGGTCATGGACGAGGCATGGAGAACGTCATCCTCCTATTCATGACCGTTACTTTCTCGATCCCTGAGTAGTCTGAGTATAGAAATGGAACTACCTTTCCATTATAGTATGGCCATACATTTCTCAAACTCACTCATCGAGGGGCCCAATAATGTCTCTCTACGAATGTGAGGGACAAATTCCATCTTGACCATTCACATTCCTCCGCATGAAAAATCACTAAGCCTGAACATAGTCTTTATGATCACTCGGTCAAAAGTGACTTTTGACTAGGTCAAAGCTAAGCGTTTCTCATGTAGGAATCCATGATGATCTCAGGTCAAAGGGCACAGTGACATGGTTTGTATATGAGAGAAGCTTATGACTTAACCCATGCAGCTCTCTCATAGCGGGTCGGTCCAACACCTTGTACTCTTACATGTGCCTATGACTTTAATTTATATCTCTATATATCTTTAAAGTCATACTGGTCTTATTTCATCTTTGCTCCCACATAGATGACCGACCAGGGACATTTAGGATAAACCATGAGTTATCCAAGGATAGTCATCACAGTAAACATGCAAATAATATGATAACGTAATTAATAAATTCATAAATGAACAATGTTCAAAACATAATGATTGGCCCCTAGGGCACAATTTCCAACAATTCACACCAAAGCAGGGATCAAAAGTACACACACACAAAATCATATAAAAACATGTAAAAACACCTGTAAAACCTCACAGTTCCTCTCACCAACTCTTATGCACAATGGAAGCTAATTATGCCCAAAGTATGTAAATATAGATGGCAAAAGCATGTGTTTAGGGCTAGAAATGTATGCAAATAATGAGACTTATCAGAGAGGTCATGTAAAATCATTTTCATCATATCCTCAGATATTCTATCCTTTCATCACTCTTGGCCAACTTCCCTCTAATTGGGGTAAGGTTAACTCCGCGAGCTTTGCATTGGCCATTATTACTCTTTCCTGTGGGAGGACGTATTGTTCACACCAGAGCACGTCACCTCAACCACTTTCCCGGCCTTGATGGAGGACATAACACTTTCACAGGTACGACATCAACTCTACTGCTCCAGGAGGACGCACTGTTACCTTTATAATGTTGTCAACCCCATCATAAAGTTCCCCTTCCTTCTCTTTAGACGACAGATTACTCTTGGCAAAGCAGTGTCAACTCTGCGTCAGAAATCCACCTCCCAATTTGAGAGATATTTTATGGCCAAGACCTGCTTGTTATTTAATCTCCGTTCTGGCACATTCTTACATGCCAAATCCCTATTAAGGGAGCCTCTCAACCTGAACCGTTTGATCATCCTGGCAATGGCATTTGTCTGTAGAGATCTCATCTCTTAGATTCCCTACTGGCCTGAGTGCTATGGTTGCACTTCTCCTAGATGCCTTAGGGACACAAAAGAATACTATTTAGTCCCCAACGTTATCAAGTATCTACGCATCATCAGGCTCTAAACATCTTCAAGAACTTACTCATCTCTCTCTATAAATCAGTTCCTAGTGCAACCATCAATTTTCATATTCTCATCTATTTCTGTTCAAATCTATCCTCAAGAAGGATCATGTCTGACTTTATTCTTTCTAACTTTCTTTACCTCTTGACCAATTATTCTTATGATCAGGCATTGATCACCATACCCTCATCACATCACATAGCGAACATTTAATCACCTTATTGTATGGTATCTAGGTCAGGTACCAAGGTCATCACTGACTCTTCATTCATTATCATCTAATCTCTGTCCCTCTTGGTTTACTATCCCTTAGAGATTTTTACCTCTATTCAGGGATTTGAACAAACCTCATAGCTTGCCTGTTACCTTGCCTCTATCACGGTCACATCGATTACTTAAGGTTTAGTTTGCCACTTGGTTCCCCTACTGGGGCACTGACTCATACCCCTAACTGGCCTATTGTACTCTTAGCCTAACCATTCCTTTCCTGAGGGGGAGTCTCTTAGCAGTGACTACCTATCTCTTAGGTTACTTTCTATCATTCCTTACTCCTCCTCTAAAACCATTTCCCCTAGAGAAGTTATCTCAATTTCATAATCTTAGTTGGACCAATCTTGGTAAGCCATCACTTTCCTAGATAAGGATTTCACTCATACTGGGCTTTGCCTGAACCAATACTCTGCTTATACCTTTGTCAAAACCTTTACTAGAGCCCCTTCCTCTTCTTATTAACATAAGAGGTTCCTTCTTGATTCGGCCTTGATGGGGGTCTCTCAGTTCTCAAAGTTACTGGCATCATTCCTCGATGATTATGACTTGATTTAGTAATACGACAAACTTTCACTGCCTTGTTAAAACTTTCCCTGATCAGCGCAAGATAAAATGGAAGCTGAATTCCTAGTGTTGCAGCAGGGGAATAATGAAACCTTTGATGACTACCTAGCAAAGCACATTCGGCTGTCCCGTTATTCTGCTTATCTAAAACGTCTTAATGATGAACAGTGGAATACGGAGAAGTTGGTTAAATGTCTTATCTAAAACGTCTTAATGATGATGCCATAAATGTAACACCTTACGTTTGTGACCTTATATTATGCCAAGTTAAGATATTTGGAAGCGCAATCTCAGGTTACCGGGTTGAAAAACCTAAGTTTAAAAATTTCTTTTCCCGCATTACTATTCACTATAACCTTAAACTTGGCATAACTTTGGAAAATCATAACTAATTCTAGAAAAATCAAAACAAGGTCGTTCTAAGTCTTACTCAAAGCTCTTAACATCATCTATCAAGGAAAAATGACCTCAGGTTCCTCTTTAATCAGAAACGCATCCGATTTTAATTTCAAAATTACTGTTCATTTGGTCATTTTTCTATTTTCCAGGATTTTTGCCTAACTTCGGAAAGGCATAACTTCTTACACAGAGCTCCGATTGTGACGATTTACCACTCATTTTAAAGGGAAAAATAAGATCTATTTGCATACCAAATTTCAGGGAAAAAGTCAAACATTTGACCAGGGTCTTAATTGGTCAAAGTTTGGTCAAATTTAGACCATTTTTATCCCCCTTTTTCACTAATTCTAGCACCAATTCGTTTTTCACTATAAGCATACCATACTCGCATATAAAGGTACTCTACCATTAATATACATCCAAAAAGGGTATCATGTTATGTGTTCATGATCAAAATATGCTTACATGGCTTGGAAGAGAAAGGTTTAAAACCATATAATACAATACATAACTCATAATTTCCTCAAGCCATGATTACTTCTTTTCCCTTCTCCTTGGAAGTAGTGGCACCTAGGATATCATGTTATAGGAGGAATGAGATTTCATAGAAATCCCAGTAGCATTGAACATACAACCATCAAGTCAACGTGCATAAGATGTCATGCTACATGCAGTAAAATAACATTGCTAGTCTTTATGCCATGCCATAACCATTCTGTATCTATGTCATCATATCATGGAGCATATAATCATTCTAGTCAAAACTCAATCATGCAAGAGCCAAGGCATACATTACAAGGAGTTCACATCATCTGTACATAAACATTCTCATGGCACATAAACACACATAGCAGAAACACCAAATGCAGGTCAACAAAATAATTGCAAGTTCACGCTACCTCAGTTCCACGCTTAATGTTTCCTCCTTGTTTCCTTGCTTGAGGTCCTCCTAGGTTTCCAGAAATTGCCTATCAACCATACAGTAAGGGTATGGTAAATTCCATATCCAGTATACAATTCTTTCTCAGTATAATACTACCCTTGTGCCTTTCAATTTATAACTTCTGTATACCTTTCCTAATCATTTGACTTTAGTTTGACCAAGCCTTAATCCTCAATTAAGGTCTTGGAATTCTTCCTTAATCCATGATTAATCATGCTTTCTTGGTTAATCACTAACCCTTAATCCTTAATCCAATATTTAATTAAGGTCCTCAAGTCACATAGTCATTAATACAACATAATCCTCTAAGATTAAGTCACTAATCCCTTATGGATTAACCATTAATCATTCTCTAATTAACATGATTAACCTTTAATCATTCCTTAATCAACATGATAAATCATAATTAATCATCCTTCAAATAGCATAACTAATCACTAATTACTAATTAATCAGGGTAGCTGTGACAACCGTTATTTTAAAACCCATTTAGATCAAAATTCTCAATTTATTCAAACGATTAACCATGATAGAAAAGAAGAAACCTTAAAATTTTAAAATCGCTATCATGGTTAAAAGAAATAAACTTATAATAAGAGTAACATTGATCGTTACCTTGGGCCTTGGACTTCCAAAGTCCAGAAATATCATTCAACCATTAGCCCAAACCAAACTTATATTTTCAACCATATGAACTGATAAATCAGTTTAATATAAACTATAGAGCTCATTAGTCAAAAGTCAACACTTTCAAAGGAGCGTTACATGCAGAGTCAAAAATGTCTCGGGCCTCCTCACGGTCCTATCATACCAGATAGTAGTAATTAAAAGTATTATTTTACATCATGATAGTAGATGAGCCCTATGTGGCAATATATAACAAGTCAGCACATAGAACAAAAGCAGGGAGGCTATACAAGCTATAACAGCACACTATGCCTCTGGAGCCTTCCCTGATGGGCCACCACCGGAACTATCGCCTGAAAATGTTAAACCACGGGGTGAGACAAACGCCTCAGTAACCAACTTTCCAACTCATCATACATACTAACACGTGCTCGTGAGGTGTCAAGTGGGACAGTTATTAAACCTCAATATCTATATACCAATGAAAATACAAATATGTATACTCAAATAATCTCAATCATCCAAACCCTCATTACGGGGCTAACACACAAGCCACATAAGTCTATCCCTCACTATAAGGGATCAAACCGACCTATAGGCCTATCCCACACTTTGGTGGACGATTAAATTGTCACAAAGATCCATCCCTTATTACAGGCCTATCCTACACTTTGGGGGACGAATAAAAAGCCACAAAGGTCTATCCCTTACTCTAGGGACGAAGGAAGAAGCCCACCAATGTGCACCAATGGCGACCTTACCACGTGGTAGGATAGCGCTCAATCCAAAATCCAAATAACAACCAACCATTCACAATATAACAAGAATGTCTCAATCTTTTCCCAGTATAATCCATAAGATATAAATCATATATCTTTTCCAAACTTCTCAATCACAATTCCAAAAATCCCACAAGACAATTTTCATAGCTCAAAAGATATAATTTATCTACTCGAATTTCAAATAACAAATCATTATACCAAAATAGCAAAATACCCACAAACAACATATTAGCACATATAACAAGTGGAAAGTGGTTACCTCTCGCCAAAGCAATACTAAGGATTACCACAAGGTCAATCCTTTGCTCAACCAATAATTAATCTACACAATTAATATAACAACATATTAATATAAAATAATTAATTAATTACACTTCTCTATATTATTTAACTTTTTACTCTAAATTCCCGCAACTCTCATAACTCAAAAATTATTAAGTATTTTAAAAACAACTTAAAATTTCTAACAACCCCAAATTATTTATTTACCACCTCCAAATTATTTATCTTAATAAAAAGGATTTTCAACAATTTCCAAATATAAAATTATTATGTTATAAATTCTAAAAACTCTCTTTTTCAGTTTAAAACTCAAAATCAAACTCTCAAAAGTTTAATAATACTTCAAATATTTATAACTAAATAATCTAATCAAAACTTTAATGGTACAACTACCATATATATATATTTCCATAAATAATAGACTTTTTAGCTACAATAATTATTTTAAAACCTTCAGTCACCCAATAAATAAAACTAAACCGATTAAAATCTCAATAATATATCAAACAGTCCAAATAAATTATTTAACTTGAATTTAATCGGTAAAAATATGGTATATCTCATAAATGACATATTTTTAACTAAATAAATTAATTTAAATACTAAACTAACAAATAGAGAAATCTAAACCGGTTAAAATTACAAAATCTAATAGTCATCGGTTAAAATTAACAACTCATTCATTTAAATTTCTATAGTCATCTTTTGTCAAAACTCAATACTTAGATCATATATAAGAAATTTCAATCACTATAAATAACGTAAATAGGAAGCTCAAAATATATAGGAAATATTCATAAAGAAAGTTTGATAAAAAGAGATAATTTCATGTACCTAAAATATCTTCAAAGCCTAGCCTTCTCCTTCACGAGGACTGCTGCTACGCTCTGTCTATTTCTTTCTCGCTCTCTTTCTCTCTTTCTTCCTGCGCTTACCGGAGGGAAATGAATTGTGGGGGGGTATTTAACACCCCCACACAATTATTGGGGGAGGGGTTTTTCAAACCCAACCCCCACGTTTCCACCCTTCCCCCAAATTTTCCACACCCCCTCCAACTTTCCACCGAAATATCGGTGGAAAGTTGGACTTTGTTTTTTTTTTAATAATAAAATATTATTATATTATATTATATTATATTATATTATATTATATTATTTTTCAATTATTTTTTTTTAACTTTTTTTTTTAAAGGATATTACAATAGCTAACCTTAATTACTTACTAATCTTTAATCAAATAACATGATTAATCTTAGCTATCACTAAACCATAATTAATCAAGGTAATTAATCATAATCTTCGTTAAATAAATCATTAACTAAAAATAATTAACACTTAGGGAAGTAAACATACCTTAATTAGCCCTTAATCAGCGATTAGAGGTGTCTAACTTTGCTTTCTCCCTTTCTCTCTCTTCTTTCTTCCTTTCTCTCTCCTAGAACTCAAGAACACAACATTCCCTCACCAAGCAACCATCTTGGCTGAAATGTTCATGAGAGGGGGTATTTATAGGCTTTGATTTTTCAAAATTCCAAGAATGCCCTTCGGGAAAAAGATGCGATTTCGGCCGTCCATTTTTTTTCACTTTACATATAGACAAATCCTAGAGCACACACCACAAGAAAATTCCAACTTTGTCCTCCCCCCTTATTTTTGGCTGAAATATTACTCTAAATATTGGGAGAAAAATGACTCATCCAATATTCAGTGCAATCCACTGATTATTTGTGTATTTTCGGTCCGATTTTCCAACAATCCTGTCCAATTTACTGTCACAAAATTTTGATTTCAACACCTCCTTAAATTCCCCTCATTCCAAGGGTATTCCATGATTTTTATCAAGTTTTACCTCCCTCTATACTTTTCTAAATTTTATTCCGTCAAAAATCAATATTCTACCGATAATAATTCGGTAATAAATATTCTTTAAGCTAACCTCTGTACATCTAAAGGTGGGTAGTAATTTTATAAATTAGGATAATATGTCACATAATTTATCCCTATTTTTCCTTGAATTTTTGAGGCCTCCATATATTTTAAATAATGGAAATTAGCTAATTTTCCTTAATTAACAAAAAATTCCAATAATTACAAAATAATTCCCTGATAAATTATTTTTTATCCTATATTCACCTTCTAAGCCTCAAACATTATTTTGTACCCTCCTTTCTATTTTTCATGATTTTTTGGAAATTTTCAGGAATTTCGGACATTATTTCCAATACTGCCCTTTCTTGACCGATCTTTTCAAAAATGACCGTTATGTCCCTATCCTGATTTTTCCTCATAGCCTGGATCATCTACCAGTCTACTATGCTATTTGACCTTAGTCAGTCTCAAATCATTCATCAATTAGGATAAAATTATCAGGGTGTGACATCGGGAACATGCCGACCTCATAATGCTAGTTCCCTGTGAAGGGAATTGAAAAACGCGCAACAGAAAATAAATTTAAAATTTCAATCCCTTGCCCGGATCTACCGATCGTGTTTAAGTCAAGTAGTAAGAAGCATTACCTTCGATGTTCGATTTCTTGGTGGCTCGGTGATTCCGTCGTTCAGGATGCCTCTGCTCGCCTCCTTTGTCGCTCGAAGTCGACAACTCCGGTCGGCTTCCTCTACCGATATCCACACGAACAGCTCTCCAGTCACGAACGGCGTGCTAGCGCCTCTTTGTCTGTCTAGGGTTTTTTTCAAAGAGTCCGTCCTCCTTCTCTATTTTGGCCGTCTCTTATCTGTAAGTGTTTTCACTCTCTCACTCGAAACCGTAGCTCCCAATATCAAATATATAGGATGCTATAGGTATTATGAATGATATTTAATTTTGAAATTAATCCTAAATTAATTCTGAAATTAATATAATATCAAATATTGCCTAATCAGATAAGAGAACAATTAAATAAATATGGTTTATATTAAATCCATCTCACAGATTTAATTCACCTATTTATTTAATTCAAAATAAAGATATGACGGAATTAATTTATATAGATTTAATTTATCCTTATAAATTAAATCTAACAATTAATATCTCTTATATTTATATAATATGTATATATATACGAATTTAAATATATATACACGTCCACCCTATATTATTCATTGAATCTAGATATATCTTCGATTCAATGAATCTGGACATCATAACTCATGTTGGGCTATTTTGTGTGCGACCCTGTAGGCCCATATGAAGTTGGCAGTGGGCCATTAACTATAATAACTCACAAGTCGTAAGCGGTCTCTAGCAAGACATCACGACTACCCAAATCATATAAGGATCGTTGAACGATATAACCTTTCATACAACCATATCACGTCCCTTTTGTCACATGACATTTTGGTCATGGATGAGGCATGGAGAACGTTATCTTCCTATTCATGACCGTTACTTTCTCGATCCCTGAGTAGTCTGAGTATAGAAACGAAACTACCTTTCCATTATAGTATGGCCATACATCTCTCAGACTCACTCATCGAGGGGCTCAGTAATATCTCTCTACGAATGTGAGGGACAAGTTCCATCTTGACCATTCACATTCCTCTGCATGAAAAACCACTAAGCTTGAACATAGTCTTTATGATCACTCGGTCAAAAGTGACTTTTGACTAGGTCAAAGCTGAGCGTTTCTCATGTAGGAATCCATGATGATCTCAGGTCAAAGGGCACAGTGACATGGTTTGTATATGAGAGAAGCTTATGACTTAACCCATGCAACTCTCTCATAGCAGCTCGGTCCAATACCTTGTACTCTTACATGTGCCTATGACTTTAATTTATATCTCTATATATCTTTAAAGTCATACTGGTCTTATTTCATCTCTGCTCCCACATAGATGACCGACCAGGGACATTTAGGATAAACCATGAATTATCCAAGGATAGTCATCACAGTAAACATGCAAATAATATGATAACGTAATTAATAAATTCATAAATCAACAATGTTCATAACATAATGATTGGCCCCTAGGGCATAATTTTGAACACCCTGCATAACTATCTGTCTCATTCTCATCTCATTCTCTTCTTTTTGATCTCTAAGAATTCCACTAAGGTTATCTACTTTGACTTTACTATCTCCAAGTTCCTATTTATCTGTTCAGGGACTTGAGATTGCTACTCTATCATAGTGCCCCAACTCTAACGAGGCTTTAAGAGTTTGTCCAACTTATGTGGCCACTACACCCTCTTAGCGGTGTACAGACTCAACCCCTAACTATCTTATTCAACTTATCATTACTCTTCCTCTTGAGGGGGAATCTGATAGCTTTTAAATAGTAGCTACTGCTCTCTCTCTGATCTGTATTAGTCTTACTTAGCGACCTTATAGTCCATCAAGTTGTGCTGAGATACCACCTCAACATCCAAGAGTCACTATCTCTATTCGCCATGACCAGAATCCTCGTTTGCCACCAATTTTCTTGGTTCATCATGACAAAACATACTTTCTCTGAACTTCTGCTAGTTTTACTTAGCTTCGTTCATCGTAACCTTAACCGCTGTCTGAAGGACTTTCATGTCCTAGCCTTACTGTGATCCCTAACTAAGTCAACTATTTCCTTTCAAGTAATGAAGGAAGGGTCTGGCTCACAACTCTAGGCCATTAGCACTTTTGGTTTCCCCTATCCTCAGGGATCACTGGTGGCCAGAAAGCGATCTTTAGCTCTTCCTAGCTTTTATATCCATTTAGGAATCGAAGATAGCTACTTTGATCATGCTGCCTTAACTCGTATCAAGGCTTACAAATTGTATCTAACTTAGGTT